>NC_060157.1:6314610-6524934 GCF_021292245.1 Micropterus dolomieu
TTTTTTCCATTCATATTAGTCATATCACAACATAAGCTTTGCTGGTGGGCAATCAATGCCGCTTTTTCTATGACAGCACTGTTAAGACTATACAGAAATGTTCCCTGCCACCCTTTGTTCTTGGTGATTGTACAATCATCTAAACATGGCATTATCTAGCAAATACAAGTATAGAGGCTCACTGCAATTACTACAGTGTCAGACTGTTTTCATTATTGATCAGCAAACACCCTTTCAAATGTCCTCCTTTTCATGAACACATGTATTTAGTTCTTTTGTTTGGTAACATCAGCCTAGAATAGAGACTGAGGGCATTGAGTTAAAAGGTATTGGATGTTTGTCTGCTGTACCAATATTGTTTTTTTGCCTCAGTGAATGTTGCTCTTTTGAAAAGCATGCCCATATCAGTCATACAGCACGTCACATACCTACTGGTCATAGATGTAATTTATCATATATATATATATATATATATATATAAGCCCCCCTCTATGTACATGTAGGGAGGTGGATGCTGGAATAAATACGTATTTTGTGCAGGAGTTACCTGGAGTGACCTGAGGTAGGTAAATCACATTTATTGATTGAGGATTTGAGGATTTTTTAATAAGGGATTTTAATCAGGACATTTCACTTTATCATGTAGAGAAACCATATCAATGCAAATTATTACTTTTAATATTATATTTATGTGTTTTACAACATGTCTGGAGGGGATCTTTGAATATAAAATGTGACAAATTACAAAATGAAACTTTTACACGTCCTTTTGCATGTTAAGAGTTCAACCACAAATGGTTGTAACACTTGGGTGAAACCGGAAGTATAAACAACTCTGTCTTTAAACTAGATCTGTGCCTTTGGTTATAACAAGATGACTGCTTATTTGTCTCACACCACTGACTGAGAGGTTGGGATTTGGAGTTGGAGGAAATTATGGGCCACAGAATTCCACAATCAACCTCTGCTCTTAAAAATGTAGTTTTGAATGTCCATTTTTGTCAAGGTTATTGTAACCGCTGTTTATTTGCAACCAATGAAAGCCTTGGTTTATAGTGATGGTAACAGTCTAATATCCTTCTCAACCCCCCAGTGTGTGATCTGTTGAGTGTGTGGGTGTGTGTGTGTGTATCACTGATGTGGGGGCTGGCGGGTGAGGGGAGAGATCAGTGGCCCACACATGGCTGTAATTTAATGGAGAATTGCCCAGTGGTTCCTGTGCAGAGGTAAACACACCAATAGTCAGGCTTTTGTTATTGCATGACTATGACAACCGCCTCCATCAATAAACAATAGAGTGTTGGAGGGGGGTGGGGACAAGGACTCACTGTATGAAAAGAACCCCACTGTGTCCACTTCGCACTCTCTCTTCTAATCAGCCACATAGTGGAGAAGCGTATGATGAGCATGTGCAATAACGAGCATGGAGAGCTGAAGTCACAGCAAAAGTAAAGCACAACAACAGATTTAGCACTTTCAGGGATGTTGTAATATTGGAAGACCCCACAACTCTAATATTTAACTGCTATCAATTTACACATTTCTATACATTTATCAAGATGAATTGCAGTTTTGGGGATGAAAAGGTCAAACGTGAAGAATTTGAGACACAATAAACAAAGAGATAGGGAGAGCTTGGCAGTCACCATCAAGCTGTGAGTCAACAGGGGGCCAATCCCTCAAATCTGAGATGCAATCTGGGCCAGGGTCATAAACATTTACAGGGTGGGAAGTGCTGAGCAGAGGGCCTGCAGGATATCAGCCCTCTCTCACTTCTAATTAGCTTATGAGAATGCACTAGTTATACAATAGCATAATGCCATCCCCTATTGTGGTGATTTCCAAGTGTTAATTTCAGTTGAAGGGCAATAAAAAATCCATTTAAACAATAGGATAAAGTCAAGAATGTGAAACAAATAATCTGCATGTTATGTATGAGTATTAGAGTTTTACCAAACAGCAGAAGAATAAAAAAATCTGATTCATGGGCATGTATTAATTTAAAACTTCAAATGGATGGACTTTCTTGTAAATTATATCTACCAAACAGCATCAGTAACATCTGATGTGTCAAAAAAATTTACTTTGTAAATTAATAATTAAGTTTGTTATTTTTTTGGTTGATGTTTAAACCAAATGTAACCAAGTTAGTTTATGGTGCAGGAGGACACATGCTCTGCTCATTCACACTGAGGGATTCAATTTTGTGGAAAGTGCAGCCAGATGGCAATGTGACAAGAGTAAAGTATGGGACAAATGAAACATTGATGATTGTAACACACCCATGTTAACATGATCTCATCCTGCAACATACTATATGCACAAACACACACACACACACACACACACACAGTTCCTGTCAGAAAGTGTTAATGGATCAAATTTAGGTCATATTTATTTACACACACAAAATGTAATAACAAATGAACAGAACATTTAAAATCATGCACATCAAAGTATTGCCATATGTTCCATGACCTCATCTGATAATTCAGTGTCAGTCACTTTGAAGAGTCTTTTGTCACTGACAGACGTGACAACAGATGTAGCGGACAAGGTACAAATAAAATAATGATTAAAGCTTAATTTAGAATAAGCAAAAAGCTCTTAAAAGTGCCCTTGGGTGTTGAAGGGTACAAAACTTCCCTGAAAACAAAAGAAACACACTGCATAAAGCACTTGACAATGAATTTGGTCATTCTTCTGGGACTGAAAGGCTATAAGACACCTGGTGGGTTTTTTAGGCTCTTGTAGGTTTACAGCGGCCATTGACAAAGACAGCCGTGGACCTCAGAGGTATTGACTGCCTTCTGTGACCGCTGAAAGAAACTTAATCCCCACAGCCTCTGCCTACTGTATTCAACAATATTTACTCCAAGGCATTTAAAATCTGTTCACATTTCCTTTAAGAAGAGTCACATTTCATGATGTTCTTGTCACTTTGTGCTCTTGAAAACGTAGTAGTTGTATCTGCTTCTTGGTCACATAATGTCTGACGCAAAAAAAGAAAACATGTTTGAGTTTGATATTGCTTCTTCTTGTTAATAAAGTTCATACAATCAAAATCATTCTACCATGAGCTGCATGGACATGAATAAGAGTGCATTATGGTTGTTATAGCAACCACAGAAATGGCTTCTATGCTGAACAATAGTCAGATGGATTTTGGGGAGGCCCAGTGGCCACCCCCCTCCACACCCGCATCTGCTGCCGCCACATTCAGACTTATGGGATGTTCTGCCGATTATTCTCTGTCCTGCTTCCCCTTTTCAAAACTGACAAGCTGAGATGAATGAGAATGAAATTAGGGATTCTGCCTGCATCTGTCCAGGAACTTTGATGCAGTAAGCTGTGGTGGCACTGTTTTGATCGGAAGTTAATAAAGAAAGAGAAAGAAAAGAGACAAATGAGGGCCTGTTGAAGTTATTCAACTCAACAGGGGGGTTAAAAATGTGTGTGACAAAAGTTCTTATGCGCTGTGCAGGGTTTATAATGGCAAACCATTCCAGAGGAAGAGCCAGAAACATCCAGCTGGATAGGCTGTAAATAATGACAGTGCATAGCAACCAGGAAGGTATGCAGAGGCAGAATATGTATGCTTCTAGGGCTTTCTTGTGACCTTTTTTGGTGTTGCTTTTATGGGTAAAACATAACAGGACATCAGCAAGTGAAGAAAGAGAGGCAGATACAACAGAACATGCAAACATCAAGACAATTAAAACATAACTAAGAATTCATAGAGTAAATGACAACAAAGTAGAGGGCCTGTGTGTGAACTATGAAGATAATGCATTGGTATGATGGTATGGTGAGAGTAAAATGTGTACATGGGTGTAATTGTGTGTATTTAGTTATCAGAAATGTCTTAGATAATTACAGGATGTTGCTGACTGCTCAACTGAAATCATTAATTCAACCGATGTGCTACCTCTCTCTCCTCTCTGATGAGAAATAAATGAGCAAAAGTTTGTGTGTGAGACAGAGAGAGAATGTGGTTTATTTTATTGGAGGCACAACTGTAAATCACAACCCAGACAAAAAGGAGAAAACCCTTTAGTGCCTTTGTCCTTTGATTCCTTGTGGACAGCAGCCACAGTAGAATTGGATTGGAGCCACCTGCCTGTCTGTAAAGCCACCGTGCACACTGGATAAAAAGCGAGACTACCGCTGCTTTCCTACACGATGGAGGAAGGATTTATACTTTTAGTGAAAACTACTTCACACACAATAAGTATATCCCAGCAACTCAACTTCACACTCAATGTCAATGAGAATCTCAAAATGTGTTGATAATATCATGGAAAAGTTCATATAAGAGAGAACTTCAAGGAAATTCATGGAAGTCAAGTCAATTTTATTTCGTATAGCCCCAAAAATCACAAATTACAAAATTGCTTCAGAGTGCATTGCAATCTGTACAGCATGTGACATGCTCTATCTTTAGACCCTGGATTCAGATAAGGAACCCCCACCCCACCAAAAAGAAGAGGAAGGATCCCTCTTTTTTTATAAAGTTTCCAAATTTGTATTACTTATTTGAATTCCTGTGCTGTTTGGAAAGTGCTCTGCCTCATTACAGAAACTTAGGATTACATTCAGGATGTTTTGGTATTGCAAAACATGTTTCCCAACTGCATTTGGGGAAAGAAATATTATCTTATTTAGCCATTACAGAACCATAACTGAAGGATTTAGGATAGTATAGACCCTGTCCTAAATTCAAAATACCTTCCAAAAACGACAGCAAGGATGGTCTGTCGGCAATTACAGTGAACATGCGAAACAACATGAACACTGAAATTTTATGACTGAAAGGCTGCTCAAACCGTATGATGACACATTAAATTTCCTGTGTATTAGTGGATAGTCTATATATCGACTGCCAAGACAATTGATTTGGAATTTGATAAAAGTGCTGTGTTTTCAAATATTTATCCTGGGCAGATAATTGGGAGAAAAACAAACTTCCCAAAAAGGTGGGGTTTCCTCTCTGCCTCTCCACCACCGACCCGATAATCAATAAAATTGAAGTTAAAACTGAACGCCTGTCTTTCCTTGTCTTTATGACAGTGACAAGTGAAGTGAGACAGCCGTTGTCAAGGATTCAGGCAGTCTCGTGCATTTTGAACTCAGATACAGGCATCACAGGACAAGTGCCGATTCTAGTTTACAGTACTAGTTAGGTTTTATTATGATAAGATATGAGATAAAGTCTGAGATAGGATAGGACACAGCCATCAATTTAGGAATTGCTTCTGTAATTGGAAGATAGTATTTGTCCTATCTTTGAAACTAAAGAAAGGACATGCAGTAAGGAAATATCTCTGAAATGAGGCCACTGATTACTAACGTATTTCCTCTCAGGTATGTGTCCACTTAGTTTTGTACTCTCACGCACACAAATACAAACAAAAACTGAGATAGCCCTGAGTCTTTCCCAATGCATAGTGACCACCGATGCATTTACAGGAAAGAAGAAAAGGGTGGAAAGAAAGACTTCTGTCTGAGGAGGGTATCCAAACCCCCACATCCATATTGATTAAACAAATTTGCCACAAATCATTTTACAAATGCCCAGTGGGGGGCTATAGAGGTTGGTGGAAATACCCCATTCATGCTCTGTCCTCCCCCGCAGGGCTGAAGCCTCGACTCTTGGCTCGTTTAAGCGTGCTGACAGCCTCTGATCCTCTGGCCATCTGCAGGGTGGGCTGGCCATCGCTGAGGGGTCTTTGTGTTCTAACCTTTAGGAGATTTAACAGTGAAACTGGGGGGGGGGGGGGGGGGGGGGGGGGGGGGGGGGGGGGGGGGGGGGGTATCTGAAGGTGAAAAATCTTCCTCATAATTCTGGTTTCAGCTCACACACAAATCAAACTGTGAAGTCAAATAACATGGAGCAAAGTACTCATAAACTTACTTACTTACAACACTGAAAAGCATCTTTATTATAAACATTCTGTTGGTGAATTTTCACAAAATAAGTACACTTTCTCTGCAGCATATAGCTGATGCCTGGTGTGCTCTCTCAGTGACTCATCATACAAATTTAGCTTTAGCTCCGCCTCCCTCACCACACTTGTCTTTGTGAATGAAAATGGGTGGAGACAGCTGTGTGGAGTATATAGTACGTGCGTGGAGTATTTTAGAAAGCAAGTCCGTGTGAGTGTACATGTGCTGAGCTGTTGCCTTGCAGGGGAAGTAAACAGGATGTTTGTATAGACTTTAGCAAATGTACACACTGCAACATTAATTACTAATTAAGTTATGATTTAAATTTTTAACCTCAATTTAGGTTTTTCTTATTGTATCGTATTCAGCTCAAGTAATTTTAAATACTACATCAGAACTACTGATCAAAGCAATTTACAAAATCAGTCATGATTAGATCTAAACAGATCAATAACTGATGAAAATCCTCTTAACTGATGTTTTATCAACACATATTCTAGTAAACTGCAGCAGTCTACACTGAGGCTCTTTTGGCTCTGTGTAAGGGGTCCATCCCTCCCCTTCTCATAACCTCAAACACATGGTCAGCTCCTATTATTTTAACTGCTTCCAGTGACTTCAGATCTTGCTCGACCTCTGAGTGCAATCAGGGGAAGGAATGGCCACATTAAAACAACCAGGCCAGTGACAGCTTAGGTTACCCCAGTTATGAAGAGTAAGATACTACTTTATAAGCTACACATGTTCATAAATCAGTGTCTCTGGGAATAGAATAACTTTGGAAGGTTATGAAAACCAAAACGTACTAAATTTTGATATTTTAGGTGACACCATTTTTGGATCTTAATGTAAAAAAGTGAGAATTCCTTAGAATATGTACATGATGAAGCCAGTGCTGTCAATGTCTTTAAAAACTCCTTCCTATGTTTTTTCCACTCATGTGGAATACATGTCTGGAAATTATCTTGTTCCTGTTCATACAGAGGTCAAAAGACGTATGATGAGTAGGCTCAGAGGGAGCAGTTGATTTGGTGTCTGACGAGAACAACAAACAGGTAATGCTTGCAGCAGCTGTGTGACAATTCATGTGTGTATAAGAAGGCATCTACTTCCTGCTGACTGGGGTTTTCACCAGTATGACTACACAGATATAGTGGCATTTTATCATTCACAACGTCAGATTCATGCAAATACACATACAAACATGTGCACTGGATCATATGCATATCAAACGTCATATCAAACATTTACTGGGAGCTTGAATCTATTCCTGTATCGCTCTGCTTTCAGACCAGCCCTGAATGCTTCCCCAGAAACCTAATCCAACAAAACAGCCCATCGCTCATAAAGACGCCACATGAGTGATGTGAGCGGAGCAAGTTATAGCGACCCTGGGACACACAACTCTTCCCTTTTCTCAAACACACAAATTCCACTGATTTGCACTCATCTGTGATCTCAGGGAACTGTCACATCAGTTTCAGGGTAGCATTCATAAAATCTTTTCATACACTGGTTTTACATTACCTGTGAAAATGACCGGGATTGTTTGAAAAAGAGAAGAGCAGCAGACTTTTTCAACAACATGCCATTCATTTCTTTCTACTGTCTGATTTCCACTATTGACAACCTGGTTTTGAGTTGAAAAGACATCAGAAATCAATATCTTTTTTCTTGTTTGCTGCTGCTGTTAGCGGGGATGGAGGACTGAGTCACTAGTAAGCTGCTGAAAATGGAGACACAAAGTCAAATGTTTTTTGTGTATAGCTAACTAATCCAAACCATTATGAAAAATATCTTGCAATTATACCTCACTGTAAAATCTACATTTTGAGCATGAATATAGTTACGTTTGAATGTGAAAAAGCAGAGATCTAAAGATAGAAATAAAGAAATAAAGTGTGGAGGTCAATAGGCTCCTTAAAAAGCTCTTTGCTTAAAAAGTTAGGATGAAGCTGATATTATTTATGAAAAATACATAATTTCTTAATTGGCTAAATGACAAACCCATTAGATGTTTAGCAGTGGTGAGCAGGCTGGCACTCACATACACACCCCTCTGTGTATCCAATTCTTTCTCGACCCACCTAGTCGGAAGTTACAGAGGCTTCATCCTCCACACAATGAGATAAATATACTACTCGGCTCTTGCCTGCAGATTTTTCTCATAAAAAAAACCCTTTGATAGTTTAGCCATCTGGCCAGAGCCAAAAAAAGTCCTCATAAAAGAGGCCCAAATAAGGTCAGAGGTCACTCCCTCCCTAGGTCAGGGGCCCTGGAAGGTTGTTATAGTGGACTTTACTAAAGTTGTCAGCTCAGATCCCCTTGACAAATTAAAGCACATTCTTCTCTTTTTAACAAGTATTTCATTACAGTCAGCCTTCTCTAAAGGAAATGTTCATACTTAGTTTCTTTGTGGGGAGGGCAGGAGAGAAAGGAGAGTTTGCACAGATATGGAATATGAACTCACCTTCATGGAAGATAAATTGATTATAATCAAAAAGACCATCTCAGTCTAACACTCAGTCAGTTGGAAAACATGGACAGCTTGTGGTTTATCCATCAATACTTGATTATGAAAACCTTTGATGCATACGATTTTACTTTTTTCCTTTCAATACAAAAACCATTATCCATATCTGGAGGAGTAAACGGCCTTTAATCAGCACATAGTACATTAAAAGGTGCAATGACAGCCTGTCATTAACCCTGACCTGTCTGTGTCTCAGTCCAAAAGTCCAGAGGATGAAAGTCTTGGGTTGGACTTATCGGACAGACACATTTAGCTGGCTGCTGTCTGTGTGTCAGCAGGTAGAATCTGCCTGCTAACACGATACAGACACTGTGACAGTTGGTATGAGATGCAGACTAAAGAGATTTCAAACTAATGTCTTCTTTTCAAATGTTAAAATGATGACTAGGTCCACATTGTGGCGCTAAGAAATAGTTTGACATTTGGAAATATGTTGTCACTTTTGGACAGAGCCATGCTAGCCGTTTCCACCTGCTGAGCTAAGCTAACCAGCTTCATATTTACTGTACAGACAGGAAAATTATATTTTCACTTTTGGCGAGAAAGCGAGTAAGCATATATCCCATAATGTCAGTATAAAAACCCCATTGCTACTTATATGAGAAAAAAACATCTAAAATGTGACTTGGTTTCATATCCCACAACCCACCTGTTTCTACCAGGGCACAGACTGAAGTAATATTACAGATGAGGTAGGAGAACAGGAGTTGAGCAATGCTACATCTGTCTTTATACCCGGTGAGTTTTTTGAATGTGTTTGGTTCCACCCCACATGCATTCAAAACCCCATCTGAAACATTCAAACAAATGCTCAGCATATGACAGCCCCTATGTGACTGTGGGAAGGACTGGACAAAGACAAGTGTTTTCCACCACACAGCTGCTCCGCTGGAAATTTGTCTTGAGCTCATTGTCTTACTCTTTATGGTGTTAAAGCTCTCGCTCCATGCTCCAGTCGCTTCCTAAGAAAGGTGCTGCTGGATGATACATAGGCAGAAGTGTCCAGTTTCAGAGGAAATGGTGAGAGAATTGGTAGGGGACGATGAGCTCCATTAAACACCGCTGAAGAATTGGACATCGCAAGGCTGTGTGAAGCAAACAAGCTACAGGTGGGGTATGGGGAGTGAGGCCACACAACACCAAAATCACACGTGTGGCAGAGTGTATTATTTCCTCTTAAAGGCAGTTATGCAGTGTGAGAATGGGATTTAAAATTAATTAAATCAAATGAAAGATCAGCAGAATTATAAGTGGTAATCCGAATTGAATTATCTTAGAATGCATTGATTCAGCACTGAAAAATACCTTTCATGTCTTCATCATCGTCTCATAAAAACCAACATTTGCTTTTGTTCCATTTTCAATGAACTGATGATGAAAGGTGACAGGGGGGAGAAACACTTCAAATTCCATGCAGACAAGAATGCAACGTCTCCAGTTTCTGATAATCAGCATGGCTATGAAGAGTGAAAATAAACAAACACTTTTTTTTCTCCCAGAACTTTTGCCTGAGGGACCCAGGATGAGGAGGGGCTTCATCCCAGCACACCATTATTAATCTTAGTTAATTGTAGGCTTCTCCATTTAACTGTCCCGCATTTTTCATTACTGTTTATAGTGGCAGAAAACTGACCTACAATTTTGTTCAGCTACAGTAACATTGTACAAAGTGTCTGATATAAACTTTATTAAACTCCTACTGTTTATCTACAGTTTCATCATGTATATGTGTGTAAAATATTCTAAGGAATTAGAGAGTTCTGATTATAAATGAAACCATGAAATAAATGTGTTGATTTGTGAATGCATTCAGCAGGAAGTAATGATTTTTTGATTTTGAAACATTTCACTTTAACATACATCCACTTAGCTTTTTGATAAATTGGCCTTTTGTGACTCACATAGTAAATAACCACATTAAACATACTGTAAAATGATGCACATGTTTCCCACTGTGCATGCAGCACTTAACCCCTTCGTGATTACTTGTTTTGCTGTATCTGATACACATCTCTAGTTTTTCATGAGCAGTAGGAGGACGTGGCATGCCTTCAGTGCCCATAACACAGCATGCATTCCATGTGTTGAATATTGTTGGTATCCTCGTTTGAAAAGGAATGCATCATGGTGGTATAATTGCCCTTACTTCTCTCTGGCCACTTAGTTAAAAGGGATTCAGATGGTTTGGGATCTCTCTCTCTCTCTCTCCACCACCCCTCCTCCCATGGGGTAGGGAGAGGAGGAGAACATGAGGGGGATGGGTGTATTTGACTTGGGAGAGCTGAATTTGGAAGGGGGTAAGGCCATTTACATAAAAGGCCAAACTATTTTATTTAGCCTTCATTTTCCTCCCAGACAATCATTGCTTTAAATTACAGCTCTTCCTCCCCCCTTATCAAGAAGGGGTGATAATGCTATGGCTGGCATTCCACACAGTTTCCAATACAAAATGACCTACCCAACAGACATAGATATTGGATTATAGTGGCATTTTAGAAGTCACATGATCCTCTTGTTTCGCTCTACGACTTGGCTTCATGTCCCCTCTTGTTGGCAGGGCTTGCTGGCTGCTGGGAGGTCCAAGTGGCCAAATGCTACAAGTTTGGTGGTGGAACAAGCAACTGCATGTGGCTGTGGCTTATCGAACCATGCATGGTCAACCCCCCCCCCGCCCCGCCCACACACACACACACACAACTATATTGCACTTGTTTAGTGAATCGTGGACCAGCGAGTATAACAGGTTTTAGAGTTTTGCAAGTTACATTTGAGGAATTTTAGTTTTGGGGTCATTGTCTAGTTGTGTGTTTTGCAGCAGGCTGGTCAGACAGGAAATATTCATTCCTGCTCATTCCTTGCAGCATGTTAAACTCTGCAATTACTGAAATAACAAAACACCACTAGACTAAATTATTAAAACAAATATGTGACAAATAAAAATAAATTGATGTTCACATCCTCTATTATATTGATCAGTTTTTTAAAGTTCATTGACACATATTTTTGCCATTCTAAAAAGTAGAACTTTATGGATCCAAATTTAGGAATTTCCACAGTTATTCATGATCTTTTTGATAGCTGTATTTATCAAGCCTATTATATGAGGTCCAAGGTTGTTTTGATTCATTCATTGTGATTTAAAAGTGTCACTTTTATCCATTTTATTACAGACTGTCTGTTTCAAACATGTGTCTGTCATCTGTCACCAGCCTGTAGTATGATGCTCCTGTGATTTTGTCAATCCTATTGATTCAGTGTTTGCAACCCCAACCCCCGCAGCAGGGCTAATTAAAACAATTTCAAGCACAAAGGAGGGGAGCCTTTTGTATCACACAACCAGCAGTGCAACGGATATGGTGCCAGAGGGGCACAGTTGTCAAGGATTAGCACCCCGTCGCAGGCGCAGATGGATATATCAGCCTCCCACCACCGGTGATGAGTGTCTAGGACAACTGCCTCAAATGAGCTTTTAGCAGGAATGTAGACGCAGCCGAAAGACCTGAACTGAAACAATGAGCCAACAAGTGCAGATGACAGATGAAACAAGAGGTTTTTATTAGGCATCAAGTTGCTTTTCAATCATAATTGTGAATGTGCAATATATAAGTGAATAAATATGACATTAAAAATTATATTTGTGTTTCACATCATTTTTGTAATACTGTTAAACAGCACCACACCCATATAATCTGGTGACTAGTTAGACAAATTAGTCTTATTTATGAAAAACCTCCCACTACCCAGTTTTTTTCACATTCCTAAGCCCTGCAGAGCCCACCCCCTTCCTAAAACAGAGAGATCTGCTGGTGACAAATCTTCAAACCAACTTCCTCTCCTTCCTTTCAACCCAAATAATGGGCCAATGAACTGGATTCTCTCTGTCCTGACTCACATCCTCCATGCCATAATATTTATGCTGCCTATTCAGACGTTGCCCTCATCAAATTGCAATGTGAATCACACCGCAGGATTTGGCTCACCTCATTACATCCTGACTAATAGTCTGAATATTAGTCAGGGACAGTGTGATAGAAACAATGGCTTACCTAAGAGTCACTGCAGAAACAAAACTTTCAATACACATGACCACAGCTGCCTCACTGAGCTGAACAAGCACATTCATTTGGAATCACGAATCTTACCAACTGAGGTGTTGACAGTGACCGTCTCATCCATGCTTTTAAGGCATTGTTGTTATCTCTGTGGCCAGGCCATACTTATCTCACAAAAGGAACTGTATGTGAGCAGAAACAATAGGCTTGATTGAGTGCATTCCCTAAAAGGTGTTAGGTTACACGGGCCTGGTCTATTTAATAGATGATATCTGTCTAAGGGGGACTTTGCCATGTGATCTTTATCACTGGGCTTTTTGAGAAATGGTGCATCATTCATAATCTAATTAATTATCTGGCAAGAAGTTGTGATAACAGGAAGTCCCCCAAGGCTGTGTGTTGTGGGTCAAACCACAAACCAGAGTAAAATTAGTGAAGAGTTTGAGATGATTTTATAATAATTACATTCATCAATAAATAATTGATAAATTTTAAGTAGAAATAACAATAACAATAACAATCTTCAAAGAAAACACATTTAACCAGACAATTTCAGTGTCCACAGTAAGAAGCTATTTCATTTCCATTTGAAGAAAATAAATCTCATCCATCAGTAATTATACATTCATAGATAGGCCCAAATACCCCCTACTTGATTTAAAATAAAAGCCACAATAATGCAATTAGCCTAACAAAGAAAATGGTAATCCATGAGCCAGTATGAGTGCATGGGTGGGATGCATCTGTAATGACCCGAGAATGACTCTGAGAATGCTTCTGAGGAATTTTCACACCAATAAGCTCCAGGAGAGTCGGACTAAAAGTTTGCAGCAACACGCATTATAGTGCTAATCTCTGTGTGGTGCAAATGAAAAAACAACAAAAACTTCTTAGATTAAAAAAGAAAACGCAGTTAACAAAGCCAACTTCATGTGTTTTCATGTGTCACAGGTTAAAATGTTCATTTTAAGTATGATCTGCAAACCAGTCATTCACAGTCTGTATTTACAGATATCAGTAACAGTATGGGACATTATCAGACCACCAACAGATTCATAGCTGGGGGTTGAATCACATATGCTAATAAAGCAGATGTCCACAGTCCTCAACACATTCCAGGCAGCCTATAAAAACAAAGTGTCTTTCTTCCCCAAGGAACCGAGCCCCATCTCTGACTGTCTCCAACAGCCACAAAGCTTCATATAAACATTTAGTGACATAACCTGATGGTCAGCAGTGCTCTGCCCCTCCCTGCCACTGTCTCTAAAACAACCACAGCAATTTGATCCCTTCAGACTACATTTTGGGAGCGCTCTGTGTGTTTAGCCAAGGTGTGGGTCTTTGTCTGAAATCTTTCCATGAGAGTGGAAGTTTCGGGCCACATCTCTGTGTCTCTGCTGTCCACTGTGCCCGACTCCCGCTGAATTCATCAGCCATTGTTTTCTCTGCACAGGCATTTATGATGTCACTGCAAACATAAGCTTTGTCCTCAGATGAAGGATCAGCCAGGGTTCGTGCCCCTATGAGGTCAAACAAACAACAAATATTCATAGGCTATGACTTAGATCATGGGGTTGGGTGGACATTATGGTAGTAGTAAGAAAACGTCTTTTAAGGAAAAAAAAGAATGGCCACCAATAGGGATGGAGGCAAATTTTCTTTTTTACTGGTAACAACAAAATAGGAGTAATACATTTTGTTATCACATTAGGTATGCTCATAGTAATACTTGAAAAAGCACAGCTTTTATCTTATCTTTTCTCTCTGCCCTTATCACCTCTATCCATTCCAGTGAAACGCCACACCATATCAAAATGAAAGCAATAACATTTCCTGGGTCTGCCACTGAGACCCTCAGTCTTCTGAATCATCACCAGTGATTAAACTGATAAACAGTCAAGATACACCGAATGTTCCCTCAGGCCACGGTGATGAACCACACACAGCAGTTATGACAATAAAATACTTCTTGATTGTTTGGATGTGAAAAAGTATTGCCTTTTTTTTTCGAAAATTTTTTGTGACTATAGATTAGATAAATATGATAAAAAATACTTCAGATAAACTTACCTGTAAAGATGCTCAAAATAGTGATATTGCAGTGTCTTCTGAGAATCAACAAAAATCCACATTAACATTGCTTTTCTCATTTGTCCATTTCCGCCCTGGATTTTTTATTTTTCAAACAGCATAAGAATGAATTTTGGCCAGAGCAGTAACTGTGTGCATTAAGTGCTTTGAAAGCAGCCAAGGTAAACACAGACTTAAGCATGCACACGCACACACGCACGCATGCACACGCACACACACACACACACACACACACACACACACAAAACAATGGTTTGTATCTGTAAAGATCCAATTTCTGTCATGTTTGTTTTCTTAGGATAAGGCATGTGTGAACAAAGAAAATATTGTGCTTGCTCATAACCATCTGTTGAAACCACTGGAATTTCTAAAATTATAAATAGGTCTGTTTTGTTAAATTGTGGGAATGTTCTAACATCGGCCACTGACTGAGATAACACATAAGTATTAATTTAAAAGTTAAACGTTTGAATTGTTAATCCCACCAGGTTCTTACACTTTTTTAACCTGAAATGAAACAAAGCAACTAGCATGGCCTCATTCTGAATGTCTACACAATCATATACAACCACATTTATCTGTGTTGTTATAATCAGCGTTACTATTCCAATTCATTACAGTGGTAACTTTGATTGAATGATGAAGAACAATCTAATCACTCTATAACAGCAGGCTGGCAATGAAAACAAATGTCAAACCACACAAAAACTGGCTGTCATGCTCTGCAAACTATGAGAATGTGGACAGAGAAAACACAAAGCAACATGCTGACGTGTGAGAATGATCAGAGGCTGTCACAAATAAAACAACAAATCATCTATCTGTGTAGAGCTAAACCTGATGCCACAAGACAAACACTTACACCAGTGTTCCCAACACAACTTGCATCCCACAAAATATGGAATAAAAGACAACAATTGAGCAATTGTTCAAGCTTCAATACATGGCAGGCACCATGTGCACCGTCAAAACCATGCAAACATTCATTTGTTTAGGGTTAGTGGCACAGAAACATGACAGAGAAACAATGGATAAATGTCTTTGTTACTGAATCACAAAAGCTGATAGCTGGTTATTTGCATTCACGAGATCACACCCAGCACTCATTGCTGGATATTGTTGTAAATGGCACCGGCTCTGTATTGGAGAGCAGGAGATGCTGTAGCATTTCTTTGTCCATTAAATTACTTTTATGGGCTTTGGCACTCTCACTCCAGCCATGCCTATTTGCTTAAAAATATACTTATTTTTCTGCCCCCTGAGGACTGGCTTTAAACTGCTGCTTTCAATCATAAAGAAACAACAACAAAAGAGCCTGTCAGGGTAATGCTTCCTGACAGCCCAACATAGACAAAAAAAAGACAGAAACAACACCCTAAACACTCAAATGAATACCACAAAAAAGGTGACAAAGCTTTCTGAAAAAGTGAACAAAAAGTAGTTAGAAGAAATGCATGTGTGTAATGTGTAGATTTGAGCAGACAATCACTTTAAATTGTGCATTATTTTCATTAAAAATGAAAAAAGCCTACAACCACATAGAAGTAAAATAATCTTACAACCAGAATTTGACCTAAAGTTATGCTATTGATTCCACCATGGACACTACAATAGCCTAATAATGCCTTTGCAAATAATCACATTGCATTCAGAAAGGCAAATTAAAGTGTCTCTTGTGTTGCATGGCTTTAAAAGGCTGATCAATTAGCTCTATCATCTTGCATTTCTGTCACACAGACACAAAGAATGGAACAGAACAGATAAAAGCCTCCAGTGTACTGAGAAATCAAAAACTCACTTAAGATGTCAATAGTGTCACAGCGAAAAGACGCCTGCATTGGAAAACAAATCCATATCAATACTTTACCAATCAGTTAATTTCATTAAGACATTCAAAGCCATTTACTGATGGGATAGCAAATTCTGTGGAAACAAAGCAAAGGTCACAAATGTATTGTTGAACAGAGTGACAGATTGTACCCGGAGGAGTGCAGCGTGAAGAAAACACCCAGCGGCTGTCTGAACAATTTATAACCATCTCTGATGAAAGAAATAAACTTAAAGTTTATTTTAAAGCCCTTTTACATTTTCACATTACTTAAAATACCTACCCTTTGTTTCACTAATGCTCATGTGTTGATGCAGTCTGGTTGTTGTCCTTTTATCACCCGGTCCTCTCTGAATCTATTTATATCCAGAAGGAATGCATCACAACTTACAATTTCTTTAAGAAAGTGGAAATTGCTTTTTGGGGAAACATTTATGACCCCATTCAAAGGCTGACATCTCAAACACAAGAAGGAAGGAATTGAGAAGTGGCATACAGTATTACCATGTCTGTTTAAAAACTCTTTCTGAAAAAAATTTTAACCAAAACTTTAAGATTTCATGATAGAACGGATGTGATTTTTCTTTTTTTTTTTGTGCTCAAAATGAGGTGTGACAAACCCCATCATGCGTTCATTATTATACACAAAATAAATTAAGATCGGCATGATTCTAACATTTCACTCTTTACAATAGTTCAAACTCTCCCCCGAAGCAAAGCTCTAAAGATGTTGTAGTCCATACAACAAGCACTTAACGCCAGCCACGGTGTCACATGTGGAAGAGGAGAGGGGGAGAATGTGGGCTCTCCTCCTCCTCAAGGGTGCTCAGGATTAGGGCCTGGAAGTCTGTTAGATAATAGATCAAAGAGATACACCAGAGAGCACTTCTTGCTTTTCTCACATAATGCTCATCTTCATACATAATGGAATTTCAAGAGCTTTTTCCCCATCTTCTCGCAATTCCAGCTGAAGGTCAGGCGACAGACTTTGGTCCTGGAATCACACAGTGTTAAAAAGGGTCACCGCTGACACAATGGACCGTTGGTGTGATCATAATATAAATATGAGCTTGAGTGCAGGTACTAACAATGCAAGAGCATAACTTATCCCAGTCCAGACCCACCAAAGGATCTGAACAAGGTGCTCTCAGTATTCACTTGCTTTATGTTCCTGAAGTTGTGAAGGATTTCTGAGTTATTAATCTGGAGCAGCAGATCAAACGAAATATCTACCGTGACTTGAAGGAGTAATTCAAAATTTACAATTCCCAATTTTCCAAAGAGGAGCCATATGCTCATTTATCCCAGATTTAGGATATTAATTGCTGATATATTGCAGGCATTCTTTAGTCGAACGAGCTACCACACGCCATCAGACCAAGAGCAAACTTCAAGAAGCTCTTGAAAACTCATCTCTTCCGAGAACACTTCCTCTTATAACACCTCTAACTCCTAACATCTAACATGCACTTCCTGTGCTCTTCTTCTTCTATCCCCTACAATTACCTTGTATTGATTGCACTTTTTGTTAACTCTAACTTCTTTCCCTAGGTATTTACCCCATTGATGCGATATGTGCCATTAGCGCTTAATTGTATTTACTGCTGCCTCTATATGTATTGGCAGTTGTAGATCTCGTGCTGTATTTTATGCTCTCTATGTTAATGATTGTATGTTGTTCCTCAAATGTAAGTCGCTTTGGATAAAAGCGCTTTCCAAATGAATGTAAATGTAATATAATTTTGACATTTTGGAAAATATGCTTACTTCCAGAAGAGACTTCCCCTTACGAAAATCAAACAATCTCTGAAGCAGAGAGTTATTCATCAAACAAATCTGAGTTTGTGGCCATGCAGAAGCCAGAAAAGGTAGGAGTCTTTATCAGTAGAGCCATTAGTGCTGAGGGACAAAAAAGAAATCAATGGTCAACTGTTCATAGGAGACTCCTATTAAGTTGCAGCCTTCACTTTCTGCAAATACTAAGTGCTGAAGTCTGCGTGTAAAAATGGCCACAATAATAGGTAGCCACAGGCAAAACAGGCACTTAATTGAAAAATCTATTGGGAGAGCGACTTGGCTTTTAGAAACTAAGACCTTGATATGCAGTCTAATGTTTTCTACAACTGAAATCTGCTTTATAGATTCAGGATGGGGACTTGAAATATATTCATTTCCAAAAAAGAGCTACACATCCAGAATATGTAGAATAAACATTTCATGACTGCAATACTCCACAATTTCAGAGTAGATTTCACCCTTTATTCATATAACTCTGCTGCCACCTAAAGGACAAATTGGAGAAATCCATGGCACAAGTTGTTTCAATATTTAAATATGGGCACAAAGTATTTAACAATCTGTTTCAGATTTAAATTTTTCCTTATTCAGACATTTTCTCCTATGACTTTGCCTGAAAATAAACCTTACTTTAATTGAATAATTTATTCAATTCATTGATTTAAAATAAGGTTTATTTTAATACCCCTCAAAAAGACACTTGAAAATAGAGTATATGAAATTATGTCCAAATGGTTAACTTTCACATTCAAAATGTTATTCAGTGTTAAACATGACAACATTCTTGACTGAACAGCTACAACAATTAATTATTCTAAAATCGGAAAACTCAACATGTCTCCAAAGTCAACCGTAATGTTACTTCACTGGTTAATGATTAACTTGCAAGAAACAAAAGCAGTTAAATGTTAATGGGCTGCACATGTATGTAACGTATAGACCTAAGAGTTCTTACTGGCAAAGAAATAGCTTATGATGCAGTTACAGTCTTTACATTTTAAGAAAAACACTCCCGACCCTCAACTCATTGCGGGATGCCTTCCAGTGTGTGCGAATCTGAGTAGAGTGTGTGAGGAGGGAGCTGCTGTATTGCACTCTGCTGTGGCTGAGTGGACACTATCAGTGGAATGCTGTGGATGACCACATTCTGGCTGCCCAGGCTGATGTTTGGCACAAGCAACGCACGTTCCTCAGAGGCTAAGGCACTCTCCTCAACAGTAACTGTCCGTGCTGGCTTAGACATGTCCTCTGAGGAACCACACACCATGTTGGGTGGAGTTTTTGTGGTCACCATGGCGGTGTTTCCTTCTGTCACCACTGTAACCTCTGTCCCACCCTCCTGGATCAGGGCGTTGAGGCCCTCAAGTTCAGAGCAGGTTGTAATGAATGTTTGCGAGCCGCTGCTGGAGTCCTGAGTGGTTATAGCCGTCTGCAGCAGGGCCTGGTGGAGAGGGTTGTTGGTGTCAGCGGGGCCGAGCTGTGTCAACAGGACCGTCTGGGGTTCAATAGTGGCTTCTGCAGTTTGGGACGAAACAAGGGGCTGCATAGGTGCTAGCAGGTTGACCTGTTGGATCATGGAGTTTACAACCATGTCCTGGCTCTCCGGACTTAGCAGGACCATGTTGGTCTTATTCTGACTATCCACACCAGCTGGTATTAAGGGGTTCTCCTGGCCCAGAGGGTGAGATACGATGATTTTGAGCTGTGCACTGGTGTAAGGAGCCGAGTCAGACAGGATAGGAACTTCTAGCTGGGTGTTGCTCTGTGACGTTGTGACAGGAACCAAGTTAACTGCATCGGCTGGGGTGGAGAGCTGGAACTGCAACACATTCTGAGTGTCTCTATGTTGCTTCTTGTGGCTCCGCAGGGAGTCTTCCCTCACAAAGGAAGCGCTGCACACATCACAGCAGAAAGCTCGAGCCGCATCTAGTTTGGCCCGGTATCTGGAGCCAACGGGCTTTGGAGAGTCACCTCCTCCGCTTTTCCCCCCACCTCTGCCACTTTTCCCACTGCTGCCCTTTTCAGGTTTATCTGAGTGGCACTTTTTTTTGTGGATGACGAGGTTGCTGCGCTGCTTGGAGGCAAAGTTGCAGAAGTCACATTTAAAAGGGCGCTCCTCTGAATGGATCCTCTCATGGACTTTGAGCGCCCCCTTGCTGGAGCAGGAGTAAGTGCACTTGGAACACTGGATGGGCTGAGTGGGTTGGTGTTCTCGTGAGTGTTGCCGCAGAGCAGTCTTGTTGGCACACTGGAACTCACAGTGCACGCAGTGGAAGGAATTCTCCGTGCCATGTTTGATCTGAATGTGAGATTTCAGGTTGCCTTTCATGGCGCAGCGGTATTCACAAAAGTCACACTTGTAAGGCTTTTCGCCAGAGTGAATCCGGATGTGCCTCTTCAGGTCTGAGTTGATTTTGAACTTTGCTTCACACTGTTGGCACTGGAAAGGTGCATCCCCTTGGAAAATTAAAAGGAAATGAATGACAAGACAAATTTTAAGTCTACAAAATAACATCATTCCACAGTTGCTGACAATTCTGGATATTTGATTACCTACCAGTGTGCGAGCGGAGGTGCACAGTGAGTTGGCTGGAGTTGCGGCTGGCGTACGGACAGATCTGACACTTAAAAGGCCGTTCATCATAGTGGATACGTAAGTGCTTCTTCAGACTGCTGCTGTCTGCGGCTGCATAGGTACAGTGTTTGCACTTGTGTGGCTTCTCGCCAGTGTGTGAACGGCTGTGCATGTTGAGCTTGTCCCGTCGACTGAAGCGCTTGTGGCACAGCTCACATTCAAATGGCTTCTCCCCTGGATGGAGGATGGGAAAACAACTTGTGTCAGTATCCGAATAAGTGCTTCAACAACAGGGAGACACATGTGGAAAAGTATTGACATACCGGTGTGGGTTTTGAGATGCCGCTCCATGTCTTTTTGGCCATACTGTGTCTTAAAAGTGCAACCTGTGGATCAACAGAAACTGTGCTTTTACAAGGTGTGTGCAGACTGTGTACTTGTGAAAAGGTCATCTAAAAGTGTCCTAAATAAATAAAAGTGGGACTTGACTGGCAGGAAGTACTTGCCTCCCAAAAAGAAGGAATGTGTTATAGTCATAAACTGTGAGAGGCACCAACCTGAGAAACAGCAGCTGTGTCTCTTTGAAGTCAGGGCAGGTTTTAATTTTTTGGAAGGTGTTTTCTGTGCTTTGGTCAGGATCTTTTTAACACCTCTCATAACACATGTCTGGAAGGTTTCCTCAAAAACAAACTCAGTGCTGGAATCTGAGTAGGACAAAGATATGTTTAAGGTTTTGAATGCACGAGGCAAGTAGTTGTAAATCTAATTTGCAGACAAATTATTGACAACAAAACCAGAAGTATAGTATTTTACCTGTGAGAGTGGCTGTTGCAGTGGTAGCTGATGTGTCAGAGGTGGGTAGGGAGCATCCATTTTGCTTATGAGCGAGAAAGACCTCAAAATTATTATACTGCTGCTTGCAGAAGCCACAGATATGGATATCTGGGCTCACCTCCACCACAACAGAATTTCCTGCAGCGACTTCAGAAGGAAGAAAGCACAAAACAGGAACCCAGGATTTTAACAGGAAGTTGCGTGATATACGTGAAACTGACAAGATTACTGCAATATTACGGCGCAAAATTATGACTGAGATGTTGCAGATATGGTTTAGTGAGTGATCTTGTTAACAACGGGTTGCCTATACCTTCGGCGTTGTATGTTGCCATTTTCGAGCTTGTTTTGCTAGAGATTAACTCATCTTCTGGCTTCTCAAAGCCTACACGACGTCCATCATGTTGTTAAACGGTACCGGCTCGAGTGAACATGCAGCCAGCACCACTAACGTTATTACATATTTAAAAATGTGGACGCTACCGCGGTCTCACTATCAATAGAAATAACAGTGTACTTCTCTTGACAACATTGATACAGACCGTTTTTACGACATGCCACGGAAGGTTTGCGGCAGCGGGATAAGCATGCGTTTTTGTTCACGTGACGTCACATGTTGCTTTTATAACTATGGGAAAAATCTAAATTACCTCATGCGCATTGACGATAACACGATAAAAGTGGTGTATTTTTTTAGCTACACTGTTATTTCTTACAGTAAATATTTTTGTTAGAATTTATATTTGTGTTGTTGGGTTTTGTTTTTAAACGTCATCTTATATACATGCCATTTGGAAAGTCAACTAATCAAAACACGAGTTGTAATCCCAAAGTTCCCCCCTCTATATTCTGCCAGTCCATAATAAACATTCTTTTGGCTGTCTTTATTCAAACAAGTGCATTAAACGCGGGGCCAGTCTTATGGTAAATGACACTGGAGTCAGCTAGAGTCAGCCACACGGTACTTACGAGTACCTGAACGCAGCATTACCCTTCATTGTTGGGAGTGGGATTCAGTCACGGATCCACTTTTGTTCTGAAAGTGTAATTTAGTTAGTTTAAAAAGTTTTTTAAAAAGAGGCTTGATAATACAAAACTTTATCATGTAAACGGCTTGCAGTGAGAGAAATTTGGGCGATTTTAGGATCTCTCTACCTATTAATTACCGTGTTTTCTTCGTTTCTAAAAAGCCTAACATTAACGTAGCAAGACCGTTAACGGTACTGCCACCTGTCGTAGTGGAAGTCCAATCAAGTAGCCCACTTTGCATACTAAAACTATTCATTTGTTGAACGATACAAATAACAGGCCTATCTGTTTTTAAGGGACGTTTAAAGTCTACTGTCACTTAGCTAACTACATTGTTTACAGGTGAGCTCTGGGCTACAACGTTAGCACATTTTTAGAATATAGCTTTAGCACTTTCTGTGGTATCAACGACTTTCAGTGTGTTTCTCCTGTGAGAGGTAAGCTTTCAGATGTGGCAATTGTTGTAGGGCACTTAAATATACATACTCTACCATTTTAAAGTAAGGGCAGTTTACTGGGTTGTTGGGGTGAGTGAATGTGAATGCCTCTTTTTATGCCAGAGCGTTTGTGCAAGTGTGAATAAGCCATGAAAGTGACTGACATACAGCTCCATTTTCAGTGGCAGGTCCTTAACTGCGTGATTGCCACTGTGAAGCTCAGGAATTTCCTTACGCTGACTTTCCTGCATGGCAAAGGCACAGGACTGATTCCTTCCCTGCTGAAACAGCAAATCCTTGAGACAGACAGGAGGTGCACACATGCACACACACACACACACACATGCACACACACACACCAATGCAGGGCCTTTCATGGCCTGCCCACATGAATCTGACTAGTTGATTACCACTGTCTTTGAATTTCATCCTGTCAGGATTGTCCCCGTAGATTCAGATAAATGTATGGTAACAGTTTATGTCATATTACTAGAAAAGAACTGTTTTCTTAGGGCATTTTGAAAATTTATGACTCGGCCCAAGACATGAAAAAGAGGTAAGTAAATAAATAATTACATCTGACCGACGAGCGTGCAAATCATGTGCACATAAATCCCATAAACTCAAATGTACATCAAAGACTGCATTCACATGTGACAGCCAAATGACTCAGAGATGGGTTAATCAAAGAAAGACTTATGTCATCACTCCAGCTGTGGAGAACAGGCCAGTATGCCCTCTACTCTGATCTAGACTTCATTATTCAATCAAAAGAATTGTAAATCAGTTTTTTTCACTTTTCACACTTTAACACCAGCAAGGAAGTCTTATGATTGAGCAGTTCATTCTTATATATGAGGAAACACTGCAACAGTAAGGTGTATCATTACAAATATTCCCAGTACGACTTCAACTAATGATGATTGATTAAGCTACAGACCCCTCAAATAATTAATTAATCATTTGGTCTCTTTAATATCATGAAATGGTGAAAGATGCCCATCACCCTTTCCCAGAAGCGGACGAATTCAGATTTCTTATTTTGTATGACCAACAGTCCACAACTCAAAGATATTCAGTTTACGGTCATAGAAAACAAAGAAAAGCTGGAAATGTTCACATTTAAAAAAACAGAATCACTAAGTGTGCTTGAAAATGTACTTAAATGATTAATCAATAATCAATTGATTTTCTGCCAATTGATCAATTGACTAATCGTTTAAGCTCTAATTTACATCAATACCTGGTTACACTGCATGCTAGTGACTGTTTTTTTATGAGTCCCCCCTATCCTATAAGCCTTTCTTCATTTGTTGTACTCAGAAAGAAAATATCATTTGGACATCCAGCTGTGCCAATTCTAATTTGTAGATGTGCCCCTTTCCCATTCATTGAGATGCCCGAGAATTCAGTGAGTGATGTAATGTCCCTCTTTTCCCCAATGAGACAAGGGCAACAATAGGGGGGAGTGCCTCTGTCACATTATTTTCCCCCACCGAGGCACGCCAGCTGCTTACAGTTGCTTAATGGCTACGAGCTGTCACAAGGCATCACAGCCCGCTGCCACACAGGAGCGGCAGATGCTTTAATTGCACAATGACTTGTAGGTTGTCAACAGCAATTATACCATGCTTCCACCTGAGGGCACCCAAAGAACACCGTCTACTCACTTCACTGGCAAGACACAAGCCTTAGAAGCTGGCCGCTACACATAAACCTGATCTCAGAGTCTTGCTTCTGTCCAGACAAGAGTCGCAGATAGATTCCAAGTCTCTTTTTAGCTTAATGGTTTAGCCATGTGCTGCAATAACCTGGAAAGGACTGTCAGACAGCAGGCTCAGGAGCCCAAAATCATATTTAGAAATAAAATATTTATCTAGCTTTGTCACCTTAGGGCCCGCTGCTCACCGTGCTGCGGCAGGTCGTGGTGTGCAGAGTTTGAGTAATTTTTCTTATTATTAATTCATGCCAATTTTTTTTCTTTGCGATTCAGGGGAGGCTCATTCGCCGCTGCCAGTCCTAAGATTATTATCATTAAGAGGAGGCAAATAAAATGCTGAGTTCAAAGCTATGGTGCAACATGCTTCAGCCCAAGGATGTTGATCGTTTGTTCTTTCTGAGAAAATACTGTGTAATGTGCTTAGATTTGTGGTCTGTTCTATTTATAGACAGCCCTGAAATTATAATCAAGCAACTGCGAAACCACACACACACACACACACACACACACACACACACACACACACACACACACACACACACACACACACACACACACATAGCGACCTTCTGTTTGTGTCATGTCAAATTGAATGGGTAAAAGATGTCCTGAGTCCCGTGTTTGTTTTGAGCCATAAGACAAATTATACACACATGTATGAATTCCTTTGGTCAACAGCTGCCATCTCAGCATCAGATAATACAGAGCCAAAGTCTGGGAACCATCAGATTCCTCCAACACTGCCACTTTATCATATAAAAAGACAGTGTACACAAGCACACACAGCGCACACACAGATTTGTGAACAAGTGCAGCAGTGCTACACACAAAAGGCGCACATGCTCACACGCAAATCAGCGCTATGCTCTTTGTATCTGCCAACTGATGCAGATGATAGGGCTGCAGATGAGTGCAGGCTAACCAGAGACTAGAGGGTACATGTGGCTTCATAGACAATAGCAGGCCATAGCCTGAGGAGGACAGTATTCAACCCTAAGAAACATGATGAAGATAAAATCCTCTGTTTTTAATTGAGTATAAAATATTTTATGTAGTTAAAAATGTTTTTACTGATACAGAAGCTTGCGGGAACGTTAATGTGGCCACGTTGCCGGGTGTGTAAAATGTGAATGTTACCTAGAAGAAGAAAGCTTTCTCTTCTCCTAATTAAAAGTGCATTTCTATCACAACTGAAGTATTTTTAGTGGAGTCCGCTTTGGAAGGTAGATACTGTAGGTGCGTTGTATTTCGCTGTAGTGTCAGCAGGGGGTGTCCAAAATCAGGCTAGAGAAAGAGACCCTGTGCTTGTTTGAAGCAGCTTACAAGGCAGTGCTCCAGTTTGTAGTAGCTGACATTTTGGAACTAGTGGGTCAGCAAAATGGAGAAGCCATGGAGATGTATCAAAATCAGAGAGACTTTTGATCACAGGACGGGTATTATAATTTATTGTGTCTCTTTGCTTTTCTTTATATTGAGTCCTAATTATGGTCTCTGGGAACTGACCATTAACATTATTGCACAAGTAGGTTTCAGGTGTTGCTTTCTGCTCCCAAGTAGGAAGGAGCAGACAGTGAAGCTATGGACTGAATATTTTGGGTTTAGCCAGATCTACGGGGCTATATCTAAACAAAAGATGCATGTGTGCATGTGCACGTGTGATGTGTGTGCGCATTTTTTTTGTGTAAAATTGTCAATAATGTCATGATGGAGGAGGTAGTCTTGATAGTTAGACAGATAACAACGAGGCTGGCTTATTCATGCCCTGCACACACACACACCTACCGACATGGCACATGGATACACACACGGCATCATCATCGTCACAGAGGGAGAAAGGCTCATAATTGGGCCGAGGTGTCTGTAGATAATGAAGCCAGACCTCACACCTGCCAAACCTTGGGGATTTCACTTGACTGGCCACTTAAATCTTCCTCACTCTGCGGGTCTGGAGGGCAAGAGAGTGAGTAAGGAACTAATGGAAAAAAAGCATGCGCTACAGGGAGGATCCCTGTCAGCATGAGTGTAGTGTGGACCCCCACCCCACCCCAGCTAACGCAGCCCCCACAGCTCGTTCCATACAGCACCCACCTCACTTCACTTCACTGTAAATCCTCTGGTGTCAAGGATTTCAGACGGAAATGGGGAAATGCTGCACCAGCTATTTTGTTTCAAACTCTCAAAACACTCGCTTCTCCCAAGTTGTCTTTGGTGACAGCGTTGTGTGCGGGAAGCGTATTGTGGCAGCTTTTAGTGGGGTGTCATTCGAGGTGCTGAAAGGGAAATCAGATAGACGCTTCAGCGGAGAAATACTTCTATATAGAAAGTTTACCTGACAGTCATCAGTGAATGCGTGACACTATATCAGTGGTAGCAAAAAGCTACACCAATTAGGGGTCGAGTTTACCCTGGCAAAATCTTAACAATTTATGAGCAACAAAACGGAATTTCACTCTGTCTTTTTTCATGACTTGATCCATAAATGAGGCTTGGAAATCATTGTCATTCTGGATACAAATAAGGTGTGGATATAGCACAAGAAGAGAGTATTCTATTCTGTTTCAATTCTATTCAATAAATACAAAGACAGCAGTGCGAGACAGCGGGGGGTATCACTCTTTGTTAGCTTGACATGAAGTCAGCCATGTCAGCTTTTACATATGTGGTTGTGTCTGCTGTCAAAAGGTTGTAGTGGTAAATGGTAAGAATCAATAACTTTGTTGTGCTAACAGACACAAATAGAGACTGGTAGCTCTGCTTGTTGGTTAGCTGTATCCAGATGGCCTGGGTATATCTGTCATATTTTATTCTTTATTCTGCAGATATTGGATAAAAAGGATAAACACGCTCTTGTCAAACTCTGCTGTCTTGTGGAAGTTGTTTTGTGCCTCCACTGCTACCCAAAGTCAAGCCATGCATTAATGCTTTGACTTTAAGGCTAAAGCAAGGTTACTTGGAGAGAACCTCAGTCATATTTCTCAGTGCTGAGAAATACTGATACAATAGTGATTCCTAATGGAGATCTGTAGATGCTACAGCAGCACACAGAGTCACTCAGAGATGTTGTTAGGTGTCAGTGAAACTGCATACAATGCATACAAGCTGGTAGATTTGTAGCAGGATATAATGACACATCTTCACAATATTCAGTTGGGTGCAAATTCTGAATGGATTCTAAAATCATCCCTATTTGACTGGGGCTCTCATTCAACATGAAAGGAGCCAGAAAACCCAGCCCAGGCTAGTAATCTTGGATACTTTCAGTTTAATTTTCAAATGGCCAGTCCAGGTGGGAAGGTAAATGAGCCCAGGTGGCTCGCCTGGCCTGTGATATCCCGGGAGGGAAACCTTGCAATCCACAGCAACAAAAACTAGCATCCATGGTGATGGATAGTGTCACATGTCCACCTAATGTTTGTGCTCTAAGTGCTGTCTGTACATACTGAGGCGATGGCTCACCTCATCCTCTACTGTGATAGATTATAGATAGACAAAAAGCTGTGTGAGCACAGCCAGTTTTGGGAAATGTGCTGTAACCGTAGACCCTGGATCATCATCGTCCCATCTTTTACCAGCTTCAGCTGCCACACGAAGACACTTTTAGTAGTTGGGCAACATTTGCTAATGTGGATCTTCTTTCCAAATTGCAATGATAAGCGACGCTGAAATGCGCCCTGAAATGAAATCACACGAAACCGAAAGCTTATCAAGATGAAACTGTGCAATAATACAAGAATTATCCATCACCATCCATCATGTATTTGTTTGCAGGAAACAGATTACATGGATCTTAATTGAAATATTATTTTACCTTCATTTGAATTATTTATGCAGTTGCTGACTACATTCATACCTCAGAGAAAAACATGAACACATTATGTGATGTAAGAATGTAAGAATGTGTGTGCGTATTTGTGAGGATTTCTCATATATTATTCAAAGTGTACAGTCAGAATATGGTTTTATGTAGCCATACGAAGGATATCAAAGCGCCTGTCTTTGATACAATTTACTTGAGATCCACTGGCCAGAGCAGAGCTGTCCGTTGGCCTACCATTGCTAATGAGATCGGGGGCTAAAATTGAGAGTGGTGGGCTGGCTGTCATCCGCTAGGTGATGGTTTTAAGACTAAGCAGTGATACTTCATTAATTAACCTTCACATTCTATGTAGATCTGCTCATCAAGATGCAGTTAATTAAAGAAAGGTCATTCCAAGGGCTGCTGGGAAGCGGCATTATTACAATGGAGGGATGGCACTGCTTTGAGCGAGATAACACAGGGGAGGGGGCAGGGAGAAGGCGATCACCCAGTCACTACTAAAATGGCAGACGACTTGCCAAAGCCAGTTTCTGAACTCCTTAGTTCTAGAAAGATGTATTTTTTAGTTGTTTTTGTTTTTTGTATTTCTTACATTCCCTATTTTTTTAATATAGAAAGATATTGTTGAAAAGCTCTAATGGAGAAAGCCTCAGTAAAATATTCATTACACTCAATCGACAGCATCTATCTTTTAGCATCTCAGTATAGTTTTTCTACTCTCTCTCTTTACTTTTTTTTCAGCACTGTGTCTTCCCTGTCAATTTCGTGGGTGAACTCTACTTCCTCTGACCTTGCTCAGTGCACAGGAAAAAAAGCCATCTTGAGTAAATAAAAAGAACTCAGCAGGATATAAAATAGTTATGCGTCATCTGTAAGTGAAATCCACTTCTGGGTGGTGACTTATTCATTTTGATTTCTACCTATCTATCTATATATCTTTGTCACTGTCTGCTAAAGTACAGCTCAAAAAATGTGTAGCCTTGTTTTAGCAAGTGAATCAAGTTGATACTTTGTTTTGTCATACAAACACTAGTATACGTAAATGTCAATATTTGGCTCTTATCAATCAGGAAGTGATTGTTTTTTTTGCAGGTCTGCATACTAACAATAACAGAGATATACTAAGAAATATGTGTCTGTAGAATTGCCTCTCAGCCAATCACACAAGTGAGATCAGACTTAGTGTTACCAACGGCTTTCTATAATGTTTTTTGCCAAGCATTATTTTTTGATAATGGCGACCATCCCCTCCCCCCCAGCACTGTCTTCTTTGGAGCCTTGGCATCAGTTTATCAAAATGTTGCTCTACTGCAAAATTCTAGCGAGACATCAGCACCTCCCCTGTGTCCACTCAGTCCTCCTGTAGTCATCCCTGAGTGTCTTTTGGCATTGCTTCCAATGGCAGGTGTAGAGACAAACGAGAAACGGTGCGCAAGCGTGCACGCGCATGCATTCAAGCGTGTATATGTGTGTATATATCCCTCCTACCCTGCTACGATACAGTAACTGCTGACCCCGTACACAGTGCCATTATGGCAGACGAGGCAGGGCTCCCCTGGCAGTGGCTGGGGCGGCTGGTTGCTAGGTGGAGAGACATTACCGCGGGCCTCTGCAATAATTTATCCTAAGAGCGCGGCGAGCCGTCATGTAGCCCCTGACAGAGAGCTGCAGTACTTTATCAGCCTGCCTGTAAATCAGCCATGTGTGGGTGCAGACGGCAACATTGTTTGATCTCTTTCAGACACTCTAATAATCTGCTCCCCTCTGATTGATACCTTCACACAACAAAGCACATTACACCAGCAAACCACAGCAGCCATCAGTGTGTGTACGTGCATGTGCTAATGTCTGTCTGTAAGAAGTGCATGTGGCCGTGCGCGTGTGTGTCTTTCTGGTGGTCATCAGTATTGCCAGTGGCCTGGGGAAGGAGAGGGAGGGGATGAATGAGTCTTCTGCAGAAACACAGGGTCATTTGGAGTCTCTAAACCAATGACAGGCTAACGGGTTCACAAAACGATCACTGGATGAAGGGAGGGGCAGGGAGAGAGGGGGCGAGAGAGATGCAGTGCCACCAACCTCAACACAAGAAATACAGCAAACAGATTAAGAGCTACTGAAGCAGTTATTCTTTTCATAAGGGGTGTTTTTTTTAAATGACTATTTTGCGAAGATGCCTATAACATTATTGCCACATCAGGAGGAATATAGTCTCCTGTCTGATTTAGATGCATGTAAACATTACATCTTATATGTGTAATAAACATTTAATTTATACACCCGGAATTTTCTTGTAAAACTACAAAATAGTTGAAAATATAATTTAGCCCTGTTTCAGATTTCAGTAATAGTCCAACCTTTGACAAATACAGCAAAGGTAACTGCACAGCTGAATGCTTGTGTCTTTTCTTTAAAAAGCTGATATTTATTTTTTTTATTCCATTCATGGCCTTCTATCAAATAAAAGTGAATTGCATCCTTTCCAAATTGCCTTCCAACTCCTTGCTCGATATGGCTCATATACAAAGGAGAGCAATGTCCCGTCCAACAATACCCATACCATTTGTGCCGCTCAGCTTCAGAATGTCATTGGTTTGAGTGTGACAGTAAAACATACCTTTTCTGCGGGTTGCATTGGAACATGGCTTCCAATTATTCAGCTCCAAATTCAATAGCAATTTTCTGCTCAATGAAATAGTGGTTTCAATCTCTAGAGTAGTGTCACTTTAGAGAGATTTTCAAAATGGCATGTCTGAGAGTGAATAGATGGACACTGGAGGATTCATTTTGCTTCAGGAAATGATACTTGTCTGCTGAAGCTTGTCATTTATTGATGAAAAGAATATCTCTTTAGATACTGTAGAGTATCTATAGTTTGGGTATATATATATATATATAGTGTTTTTTTTCTTCAGTCATGGAATCCATAATAAATGTGTCTAATTTGTAGCTTTTAGTCAGAACGTCTAAAAGGATAAAAGATGCCAAACAGATGCATAACCTTATGATTGTGTTTGGTCAGATGGAGCTCATTTTGCTTCGGCGCAGCATTAAAAGTAGCACTGAACAATAAAAAAAAATGCAATTATAAGTGTGTTTGTGTGTAATGTATCAGTAGCCCATCCAGGGCCCCATAATGAATGCAATGCAACGTGCGATCACTGAGCCGTGTGCATGCCCCGCTCAATGCATCTCTGAAAATAAACAGAGCAATGGAAATGGTTCTCATTAGTGTTGTTTTCATATTAAGTCCCTCAGACAAGGTTGACAAACCCAGCTCCCTGTGCCAGGCTCCTCAGGGACCATCGCTTCAATACAGCTAGGGCAAACAACACCAGCCGATACCAACACCATTACCACCTCCTATAGTTACTTATCCTCCCCTCCCTCCCTGCGGAGTGCTCTGTCTACACAGACCAGAGGAAAATGCATTAAGATCTTCCAGCAGCATAGAGAAAGAGTCCTGCTTTCATTTATCACCATTGCTATTGGCCCTAAAAGGGACAAATGTCTGTTCTCCATCTCTGTGCTATTAGAATTGGAGAAATGTGCGCTGTATGTGTGAGATGGAAGTTATTTTGTGCTCCAGAGACGATCCACTGCGAGGCTGTTTAGCAGGATACGAACAGGTGTGCTGAGCTTCTGGCTTCCACCATGTGTTCCAGTTGTTTCATCTGCACCTGTTTCCCAAGTCCTATATTCGATGATCAAAACACTTTATTAACCATAAAGTGTTCTCGTTCGTATGCTGCACTATCTCTGCCTCTAAATGTTTCACAGTCACATATTACCATGAAGTAATTCATTGATGAAACAGAGGTTATTGTGTCAAAAACCAGGAAAATATTGCCAAGTAAAAAGAAAAAGATTTGCTAATTTGCAAATGGATGATTTAAAGTACTGTAAAACCAGCTCATGAAAGCAGTGATGATTATTTTTAATAAACAAGCTATCTTTAAATGTAATGTATCTGCTTCATGCATATATGAAAGAGAATTACTTTTCTTCTTAGTGAAATGTGTGTTTTCAGCTAATATATTTTCAGAGCCAGAATCTGACAGTAACCATAACTAAAGCAGAAAATCACTCCACACGCTGTCACCCTACAGCAAAGATTTCCAAATATCTGGTGTTAAACTGTAACTTATGATTATTTTCATTATTTCTCAATGTGCACTGTTTTTTTTATTAATGATTAAATGTCCGGTCTACAGAAGGTCAGAAATGCCCATCAGAATTTCCTAAAGCCCAAAATAATAATCTTCATAGTGCTTGTTTTGTCCAACTAACAGTCCAAAACCCAAATATATTCCGTTTACTATCATATAAATTGAAGCAGCAAGTCCAACAATTAAAATCAATTGATCTATGATCAAAATAGTTGCACTATAATTTACTGTGGCTGGAAATAATTGATTAATGGACTAATCATTTTGTCTCTACTTTAATTGAGTCATTCTTCTTCTGTTGCTTCTTTTTCTAAAGTCATTGACCAGCCTTGTAACTTGAACACAACTAGATGCTGAACTATACTGACGATTCATTTAAACAAAGTATATCTTTGTCTTTATGGCCAAAATTAGGTTACCTGCCTCTAGATGTGACCATTTGTTAAAGTGAAAATGGTCATACTGTTTTAACATAACCCTTTATTGTTATTATTATTTGCATTCACAGGACCTTATCTGCATTTCAGTTTACGGGAGTTTCACCAGATTTTTTTTAGACTGGTTTGCTGTTTCAGCAGGTTATTTCCTTGGAAAAGTAACCTCTCAGAGCAGCCACAGTGGTTTGTTTGACAGAATTAAAAGGACATAAACAGCGTTAGTCACTATGGCTGAACTGAAAAACAAAAAACTGCCTTTACAGAAACTTGGATTAATAGAAAACCCAAGAAAGAAAAAAAAATGTAGGGTCCACACTAGGGCTGACCCCCTATAGTCGAAGATTCGATGCTTCGATGGGCTGAGCCTGATTTGACAGTCAGTCTCACAGTCGAAGCTTCGCAGCTAAACAAGGATCATGCCATTTTGCCGATATGGGGGTGCTTAACGTCAGATTTTACATAGATCTACCAGTTTTCTCTCAATAAGTTAATATACAACCTATTACAATACACATTTAAACGTTTAATGCTGTAAATAAACATGTAAAAAGAAAAATAACTTCCAATAAATGTTTTTAAAGTGCGTGAATAACTCCAGAATTGTAACCCTAACCCCGGGTCGTCAGTGCGCATGTGTATGCGTAGCATGTGTGCAGTGGCAGGAGAGATGGAGCCCCAACTGGTGCATGCAGTTGTCGGCAGCACGGCGAAAACTCTGCACAGGACCGGTGAATGGCAGGCGAGAGAGAGAGAGAAAATGGTCAACAATGAGCCTCAGTTTAGCGTCAGCTCGCAATCGCCGTGCACAAAAACACACATGATTCGACTATCAGTCGACTATAGGCAGGACTTGACGATTCTGACTCGACTTTGTAAATCCTTAGTCGAGGACAGCCCTAGTCCACACTAAACTTTGCAAAGGGCACTTGAACCATCACCACCAGTTGCTCATCTTTAGGTACAATTACCTGAATCACTCTTTTCAGTACGTATGTGAGTGTTCATGCTTGTAAATGCATCTTCGCTGTGTGTGTCACAGTCTCGTCCTCTCCCCAACACGGATGAGCTCCTTGGCTCACCTGAGCTGTGATTTGGCAGGGCACATCACACTGCTGCAGGCTACAGTAAATATCACCTTTCTTGTTATCTCCAAGACCTGCTTTTCCAGTAAATAGGGGAACATGTAATTCAATATACTGTGTCGGGCCATTTGCTTTCAGAGGACATCTAGGTGACATGACTTAGTGGCCCCGGAATGAACATAAAGATTAATAAGTAATGGACATATAAAGATGATATTTGCACTCAGATATCCCTTTTTTTAGATTAATGCTTTTGATCACAGGGAAATGGGTAATACAAAACGAACAGCAGACAGCAGAAGGTATGACATCTCAACACAATCTGGTACATTAGGGTTCTGGAGTGCCTTGCATGGTTGATTGAAACAAAACTTGGGAGCTGTTGATTTTTTTCCCCCTAATTATAATCAGTAATTTTGCATATCTTGCATGATATTTCTGATGGATTACCCAAGGTGATCATATATAGCTACCTCATGATTTGATATATGACGCTAGCAATGATGACTCAAACTAGCTTGCATGTTAGAATTTATTGATAATAACGATACAGCAGTATTAAACTGCCTGTCCCACATGAAATGGTATTTGGTCATCCTCTGTAATACTGTGGTTGATCCCCCTGGTATTTTGTAATTTGTTGCAGTGTTTGTGTTCTCTTTCACACTTTAATATCACGGTATTGCTTCAATTTGAGCCGCAAGAGTTCTATTTCATTTTGTGGGATTAATTTACTGGGTAGCACGCGTCTCAAGGTATTTGTTGTGTTTTGTTTTACCTATGAATTATTTAGAAGCCTCAAAAATAGAGAATAGGTTACAAGACTGTGCCTCCTGTCTCTCTCAGCAATCGCAGTCAGATGTTTAATTTGGTCTGCTAGCGTGGAATAGCACCACGACTGGGATTAGGTTGTTGGCTATGTAATTTCCCTGAAGGAGGAGCATGTTGAATTTGAGAATAATGATAAAGGAGGAACTGAACATTTGAAACAAGGAAAGAACTCATGATTGCTGCGTGTGCTTGAAGTTATCATGGACTTTAGCATCTACATGAAATACTAATATAAAACCAAAATAAAACCACATGCTTCAGCTTGTTAGTCGGTAGATGAGGCTTTAAAGTAAAGTTTGTAGCAATGCTATAATCATCTCTTCAATCACGTCATTTTTCATAATTTACCCTACATGCTAAAGTTCACTACATCTATTAATGAAAGATTCCATGTTTTTCTTTATACTCCGTAGCACTTTTTAAAAATGCTAATGGACTACAACAAGCACCTGAGCAAGGATGAAAGTGCCCTAATTCCTGCTCAAAAGGTCACAGAGATGAGTTATTGTGGTATAAGCACCTGAAAGCTATTCCCTTGTTAGATTTGACAAAGGGAGGCTGCCATTTCCCCCCTTAAAAATAGTGTTGGGTAATAAATGATCATTTGTGGAATGTGGTGGCTACCGGCAGTGACTTTTCCTCTGACATAACTTTACTGCTGGCTGATTTACATCCTGAAAGTTGTCCCCAAAATATTTAAAATGAGCATTTTATTCATTATGCACAGCAGACGGCAGTGACACACACAAGAGCTCTTATTGTGCTTCTTAGGGGAAATGGCTAATTAGTTGGCCATGAAAAATGCAGGCGTGCCTGTTTTACTATCATCCTCTATTTGACTCAACAACACTTTAGGCTTTTGTTACAGATTTGCAGTTATACACCCAGAATCTCTGCATCTCCACACTTTGCTCTACTGAAACATGCGCGCTTCTGTCAATTACGAAACATATTTGCCTCTGCATAAGCGTGTCTTCTGTACAGTAAGTGCTGTGTGCACCTCAGCATATGTGATAGTCCTTCTCAGCAGCCCTTCACTGGTCCCTGAAAGGTGCTCCTGGTGTGGATGAGGGGCTATAGAGCAGGGATCACAGTGACAGTTTCAGGTGGAGGAGTCTATTAATAGTTTACCTCTCAGCCAAAGCATTTCATCATTTTTGGTGTCTGAGGGCTTCCTGCTTCAAAAAAAGGGGGAGAAGTTATGCATCTCAATCTACCGCTTCATATTTCATGCTGTTGAGGATTATAAATAAAAGGACAGATTTTGACCTGGGCTATTAGTTACCCGGGATCCTGTGGGTGGATGGTGCTTTGTCTTCTGTCAGCTTCTGGTGTTTTTCCTTCAGAAAGCAACAGGATTACAATCGAAGTCTTTGGGATACAATATGAGATATGATTCCCGCAGCCTAGAAGTGAAAAGGAGGAAGACTGTTGGGCTGAGGAACAACAAAGGGCAAAACAAAACAAAACCAATCAGTCAAAATCAGCCAAAAGGGAGCATCAGAATGGAACAAGGTGGGGAATTTGACAGTGGGTCAAGCTATGGGTCACACTAAAGTACTAGTTTGGTGATTGCTGTTTCCCCCATTGTGTGACTCTCTTGTTTTGACCACACAAACTGGCTGAAAGTCTCCAGAGACGAGCCTTTCTGACAGAGTGATGAGGAAAACAGCAAGCTAGAAAGCTCTCATTCTCTCACCTTCCCCATGGTCCAATAGATAGGCCCAACATATGCCAAAGCAGCCTGTCAGTACTTCTTGTTGTTGGACAGACCTTTGATCTTGAACAAATAGACAGAAGAGTCTCAGAGCGCAGGCCTGCCTCGGGCCATAAGGAAATATGGGCATCACAAAGGGTCAAATTCTGGAAGAAGGCAGTAAAATTAAAACCTTTATTGCCATCTTTATGGCTTCATTCCCTATGGCAATTACATTATCTATGGAAAATGACAGAGCTTTGTTCCCATTATCAGTGAAATCTCTAGCAAGGAGTGTCTGATGTGCTGAAAGTGATGTATATCAGTCTAAATATATCATAGTGGATGTGGACCTATTGTACTGTGTCAAGGTGGCTATGTTCAGCAATTTAACGAGCTGAAATGTGATCACCTTTTGCAAATAAACACAAGTGCTTCCATAACAATCTAATCAAAAAATAATAAGAAAACTTTTTGCAGCTCAGAGTGTTTCTATCAAATCTAGATTGACAACCCTCGCTTGAAATTAATGATTTTATTTTTCTGCAATCACTCAGTCGCTAACCACTCGAAACCTCACACATTGACTTTTCTCCACAGATTGCAACTCATCCATTTTTTAATTGTGTTCATTTTACCTGGGTCCCACCGGACCTGCAGCAGTGGTGGTCGTTGTCATCCGTCTGCTCTGACAGGAAAGGGAGAGCGGGAGAGTGGCGCCACGCCACTTTCCACCCCAAGCTGATGTGTCAGGCTTATCACACAGCCGAGTGATCCTGAGGTGACATCCTCCACTGAATCGGTGACATTTCACGGACGATGCAAATCTATCCATCTTTGTCAAGCATCCGCCTCGATTTTAGCATTCCTCGAGTTAGCATATTGATCACAAAGAAACGCATGAGTGAGGACTTCTTGTTTTCTGCTCCTTAAAATGGCCATTGTGAGTCCACTGGACTCCTCTGTCAAAGTCTGCTGCTGTGGGCCTTAATCTGCCCTCTTCAAAGTTGCATAAAATATGGACAGCTTTTGTCATTCAGGACCAAGAGGCTCACCAAAGACTTTCTTTGCCTCTTTACTTTGTGTCTAAACTTTCAACAAAGTTTATTTCTACAACATATTGTTGTTTTCAAGTGTAACAGAAATCTCTCAAATCAAATCTTCATGTTGATATTTTAGACTTTTGAAGGTAAGTGTATATAGTTAACTTGGCATTAGAATGTTGCTGTTAGCTCTTCTTTTCCTACTCTTTAAAAAGATGCTGTAAGCGATTATGGAGAAATCCATCACCATGAAAGAAACCATGATATAGAGGGAACAATGTCATAGCAAGTAATGTAATTAACGTTAGCTAAGTTGTGGGTTAACTAACTGACATTACAGTTGCTGCAGCAAAGCTAACATGCAGAGAGGATGAGACGTCCCCAAAGCCAGCAAACCAGCTCCAGACAACAACACTCACAACTCTCCTGCTGCTATAGTTATCATCACAACAACAGCATGTCTTGGAGAACTAGGAAGTAAGCTGAATGTCCGTGGGCAAGTCATTTAATGTTACCTGACACACAAATCATGACTGGAACAGCTAGTGTTGTGTGGAGCGGTCCGGGCCACTTTGTTTGTTTGCGATTTAAAGACAAGGGCGCCCCCAGAAGATTTTCCCAGGGGTGGCCAGATGGTTCCACTGAAAATCCTGGGGTGGCACACTAAACCAAAAGCCATAACTCAATTTCAGGAATTCTATTATGCAGTATATAAACTAGTTGAATACTACGTAAAAATATAAGTTAAGGAATCACAGACTGATATACTTTGATTTCTTATTTTACTGTTAAAATTGTCTAATGTCCATAGACTAAAACCAGTTCAGTTAACATTCCATAAAAATCCTTTTTGATGTGTTATCTGTATGTATTATACAGGGGCAATTAATTGTTCTTTAAATAGGCAAGTTAACCTTTGCCTTAAAAAGACAAATACAGCTTTTATTTGTAGGAGTGCATGGATGGGGAGGAGCAAAACATTTACTGGGAACAAGCCTACTCAAGATTACAGACATCATGGAGCATAAATATTTTTCTTTAAATTCAAGTTGAAATATACGATATGTGTCTGTATAGAGTTGTGTAATTATTTGTTAACATACTAAGTTTGGTATTATTCTTGTTACGAACAACTAGGATAGTTATTCTTGAAATATCCCACTTTTTAACAACCGATTTGACCAGTGTCATATTTATGTAAAATGTAAAAATGGTGAGGCACCAACCATTTCAAAACATAAATACCAGTAAAACTACAATACTCTCCCTTGCTTCTGTGTTTTTTAACATGTCAGCATGTTAGAGCATGAGAGAGAGAGCGAGAGAGAGAGAGAGAAAGAAAGTGCATTGACACAAGTTACAGTACCACTGTCACAAACCTAGATAAAAAATACAATATTTAAGCAGACATGACCAAGCTCAGAACAAATGAGCCTACAGGGCCATAAGCAAAGAGCAGTATGCTCAACACCAATAAAGTCAACGACGCGCACAGACAACGTTTTAGGGATCCAGAGCCTTTCTATAGCCGCTTTCCACAGAGATCCTGCAATCAAAACGGAAAGAATGTTGGCCAATATATATCCCATTCCCAGCTCTGTACCTTTCATACAGCGCAGCAAGCCAGCAAACTGGCCTAATAATCCCGAATAATAAGGCAGTATGAAAGTGGCTATATGACAAGAACATCATGACAACAGCCGTAATCCGTAGTCTAGTGTCAACCGATCCAGCACAACAATTTGCTCATGCAGGGACCAGCAGCAGAGTCAGGATGATAGAAGATGCTTTCACTCACCAGACCTAAGGCCTCACGTTAGCAGAAAGGCGGCCTGGCGGTTTTTCCTCTGGGCAAACTTCTGGGTGACTGAAGTTTTTCAGAAAGCCTGCCGACTTGTCGTGGCCCCGCAGCGTTTGTTGTGCTACTCACTGGAGCGCCTGTTGGGCGCAAGTAACGTTGAGTCCAGTTTCACAGCGTCGTCCAGATGACTCCCACTATTCTCATGTTTTGCAATCCTCTCAGAAAGATGAAGATGAAAACAGGCACAGGACCGTCTCCTTCGAAGCATAACGTTAACAGCCGGTCACAAATGGCGCTGTCAGGGGCTCCAGTGTATGTACGACGTTAGCTTGATGTTAGCGATGGTGCTAACCTGTTGCTATCTGCTGACTATTAGCTCTACAATACACAAAACTGTGTAGCAGTGTGACAAAATTTTGTCTAATTAGACTTTTCTTTCTTCTGCAGCTTGTTGCTGCCTCCACAGAAAACACACACATTCGGCACAACACCGGTCTACTCCGTTGCGCTCTGCCTGTTAGTCCTGCCCCTTAACCAGTCACAATTTTAGAAACGTGATTGCCATCTACATGGACGAATCGGAGGCCTCTCCTAAAATAAACATCACAGTCTGTCACACCTCAGGGTCAGAGGTTACCCTCTTAAAGTGACAGAGCCTAAAATGAGAACACTTGTATTCTGCTATTAACCTTTTAACTCAAACCAAGGGGTTACATATTATAAACAGTATGTAGCATTTGCTCGTTGCCAGAGGGAGCCACTGGGGCCACCCCCTTGCACCCCCCTGGCGGTGCCATTGTTTACAGAGCCAGGGCTCTGTACAAATGCCAGATTTTAAGTGAACACAGAATGGACAGCTTGCACACTGTGAGGAGATATTTGCTGAAAAACAAAAAGATGTATTTTTGAAGATAATCGCTTACCCCACCTTTAATAGCATCATTATGCAACAAGCAGTTTATTGGCAACCATGTCTAACGATGACTTGCTAACTTGTCAAGGCGGTGTACATGTTTTGGCATGAGTCCTATAAAAATAAAAGCGCTATTCTTCCTTGAGCTGCTTTACTTAATAGCAATGGAGCTTTCTTTCCGTCAGTTAAATTGCTTTGATGCATTACAAAAAAACACACAAGGTAAGAACCTTGTTTATGATAGAGAAAGCCCTATCCACCTGGGTCCAGCAGTTTTTAAACTAGCAGCTTCTGTTATTTGTGTTAGGGCGTGCAATGTAATAATTGATTAATAATGCAAAGCTTTAGGGAAAATTATAACCCCTAAAATGAGGGCGAAGATTGTGCTTGTGCCGAAGCAAATCAACAGCGACAGAATAGCACCAGGGATTACAACATCTGCAGTCTGTGGTGTCGAGGTTAACTTGCCCTGTGATTACAAAACCCATTTCCCGGGAGCAGGTGTTACATTGACACCGTTGCGATCATGTATGTGCAAATGCTGGTGCAAATCAAAGCACACACCGCCACACACACACACACACACACACCGACACACACACACGCGCAAACTGAAACACCCAATCACACGAAGAGGGTGAGAGAGCAGAAACAAAAGAATGGCTGCTTCCCCAACCATATGCTTTTGGCCTCTATGCCTGTGAGACCCGTGTGAAAACATGAATGAGCAGCCTGCAAATCGATAGGGACAAGAGATCTAGTGTCTAGCAAATCCAGTGCAGACTGACATGTTCTCCATGTAATCTCCTGCATTGTGCTGTGAGGGGAAAGATTATCCTTCTCTGACTGGCTGGTAAAAGGTTGCTTTGCTGTAGTTCATGTCTGTGTGAAGGGAGGGAGCATATGCCTCTCTGTAAACGATGCTGGCTCCCCCTCCTCCTCTGTCAGAGACTGGATTATGTCCAACATTATCCACCCCCCTCACACACACCCGACTCTCCAATAAAGGACTTTCTCTCTCCCCTTCTCCTTTCAAAAATCATTGGATTTATGACAGTGGATTTCGTAAAAGTTCTGCGCCAATTTTGATGCCTGCTAAGTACCCCGGCAGGATTAGAAGAGGCCTCTTGATGTGTGCACTCCAGTGTGTTGAGCAGTGTATTGTGGTCAGGGTTATCAACTGAGGAAAGAAGGCAGTAGTACATAGTGCATAATGATAAGGCTCGTTATACACATCAAGTGCTGAAAGCAGAGAGTGAGAAAGAGCATGTGTGTTTGTTTAGAATCAATAGAGAACACTATTGCATTTAATTTGTCTTGTGCTGCCTTTTCCACCTCTTTGCTTTACATTCATAAACAGCAGATTAGAGGAGATGGCTAGCCCCACTGTAGCGGCACCATTATAGCAGATGCATGGGAAATGGCATAGGAATAGCTTGAATGAAATGACTGCTTACATTGACTGTAAATTGAAACTTAACATTGCTGCACAATTTATAAAGTCATAATAAAAGGCAGCGACTAGCTCCGGATACACTTGTAAAAAAGCAGTATACACGTTGTAAATTGTAATGAAATACAGCAATGACTTTGCCCTGATCTAGAAATAAACAGGAAAAAGTTGTGCAATATCTGATTCAAGATTTATTGTGTCACGCTTGTATTGGCGCATGTGTGTGTGTTCTTCAAGTCTAGACACAAGAGGCAGACAGTCACCTTCACAGCCAGCTATCCCCGCGAACAGCCCGCCTGCATTTCTCTCTGTGATGATGTTAGGTGGCCTGCATGTGTAGCCGTAAATTCAGAATCACTGAAGCAGTTTTGAGTGGCCGCCTGCAGTCTGACTGTCTGACAGAAGGTCTGGCTTTGGGCAGGTGTGAGACGAGGAAGAGCCAGGTTAGACTCAGTTAATAAAGCCTCAACCAGTTCCTCAGTCTGCCCTTGGAGATCAGTTACATCAAAGCACCAATCAAAAACTGGTGCAGATATAATTTGTCATCAGGGATTTCCTGCTAGAGAATTATAGAGAAGATACAGGCCGATCAATACTATGGATTTTCACTGCAGTGGCTGATTGTCCAATTGCTGTGAAACATGTACCGAGATAAAGGGCACGCCTGCCATTTTGTAACAGACTGCAGAGTCAGCATAGGGCTTGTCAGATACTTATAGGCTGCTGTGATAGAAAATTATCATGCTGCAGTGTCCAAGTACTATTTAACACATTTTTCCTCCATGGGACGTGATTCATCACAGATACCCTCTCTTCTCTGCTTTTGAGGGGGCATCACTCTGCGTCATTGTCAAGTGCGGCTCTGGCCACACATGGATGGTGTTTAAAAGAAGCAGACACAGACGGATGCCACTGCAATGCAATCCCTCCGCTAGAAAATATCAACCAGAATTAGAAAAGATATGGGAGGAATATGTTAAATTCCCCAAACACCCTTCAATGCTGACCACTTAAAGCATTTACTAAAGACTTCAAAAAGTCCTAATCATTTTAGCTCACGTCTTAAAAAGAATTATTATTAGACCAGTACATTGTTGAACATTTTAAGAATCTTTTGTGCCTCTGAGGACCTGTTGCACCCACCGGCACTGGCCTCCAGTCACACCATACATGGGTATGGAACACCAGTATATATGGTCAGCACAAACCCTTTAGGTTTTCCAATGTCATTAATAAATGTGTGTTAGAGCACTTTGTTATAGAGCCTCTATCTATTTTTCTTAATCCTGCTGTGGTCTGACATTGATCATAAAAACTGATGGACCAAGACCAAATTATAGCCTCCTGGACAGCAGGGTGGCACAGTGAGTAGCAACACCCCAGGTTCATGGCCCCAGCATCGACCAGTTCATTTTTCACGCAGCGAGGTCAGCAAAAAGTCACATCTCTGTTTCAGGGGTGAGTAGAGTACTACACGCAGGTACATTAAGGCTGGCCTTTGCTGGGTAGCCTCAACTTCATGCAGTGAGTTTTTTAGGCATGCCAGCAACATGTCGGTCGGTCGGTCGGTAGGTCCACCACTTTGGTCCAGACTGAAATATGTCAACAACTACTGGATGTACTGTCATGGAATTCTGATGTGGGTGATCCCCTGACTTTCTGTCTATCACTACCATGAGGTTCACATTTGTGGTAGAGTGGAGAGAAATTTTGTTGAGAAATTTAAATATGAACATAAAATCTGGTACACATATTTGTGCCATCATCATGTAAAAATTTAAGATTTTCCAGTGCGTTGGTTTATGACCAAATGACCTTCAATTCAGCCTCAGCTGTACTTTTTGTTTAGTGCTAATTAGCAAATGTTAGCATGCTAACACACTAAAAAAGGATTTTGAACACTGGTAGCATTTAGTTCAAAGCACTGCTGTTCATAAGTACAGCCTCATAGAGCTGCTAACATCGCTGTGTATCCGACCTGTTGAAAGTAGGCTATAAAGTAGGTTATGAAACTATTCTGTGTTTTTGATGGATGCGAAAAACCGCAGATAAATCAAACCTGTTCCGAAAACTTGAATGACAGATGAAAATTTTGGAGCCTGTGTGTAAACGTGATTGACACAACGTGACGTCATATTTCTCTTTTAACTTTGACAATACTATAAAAGGTATAAAATGTACCAGTGCGATTGACTCCTGGCAAAATACACAAATTCACTAAACTCCTATGCTAACGCATCTGTTACTTCTTCGAATGGTGGGAGTAGATGAAGACATTTGTGTTGATTCTTGCAACCAACAACAGAGAAATTGGTGTGCTTTGCTTATTTCCACATCTATTTGTTACTGGAGTCAGCTTTGGACACCTTACATCTGGCGCCCATGATAGAAATATAGGAATTTGCTTAAGAGCTTCATTTGGTGAAATTCCCATCAGATAGACCCGTAGTCCATGTCATAGAATGAAAACAAGCATTTCAGAGTGGGTGGGCCTTAAACCATGGAGCTCTAAATGGAGCCGAGACATGTCTGTCTTTGTTGTATATGCCAAGCCAGTTTGCAGACGCAGGGCAGCGACTTTGACCTGCATTAGATCTGGATCTAGAGCTGGATGCCAGGCAGAGAAAGGAGACGCTGCAGAGAAAGTGACAAAAGCAATGACCCACAACTAACGCATCTTTTATAGCAGTATAACAGTACATCTGTAAACAGACTAGAGTTAGAGTTTAGGACAAACACAAAATGAAATGTAACCAAACAAACTAAAAGATACACAGTTTTCTAAGCTTTTATTTGCCTTTATTTTGGCACCAGCACCCACTAAAATAATTATACAAAGAATGTAATGAAGCGTTGCAGGGTTATTTCATACCCAACCTAAAGTCTGAATATTGCAACAGTTGTTTTTTTTAACAATGCTCATGGCGTGGCTGGGATGGCAGTGTCAGTCAAGTGGATGGGTCCGCAACTCTTTTCTAGGCTGAAATATCTCAACAATTATATGTTCAATGGATTGCCATGAAAACTTTTACATTTATGTTCCCCTGAATCACCAAAGGAAGTAGGATAAAGCCTACTGACTTTGAGTTTTCATCTATTATCATCAGTAGGTCAAAAATTTTACTTGACTGTTCCTTTAGTGCCACCCATAAGGGTGACATTTGTGATTTTGAGTAATTAAAGAGCTATTGAATGGACTGCCATGAAATGTGGTACAAGCATACAGTAAAATCCTAAACACTCGGTGATCCCATAACTTTTCTATTAGAGCGAACAATGGGAGCCGGCTCCCTTCTGAGGGCCGATTTGGCCCCACATGGTAAAAGAAAGCATGATAATCAACAAATTATACATATACTAATTACTTTTACGTATTGAAATATTCAGAATGTGTAATTATTTATTAACCATACTATACTTTTTTATTACAAGACAGTTCTTCTTGACATTTCACACTTTTTAACCATCAATTTGACAGAATATTTGAATATATTGCAGATGAAGAATCTTGCATATTTATCCCGCAACAAATAAGAATGTAACTCAGGCAGCCAGTGGAGTGGTACTAAATGAAGAGCTGAAAGATCCGGCTCCCTTCAAAGAGCCTTAATTCCCACGACTATTCCCATCAGCCACATCTTTACTTTGTGTTAATTAGTACTAATTAGCAAACTTTAGCATGCTGACATGAGGAACAAAGATGGCAAATATGGTCAACCTTATACCTGCTAAACCTGCTACATCAGTATCCTAGCATGCTGACGTTAGCATTCAGCTCAGTGCAGCCTCACAGATCTGCCAGCTTGGCTGTAAAGTTGTAGTCTTGTTTTGAAGGACTTCATTACCCAGAAGTCATGTAATGTGACACTCTCTCTCTCTCTCTCTCTCTCAAAATCGTTTGGTTAACCCTTTCCCTTTCATGGTTAAGCAGTGGTACCGCATTTCTGTGGTGTAAATATATAGAATTTAAAGTGGATTTACTGCTATTTATACATATACACACAATTTTATTCTTCAGATAGAACATTTTGGTAACATACATTTTCACTTATTTTCATTTTTTCAAGTACTTTCTCAAATTTTACACCTGAAAATGTACCTTTAACATCAACCTCAGAATTAATTACAGGAGTCTGGGGTTATCTCAGGGTTATCGCAAATGATGGTAGTTTCGGAGAAATGCAAAGGTCAGCAATAAAACACCTCAAATTGCTTTATTTATCCAGAACTGAACCAAAGTTCAAAACTGAGACAGAAATTTGCTGAATTAATTTAATCTGGTCATCACTAGTGTAGTACTGAAACCAGTTTCCATGTGATTGATTAGTCAATTGAGGGAAAATGAATTAATTAATGACAACTTTTCAGTGCAGTAGCCTTGACTTCTGACAAAACAAAACTGCTGATCTGACTTTCTTTATTATTCTACAAAGTTGTTGATGTTGACAAGCTGAAGTCATGCCATTTATTTGCCTGTGATGTGGCTGAACATGGGTCCACCTGCCTTGATAAAATCCCACTACAGTCCCTTTTACTCTAAAACACATGGTGTAGCATGTCATCTGGAATGTTATGTGAAAAAACATTGCACATATTTGTCTGTGTGTGTAGATTCAAAACGGTCTGATCCTAAATCTATGCCACACCACCTGTTTTAGTGCAAATTGCACTGCCAAGAGCCTGAAAATGTTGCTGCTCATCTCTACATGCATACACCTGCCATGCTGCGGAGATGCTGAAATAAAGACTTCTGTTATAATTAATTAAACAACAATACAATCTTCTCCACTAACTGAATCTGTCTCACTAAATAACCAAAAGGCTTGATTTTGCCATATTTTCCAAATCCCTCGATTTTTCTGGATTGGTGGACTTCCTACATTTCACAAGTAGCCAAAGTGAATCAGAGGCTGGTCTCGCTGGACTGATTCTTCTCAAAGTCAAAGGTCAACACAAAGTTTACCATTTTGTTTTCCATTCTCCGTCGTCCTACCTGCTGTCTATCTTAAATGACGGGCGTGGAGATGAGCGTTTTGGGAAATATGCACGGCAAAATGAATTCATACTGTAATGTAATGAGGACTTGCATGAGCTGTAATTGTTATTATTGCCAGACACAAATTGAAAAGCATAACCTGTCTGACACCAGCTATCAGTTGTCATTATGTGGGAAAACATGCCCTCATTGCAGATAGCTGTCTGTTGACACCCAAAGTAATTGAGGAGGTAGTCGAGCTGTTGAAGGCTCTCAAAGGGGAGGACGAACACTTGATCAGAGCATTTTTATGTCTTCCGAGATGATTTGATTTCACATAATGTCTATTTTACAGCCAGATATGCCATTAATTTGCATGATAGTGAGCCAAAATGTGACATTTTTATTTAGACGTCCCCACAATGTTTGGAGAACAATTGGGTGGTGTTTTTTCTTCTGTCAGTCTTTCAGAGCAGTGGCGTCTCATTATATCATATCTAACAGAGCAGTGAATAGCTGCCTCTCTCCTCACATTGCTGTGTCAGGTCAATGTGCCATTTTTTAAGTGGTGACGGGAGGGAGGAGGTGGGGGTATATTGTTGACAGCAAGCTGATGATTACACATTTAACTCTTTGTTGTTGTTTACCAACAGCAGAAACGAATAGAAGAAATAAAGAAATTAGCCTCAGAGTTATTCTAAATCCCTTATCGTCTGGGCCAAAAATTGAATGTTTATAGCAGTTTTGCTGTGGACAAACCACCAGGAAGTACTTAAATGTGATCCACTTTGAATGTGGTGACTTCCTATCTGGAAATGTAATTGTAGGTGCAATGTAAAGACAAAGTATTTTGGCAATACATCTACAGCACAGGCCGATGCTCTTTCTCCTGTTAGCTCAGGCTGGCAAACCGGGCAAGTCTGTGCTTGGTGCCTGAAGCGCTGAAGCGAGAACAAGGAGCTTCTTTCCCATGAACTGGAGCCAAGTGCCAGCACTTAAGGTGAAGGGCCGAGGCGCTGGAGAAGTAATTTAATCTGAGGCTCTGCCCAATTCCCTGGGCGGCCGAGTTTAAGAAAGGTCACATAGAGAAACAGGCTCTGGTGACCCCTTCCCAATTACGGGCGCTATAGCAGAACATATCACAGCACCGTCCAAAGTGACAGTCATTTAGCAGCAACTCATCTGAGGGGAGGAAGTGGGAGATGGATGATAAGAAAATAAAAAATGATTTGCCAGGACCTGTTAGCCACTTCTCTACACAGGCCTGCTGCTCCCCCAGCTCCTCCCTGTCTTATTCACACACACTCACATACTCCCTCTCTCTCTCTCTCCTTTCTCTCTGTCTCTTCCCACCCCCTGCCACCCCTGCTGCCCATCTCCCTCCTGCTCCACAGACACGTGACGACTCCGCATGATTATTGGCGCAATCACTCATGTAACAGCCTGCCCAGCTTTCCGTGGGGGCTCCAGTATTTGTCACTGTCACTTCCCCAAGTGCTCCGCCATTGTCTTGGAAATTGTATGTGTAAGGCAAGAGATGCCTGTGACCCACTTCGACAAGGGAGCCAGCGATGTGAGGGCGCTCATCACACAAAAAAACAGCAGTTTGATGTGTCCTATTATGTGTCCCAGCAAGAGCCATAAATAATTGTGACAAGTTTTTTGTTGCGCGTGAAAGTCCTTGACTCTGCCTCCTGTTCCAGCACCTCCTCTCTCGTATGGAGACGCTGCCAAGCACCCCCGATGATAGATGGCACGGTGCAGCAAATGACAACGGGATAGATTTTTAGTTTGTGCTTTGGAAGGGATCAGTAATGGTGCTTTGCTGTACAAAGCAATAAAAGAGAAGGACAAGAGACAGAGGGGGGAGAATGAGGGGAAAACAACAAAAAAAAGATCCATCGATGCCGGAGAGGGAAGAATGATGGTCGGTGACGCATGATTTTTGGGCATTTGAGCACTTAGATATATGAAATCAGCGTTTGTCAAAATGGAATTGTGGTGTGGTATTTGGCCGCTCACCGCAAAAACATACATAAAAAATGCATGAAATACACTTTATGGTATTATATTGTCCACTACCACTGAGGAGGAATAGTCTTCTCTTCTAACAATAAAAGAGCAAATTGATGTGCCCCAGTACAACTGCATTGTTTTTGTTGTTTCTCTTTGCCTTGGACAAAAGCTGTATGCAGTTGTTCAACTATTCATTTGAGTACATTGTTGTTGCTCTTTGTTCCTTGCCAAGCGGTGATTTCGGACTGCTTAGCCGAGGAAAATTTTCTGTGAAAAATCGACATGGACGTTAGATAAAGTACCACCTGCAGGTCTTGGGTGCCAGGCGGGCAGGATACTGGTAGACAGTATGATCAGTCATGGTAATGAGCTCAAGCCTGACATACATGCTTTGAATTATATGACTTTGAGGCCTAGGCAGCCTCAAACCAGGCCTCGGCCATTAGTTCAACCACTCTCTCCTTATCTCAGAGTCAAGCTGTGAAGTTTTAACAGCGCCATCATTCCCCCTTTTTCCTCTCTAAATTGTTCCACCTCCACAGCAGTGCAAAGTAGGAAGGCTCACAGAGGTCAATTAAGATTGTTTGTGTACTCTGACAGAATGTGGTCTTTAGTTAGATAAATATGGGGAGGTACTTTTGCCTGAATCGCTCAAGTCAACAAGCCAAAGTTTATTTCTTTAAACCTTCTTACCAATGACATGAAATAAAATGATTTGTTGATATCAGCAGTTTAAGTGATACAACAGCATTTAAGCATTCATGCGTTCATGTTTGTCTTCTTTAGTAGACCACAGATGCATTTGCTAATTGTATTTCGCTTCCTCTATCACAATTATTAATTTATCTCTTAAGACCACTGCGGCAGTGATGATCATTCATGTCGCTGCATCCGATAGTTAAGAAGTGGGCTTCCGTAAAAATCCATCATGTACATCAATGCACATTACTGAGGTAATTAAACAGGAGGTAATACCGCCAGATATCGTAAAATATCAAGGGGTGATTATACGCCCCTTAACACTGTACAGCCTCAGCACATGGAAATGATGCAGTAGATGAGGGATCAACTGCAAAAAATATATATCACACAAATGTAAATGTAATTTGTCTATTTTAGAGAATCTGTACCATATCCTATGAAAAATACTAATTATTTGAAATATACTGATTACAGCTAGCTGGGAAAGTGGCATTAAAATAATTACTTGTGAGCCCTCTCAGAGTTTGTACATTTAGCACTGTACCACCATTAGGAATAATCTGTCCAATTAAAGGTTGTGTAATTAATTAAGTGCACATTCTGTGAAGAGGAGAAGGGAGAAAATTTATCAACCTGCTGAAATATGACCTATCTTGTCCAAAAGACTAATATGTTTAAACAAAAGATGAAAATTGATGACAACATTATTTGTAACAAAATGCTCACCGTGCAACTATGATGCATCTGTACTTGGATTCGGCTTCGTAGCATTGTCCTCACAAAAGCTATGATGTATTACCCCCGGCTGCCTGGCAATAACTTTCAATGAAGGGCGCTTTGCCTATCTAGTTAAGCAGTCTGTTACTTTATCCCACTTCACATCTCAGGCCTTCACTGTAAGCATCATCTGGTAGATTAAGACATGTTTTCTTAGGTAGAATTAAAAACATGAATTCTATTGAGGCCTTCATAGAAATGTATAGTAGTGGCATATGATGTTGTGAGTAACTGAGGCAGTGTTGGCACTGAGTGGACATCCTGATACCAAACCCTCACAAGTGTAGTAGAGCAGAAAACATCTTGCTGTGCAAAACCTGTCGGGTCATTTCTGTTATAGCGAGAAAATTTGAGCCAATTCTGTGTGTGTGTGTGTGTGTGTGTGCATTTGAGAGCGTGAGCAAGATGCCAACAGTTTGTACAGTTACAATTTGTTGCCAACTCTACATATGGCCTGGATGAACATTTCAGGGAACAGGCATTATAGCCCAGTACATGTACAAACACATGTCTAATGTTACAATGAATGAAGACATGTAAAAACATTGTATTTAAGTGCCACTTCTGACTCAGCCTCTCAGGAGGTACAGTGAGTGTCATTGCAAAATGATTTTAGTAGTAATACAATAATGTCATAATAATGTTCTAATAACAGCAGTAATTTAAACACTCAAATACTGTCTAATACAATTGGGTCTGCATTAATTAACATCACAAAAAACAATCCCCTACTTGTGGAGAATCCGAGAGAATGTCTAGTCAAGTGACACTAATGTTGAGCTCTGACGTGATCTCAAAAGTTGGAAAAGGTGACTTTGGGAGCACCATGGGTGGTCTACAGCAGCAATGTGAAGCACCTAAAACCTGGCCCGTCTGATTTTATCTAGTTGTTGAACTGCAGCGCCAGCAATTTCAGGCCTGCGTGTCCAGACCAACCCGCGCCACCTATAGGCAAGAGAAGTAAACAGTCTTGAGGTGTGTCAGAGTGTTACTGAAGCTTTTTCTCTTTTTATGGCTCCTGTCTTTGTGGGTTGATTTTTGCGGAGATTTTAAACTTGCAAATCTAATGAAACTTAAAGGCTCAGTGTCTATTATTTAGGAGGATCTATTGACAGAAATGCAATATAATATACATAACCTTACATAATGAACCGTTATGTTTTTATTACCTTAGAATGAGCCGTTTCTATCTACATATACCACAGGTCCCCTTATATGGAAGTCGCCATGTTGCGCCGCCATGTTTCTACAGTCACCACCTTGAATACATACGAAGAAGAGTAAGAATAAAAAGAAGAAGAACAAGAAGAAGAACAACAACAACGAGTAAAATTAGTAGCAGTACTAGTAGTAGTAGTCGTCTGGTTTATTAGAAGTAATAAAAGAATGGAAATTTGGACAAATGGTGGCCGTATTTAACACAAGAGCAGGCAGAGAATGTCTCTACAGAAATGTAGAGTCCATGTAGAGTCAACTAGATGTCTGCATGTTGTGTATATGCTCTGATAATGCTAATCCAACACATCTTTCCAGTAGCGTTGTTGTTTTCATGTTGATTCTACATTCCAACATAAGAGCACATAAACGCACTGGAAAGTTAAACCTTGCTCAACTTCCGCTGCAATGCGATACAATGTCACCTGGTGAGGCACAGCGTTGGCCAATCAAATACGTCCAAGATCACGTTCCTGGTAGATGCCTTTGTGACATTATCGCAGTATTTCTGCTATTTACCTCTTGATTTTTGTGGCGGTGTTCCGCTCTATGTATGAAAGCAGTTGTGTTTCTGATTTTGCTTTCATGAGTTCAAGCGAGCATGCGTACGAGCACACACCTGGTTGCAATCATAAAACCGCAACGCTAGTGGCCACTGAAACCTACATATTACCCCTTAAATATTAATTTGGTGTTAGTGTGACACAATGTTCTAATTTCATTTAGTATTTTTATTTATGCATTTTTATTCATAATTTATTAACGGGTGACACAGGTATAGAATCTATAAGCTAAAAAATGCACATGCAAAGAAAATATCAGCTATAAAGAAGTGTTGCTGTAAATCTCTTTGCCTTCAGGTGGCGCAAGAAATAATAATAACAATAACATTTTATTTCTATAGCGCTTTTCAGGGAACTCAAAGACACTTTACAATGAAAGCAGTACATTAAGTACATTAAAAATAGATAGATAAAATACATAAATACAAAAATACATACTAGAAGCGGGTAGTGGGGGGCATAAAACTAGCAAATAGCAGCAGGTGAAAAGTGATAAAATGGCTGCAGCCATTACAGATAGTGTATGAATCTTTAAAGATCAGTTACCTATTTAGAGTCTGTCTGGCAAGTCAAGGCTGCTGCTCTTTACTATTCACAGTTTAGAGTTGTTGATTTCCAGCTCCCAGAGATTTTAATTTCGAAATATGTTCTTGTATTCTGTTACACTGAAACAACATGATAATGGTTGAACCTGTAGCCAAAAAAGGTTTCATGTCCTCTGCTGAAGCACCAGGTGACACCTCCTTTATAGAACAGAGAGAAAAGAATAGGGCCATATTATGGGCACATTTTCTGTTGCGTAAGTGATTTCACAAAGGCAGGTTATACTTTGAGCTCTATGAGCCCCGTAGCCCCAGTGTACTGGGTGGTGGAGTGGAGTGTACCACCGCACCTTCCCAAACTGCCATCCAGCTGACAGCTCCCAGCCAAGGGAGAGAGGAAGAGAGGCTGAAGGGAGAGGGAGACATAAATCCTCTGTCCTATATAAAAAGAAATACTATCTGTGTCAAGGAAAGGTGGGATGCCCTAAAATGAATGATAACAGACTCATTAAAAATAACGGCCGCCTAAATGATAAATAGCTCGCCTCCTGAAAAGAGCTCAGGACAATGGCTTTAACAAATTAAGACTGCAGACTCTGCCCAAAGGTGTTATTGCCCCTCTTCTCTTTCACCAAAATGTCAACTAGCTGTGTTTAGTTCACCATTATGGTCATCATGCTACCTTATGGATAACTTAACATACTGTACCCACCAGTTAATTTTGTTGTACTTCCACAAAAGTGCATTTTTTTTGAAGATGTGGCCGCAGTAAAACAGGCTTTAAGAAAGTTATTCAAGGGTGAAATAAAAAACTATAAAGCACTTAATTTATTCCACATCAGCTGGCATTTGCAGGCGAGAACCTAACAAGGCCGCTGCTGGGTTTGGCACTACAAACAGACCACTCTTAAACATGTAAACCTGGCACCATGCTTTAAAACCAATAGCTAGTGTCTGAGACAGATCTCACATTCCTAATGATGACAGTAAATTAAGCTAAACTATCTCCACACATTCAAAACTGTACACATCTTTTCGGACTGTAAAAACTCAGCCAGCATTCATCAAGTATAAACATTTACATCTGTGTGACATAAACAGATTCCACCGCTGTAAATACTGCAGAGAAGAGACAGAGCCTGGCTCTGTCGGGGGGAATGAAAATGAGGAATGGATGACTCGTGCGAGTCACTGACTTCTGAACTGATAGACGTCCACTCCCGAGCAGGCTTGATGGGGCCAGACGTGTCCGTGAGTGCACCCTCTCCCTGTCTCTTCTGTAAACACTGGCATTCCACATGCATGAGAACATTATTTTGCAAAAGCTTCGTCAAGAATTCAAAGACCTGCAATGACAAGAGTTATGTGGCTCACCAAGAATGGTGTGTTTTATGCTGCTCCATGAATCATGAGATCTGTTTAGAATAGGGATACATGTAGTCAGGTTTTGGGGGGGATGGCATCATGGACAGCTGTTAACTTGGCTCTGAGCTCAGGTTGGGTGTTGTATGGTTGCAGGGAATGTGGTAGTGACAACTTTTTAAGTTCAGAATTTTTGCTTTTGACGAGCGTCCAAATACATGGGGTGACAGCTTAGTTCCTGGCATTTTAATTCCAGTCTCAGATCTAGCAGTGCCCGGTATAGCCAAGCTCTCATGTCTTTATGTACAAACCTGCTCTAAGGACAGATACAGGAAACAAAGCTTTGATCCAGCTGACAGCATGTCCCAATACTATATCTGGCCTGGTAAAAACAAACCACACATACGTATGTACTTGTGTTAACGTCAGAGCAATTTTAATAACAATTTTTAGAAAATTTGCGAAGAACTTTATGCTGCTTTTCTGGCTCAGCTGATTTGTTATGGTCTCTGTGCTTTCATATTGAACTTAACATTTATATCTTGATACCTGAAAACAGATCTAATCTTTCCTTTAGGGATTCACCCAGTCTGTGTTCAGACAGAAGAGTTGACTGGGGGACTTTCCACAAAAGCAAACAACAAACAAAATCCAGCTGAAGTAGGTCATCGGCTGTGAGCTCTGAACAATTGTGAGCAAAGGATACAAACATTTAGTACATGCATGAAGTTGTAGTATGTGTCTGGGTAGTACTTGTTGAATGCCACAGAGCTTGGCAGCTGCTTCTCAACTGCTTCTTGGTGCGTGAAATACACCGCATTGCATTTAAACGTAGCTTCCTTTATGTAGGTTTTCCAGTTTGCATCTTCAGTAAATTACTGCAGCATTTAATTTAGTGTGGTCATCTAAGACTGCAAAGGCCAAAATGGACATTGTAAGGGTTTAAAAAAAAATCTAAATCAGATATTATGTACTGTAATGTGTGCATTGAAATGTGCTTGCTTTGCTACCAACAATGACCCTGTAATGATTTCACCAAAAGTTGTTTAAAGAAAATGGTAGTTTGAGTGAAGTTGTAGACAAGAGTTGCAAGAAGAGGATGATGGGGGCTTCTAGGCAATTCAAGCACTTGTACTGCTTGATTATACATAGCAACGCTGTGATAAGACTTCATTGAAATTTACAACAAGCAATCTCTACCATATGGACTCACCAAATGGAGATCACAGACTGGCAAACGCAATCAGCTTTTTAATTAACAGAATTAACAGTGCGATGTTAAACCATAATGACAGCAATAAAAACAGTTGATGTGACAATCAAAGTGCACGAAAAACATTCATAACCATTATTTTCATTAGTCTGAGAGAAAGACAATAGCAGTAAGTGGGGTTATATTGGAGAGGGATCTCAGACCCCCCTGTAATCACACTTGAATTAGCTGCAGATACTGCGAATACTCCAATAGGCTATAAAACATGGGGTCACATAGAACACTCATTTGGGTTTATCATGGACACATTCATTTGATGTTGGCCCATTCTCTGAAGGACTAAGTGTTGTCAGAAGCAATAAACATCCTGCATTTTGAAACATTACTGAATGTGAGACAAGGCCCAAATCTACAAAGTTGGCTGATCTACTGAGATTCATCTTCCGAAATGCTATTGCAGCATTGCGACCAGAGATCTGATCAGCAGCTGAAAGACTTTGGCAGAAAATAGCTGTTTATTGACCATAAAACATGTGCGTGTAAACATAAAAGCACAAACGCACACCCACACGCTTACACTCACACTAATACAAGTACACACACACAGCTACACCTACACATAGAGAGATAAGCCACAGCACCATAGCAAGGGCCATACCCCCGGCAACAGCACACAAAAGAAAGTCAAATTATTAGAAATAATGAAAAGCCATCAATAAGAATTCTGCAGAGACTCATTTCATTCTGTTTTCAACAGCGCTTTTCAGCCCATTATTTTCTGTAAATGTTAACATCGCCAAGCCTGCCTATTGATTCTATTATTTTTGACCTTGCATTAGTGTCGGCTAATCTCGCATGCTATAAAATTTCATTTCATAGTGAAAAATACTCCAAGGCCCTAAGGGTGAGTTATACACAGGTTGCGGCACCCCTGGGATTCATAAGTGCACATGCGGGTAAACAAACCGTACATTTAATGTTTCTTAGATGAGTGAGCAGCGCTGGGGGTTTCATTTCTTCCTAAACCTCAGGATTTTTCCTTTCTTTTGTGTGAGGTGGCTCAAAGTAAGGGTTAGGTAGAGAGGCTCATTCAAAGATGAATGCGAGCGTCTTCCAAAACGATATTGTATTTTCACTCCCGTACACAGGCCTGAGAGGAATGCTGATCCAGTGAAGCCAAATACCTTTCTTCCAATGCATGTATGAGGCATCGCTGAAGATTGTTACATTTTTCAGATCACATTCAGGAATGACCCAAGCTTGACCTGGAAGGGAGAACAATGAAGCAGCACCTATTCTACACCAGCTATTATTCAATTGACACATAATAATGCTCAGCAGTAGTCAAGAGATTTGAGAGAAATCACTAAATGTCTGATGAGAACTGGTGCCTAAGAAAAAGCTAAGAAAAAATGCCGGCACAATATTGCAGATGCCTGCAGTAATTACAGCTGCAGTTCGCAGGGGTCCAGGCCAGAAATAGTAAAAATAAACATACCTCGTTCTAACTGATAAATGTGATTAAATTCATAAATTAATTGCAATAAATTATGAAAGCAAATAGGAGAGCATTATTTTAATGTATTCACAGTATTTTAGAAACCACTTTGAAAGCCAAGCTTTACAAGTTTGGAGTTCATTTTATATTGAAACATATTAAATTACCGCAGTGTTTAAAAAGTTATTAAAACTCTTTGAGATTTTGTATTGTAAGAATGATCATGTTTGTAATGTTATTACATGCAGCTGCACGGTTGCAAAAGCCCCTTTACAAAAACTGCGTTATATTGTGTGTCATAACTAACACCAAGCTGCTTTTTCTGGAAGTAATCAAAACCCAAAATAGCACAACGTATTTTATCAGTATTATTAAAAGGGGCTTCAAAGCCAGTGGTAGCCATAATAAAGTTTACGAGAGAACCATTTTAAGACCTGCAAAGCAATATCAAAATGTCTGTGAGAACTTCTTAAAAACTACTCAGTCAGCATAGTCCATGTTTCAGGCATTTGTCTGTATGCCCATTCACAGCCCCAAAACATGATGTGGGGAATTTGTGATTATTTCAGTAAAACTTGGATGCACATCTTAAGTGAATAAGGGATCAATCCACACAATTCTGCTATACAAAGACCTCATTTTCCTTGTTTTTTTAAGGTACAAGCTTACATGTTTATAGAATTGTATTCTTTTTGTTAAAACAGAACCGATTATCTTCCTTGTGGAAACATTGCTTCCATGAAGTATAAATGTGTTCATTCAGTATTCCTGGAGAATGAGTAAGTGATAAAAATAGATGAAGTATTAACTTTGTTTTGCAGATAATCACTCCAATATTTTTTCTTCAGAGACTGCAGTCTCAAACCAAACAGTCTACTTGGAGCGCTTCACAGAATAAAGTGGAAGAAATATTAACTTTGTGTTAACTTATAAACATATAGGGTCAGTATGACATCTTATAAGAGTCTAAAAGAATTTTACCATCCAGCCTGTAACAAAGGTCTGATTGGTCAGCTGAAGTTTTTTTCCAAAATGCAGCTGTCAGATATGTCAGTAAGACGACAACACTCCAAAACTGGTTGAAACAGGGTTCTCCACTCATCTTCCAGAAGTATGCAGCTGAATCAGGTGGTTCTCACCAGGGTTTCAAATCTATGGATCCAATGGAGGGAGTTGCCATATGATATGCCTGTGTTCTGATATGATAAATAATCACATCAGAATCAAACAGGAAACATGACAAATTTAGTTCCACATTTAGGCCAAAAGACTCAACTGTGTCAGAAGTGTGAATCCAATGTGCCTGAGCTGTGAGTTGATAATGTCACCACCTCTAGGAGAGGGTGAAATTTTCTATTCCCCAGAAATTTAATGGCCTGGCGAGCAATGATTAGCCTGAGCAAAATGTCGAGCAACTGTATAATCCGTGTTTTGTGTGTGTATTGCAGTTTTGTGTTCAGATATGCAAATCTTTAAAGCCCTTTCATTTTGTCCAACAAAAGTCTTGGATTACGGATATCCAGGCCAATACTTCTTCTTCCATGTGACAGTCATTGTTGACAAGTTGTCCAATTAACGATCTTGGAACCCATCAGCCATCAACTGACGACGATTTGATTTAATTTTTTTAAGCAAATGAAAAGCTAATCTCAAGGGTTCCAAGATTAATATAAAGCTGAACTGTTGTCAGACAATAGTGATGGGTTTTGAGATTGCATTTGTGTTTCACCTCTTTTGCTCTTACTTTTACCTGCATGCAACCAATGCCTGCTCAAACGTGATTGGTCAATACTACTCACACTACAAATGGAAACCAGAACGCTTCCAAAACCAAAATCTTGTCCCTTGCCTACCGATTCTGCACTAAAATGCAGATATCTGTTTATATTGACTAGTTCAACATAAACTAGACCACAGGCACATTTTAGCATGTAGACAACATGGATAAAAAGCATGTAGCATGTGCGCTGCTGTTAATGAAGGATATAATGGTGTATTTGTTTACCTGTCCGTGGATGTGTAAAGTGTTTAGTATCTGACGGGCTAGAACATTGTGCACAGTGGCCACAGTGGAAAAAGCCTGTAGGTTGATTAGATAGCCAGGAGACAGTGTTAGGTGGATTTCTAGGAGATTTTGACTTTTTTGCATGATCAAAGGAGGCACTGAGCTGACATTATTTAGCGATGGATCACTTTTGAGGACATTCCAATGTGTAAGGAGAATGTTTTGACATTGCCTACCAGATAAAGTAAGCCACATGTAGGGATGTGGATCGATACCCGGTTCTAAAAGGTTCTAAACTTTCTCAAAACCTGAAAATCAATAAGGTCTGAGCTTATCGATACTGCTATCGAGACTAACGGGTCCTAAAATGTAATGTCTCGAGCTTTAAATCTGGTTTAACTTGAAACGCGATGAAAAAGAAAACTAATGTTTTTTAGTAATGGCACCGAAACATTATCATAAGGCTGCAGCCTCTGCTGCTCTCTGTCGTCTCCTACATCACACGCACACAGCGCCCAGCAGAGAGAGACGCCACTCCGTTGCGATGGAGACTGTGAAGTTAAGCTAGCTCCAAACTACTCGAGTTGCCGACTTATACGCTCTTTAATGTAAGCATGTGCAATAAAACCTTTGCGAGTAAAAAGACAATACTTTACCAATGCAACTGTGTGTAGGGTAAACATGTAGAAAGGGCTCATTTAAACTGCTCTGTCCTCAGTCTCTCATCCTGTATGTTTTATACAAATACAGCTAATGTTAGCTTGGCATTAGCCAAATGTTACAAACAACCTAAATTGAAAGTTGTCTGTAGCATAGCCTGGTCTGTAGTCTTAAAATTTGGCACATTGTTAAAAACTCTGCTGCTGGCTGAGACAAACCAGCCGCTCCTCCTTCAACCAGGTAACGTTACTTGCAGGCAGTGAATAACAGCAGAGAGGAGGAGGAGGAGGAAGAGGCTGACTGATATCTGAGTTCTTCATTCTTGCTAAACGACACAGTATTGTGATGTCACATATTGACTTTATATAGTGACATTGCTGTTGTAAACAATAATGTTGCTGCTCTAGAAACAACATTTCGTTGTATTTAAAATATTAAATCCTAATCCTACAATTAATTTATAAATAACCAGGCAGTTAATATACACACTTCAATATTTGTTTATTTATTGCAAGTCATATGTCATCTCAATATATAACAATGTTATTGCACATTGAATATTTTACTTATACCGTGTAGGCCTACGTTATACCCGTTTGGTCTCGTCTTACCAAATAACCGTTGCCAAGTAATTGTAAAGTATCGATAGTGATATCAATAAAGACTTGGATCGTTAAGCAGTCTCAATAATGGTATCAATATCAGTAAAAATTTACGAGCCCCATCCTTAGCCACGAGTGATGTAGGAAAACTTGTACTTCTGGTCAGTCTTAGCTTTGATGACTAAAAGAAAAAAACATGATGAGACTCAGTTGTCCTTACTTGATGTTACGAGTTTATTACATTACAAATCTAATATCGGAGAAGATCTTGATACAGCATTCATAAATGGACACAGTCAATACCAATCTTCATACACTCTCAGCTTTATATAGTACCTAAAGGCTGTTACAAGTACAGACCATTTATGCTTTTGCATTGAACGCTGTAGCCCATATATTTAACTACACATTGTGGTGAAGCATAATGATCAGCTTGGTAGCATCCCTTTTACTCCTAAGCATTTCTGGATTGTCCTTTTTCTGCCTCAACCGATCTCCACGCCTTCTCTCATTTCTCTGTTTCACTAAAAGTAACTGCTGTTCAACATTGATCAGCTTGAACTCTAACATGATCCACTCAGTTTCAGTCTCCATTGTTTGTAGTAACCTACACCAACGAAGAAGAAAAATCTTAACATAGTGGAACATAGATACCCCACCGCCAACTAGTGTTTTGGCTGTGTAATTGCAGAGCGACGCAGACATCAACGCACAAGTATAAATGCTCACAACAACACGTAGCATACGCTGCCGGGTACAGCGTAGACTCGACGCAGAGGTATAATGTCATAAGAGAGGGGGTAGACACGGTTCCTGTGACTGACAGCGACTACCAGATCTCATTCATGCTTATTATGAAGACAAAAGATCTCCAAAGTCTCCTCCAGACATCCAAAGCCTCCCAGCATAAAGCATGCCAAGTCTGTAGGACTCAGGGATGCTTCTCAGGTTAGAGTTAAACATAACTCTTGTTTTAACTTACAGGGATTCCCTATCTGTATGTATGCCCTTCTAAGAGGTCAAACAGATATATCCTGTGGGGTTACCCTTTTGCTGGAAACATTCTTTCATTTCAACAGCTTTAGACTGGAACTATGTAACAGTGTCTGCAACCGTCTCAAGAACTGAGACTTGGAATATTGCGGATGAGCTGTTTTGGGTGATTACCCTCAGCTTTTAGAAGTGTGTTTCTCCATAAGGGTTTGTGATAGATTGTAGGCTCAATAGTACTGTTATGTCTAGAAAGTGAATGACCACTTTACTCAAAAACTGTTAGAGTTGTACTGTAGTGAATCATGCTTATAATCAAATAAAAATAAAAACACATTCAATTTGTAGTTTATTTGCAGGTGATGCCTGGTGCTTTGTTAATGGAGACCATATGGTTTGGGCCTATGTTTCTGAAGTATTCAGAAATCATACAGTCATTTCATAACCTCAATCTATTGGACCAATCACAGAGATAATCTGTCCTTTTATTCTCGAAACATTTAATAAGCAGGGCTGTGATTATCATCCAACCTTGTTCATTGTTTTTTTCCCAGATTAGTCCACAGATGTGTGTTTATCTATTTTTAATGTTCCTCCTACCTTATCACACTTTTCAATTTGGAACTTTTGACACAAACATGCTGGAGCACTTTGCTGCAGCTCCAAAATTAGAGCGTGTGAAAGAGAGCGGTAGTGGGAGAGAAAAGAGAGAGACCCTGTGATTTTTCCGACTGTGGATGCCTGTGTTCTGGGTGTCACTTTGGTTAATAATCTCTTACCAATCCTTCAACTTGGGTGCACGTACAGGACGCTTCAAACCATGAAAACAGCTGGCTTTGTGCAGCCCAACTGTCAGAGTCTCCTTTGCTGTCGATGATGGAAATATCAAACCAGTGAGCCGTGAGTGGACATCTCAATCTGAATCTCTTCAGCTCAGCTAAACCACAGCCGTCCTCCCACTGATAATTCATGCAACATACACTCACATTAGGGACACACTGAACCATCCCTATACAGTCCTCTCCTCCTTGTAGTAATACACTGGCTACATCAATCTCGCTAATTCTGTTAAACTTGAAATGAGATGCACTTTTGTCATTTCTTAGACTTGGCTATCACTTTGATATACAATTGTTCAATAAGAATCAATTCAGTCCTGAAAAGAAAGAGCACTGACTCTTTTCAGATATTGAACAAAATGGTAAATTAAATGAAAAGGCCTGAGTTCAGTGATGTACTTAAGTGAAAGCATTTCACAAAGGACATAGTTTCAGAAATTATCTCCATTCAGGGAATGAACAGTTTGGTGTTGATACCATCAAGTGAACACAGCATCAATCCATTTCATCTGTTTCTAGATTATGATGTGGGTCTTAGTTGCTTTGCCAGCATACACTCAACCTCCCCATTTATTTTAATCATCACAGTAAACTAAAAAACAAGGAGTAATAGGTGTGGCGTTCCATAGGAAGCGCAATCAACATACATGTCTAAACATTTCTGAGTAATTCATCAAATAAAAACAAAGAATGTCTCACATCTATTTAGAGTGCTTGGATCTTAGATTTATTAACAGCTAGATACGGTGGAAATTCAAACATAGTAGTGGATTCATTTTCCACAGAAAACAGATTGCAGTCGATGTTCAAAAGAGAGGCGGAAGGAATGCCGTGTTTGTTTTTCTTCTCCAGACCACCATTATGTGTTTTCAATATGATGTGAGTTGGAGATAGAATTAAAGAAGTCCCTGGAGCTCATCCAAGTTTAACAGAGCAGCAAGGACAGACAACCTTAAGCCCACACAGCGCTACAATGCTCCTCTCATGGAGAATGTAATAAATAAATGAGCAGATGAGTTTGGTTCTGACAAGTGAGGGACATGGCGCTCCCTGTGCATTTTTGATAGTGATCTAATTCATCTGGCAGGCGTGGATGTTGATTAAATCAGAATGTCAGCCACTTGACAAGACAAGACACAAGCCGGCGTGGAACCTGTTTGAACAGCGTGAGCTGTGCAAGATGGCCAGGGAGATTTGCAATGCTGCGTGGCCGCTGAACTCCACGCACCGCCCCGTTATCATCGCTTCCTACATGTCCGGAGAGACAGACAGACAGACAGACAGACGGAGAGAGACGTAGAGGAATCCACTGAGGCCCACCTCTTCTGTTCTCTCTCAGGATGACATCAGTCCTCTGACACTCAGTGTAAACAGAAGGATGTGATGGCACTACCATGTTCCCTTTCACTCACATGCAGTTGATGCCTCCATCAAATCTCCTTGACAATCACGGAGCTGGAGGCAAGACATACGTACATGCTGAAATCACAAGCCCTGTAATTATGGGGAACAAAGACTTTCTGAGCAGACTCACTTTATGAAAGACCATAAATGGAAAATCAGAGCAAAGAATGCGTAGGGTTGGTCCGTCGATAGTGGCACACAATAGGAGTATGATAAAGGGGGAGTTTCGAAGACAGAAATTCTTGAGCCAGGTTGCTATATAACTGATGAGTGCCTCTCCAGAATCACTATATCTGTGGAAAACTATTGCTTTCCCCAAAATCCAACACAATACCACAACCATCTGCCAAAATATGACAACAGACTGACGTAAACACACTTTGGAAAATGATACACATCTTTTGAAGTTCCTTACATACAAAAGACATACAAGTGATGCTTTGCAAGATCGCTGACATCAGATCACTGTTGTTTAATCACTATCTTTATGCAATATATTTCCATTGTCATATGTGTTGAATTATGGTTTGGCACAATATGAATCGCACAGATTTGGGTCCTTGGATGGCTCCTCTCCTGCCTGCCGTTCACCTTCCTGCATACACAGCTCCAAGGAGGTCAAAGTTACATGTAGAAAGTCACGCTACTAATCTCTTTTGTCACTCATAAAATTTACACAACATCTCCCTCATGGAGGCCTGTCAGTTTGCTGCTGCCTGTGTCTGTCAGAGAACACAGATAATTACTCTGAGGGATCGGAGAAGGCCTTGATTATTTATAGGGCAGGATGACTCAAAAGAAAAAAAAATGTTATACGCTACTTTGACTGATTTCTTGTTAGTAATAATAGAACAATATTATGCATAAAAAAAAACTTTACACTGTTACCAGTTTTCAAAAAAATAGAAATAAAATCCAAAAGTGGTAAATCCTGTGGTCATTTTTTTGTTTTAACAATTTGAAAGTCATATCACTCACAAAATGAAGATTTATGTGAGATGAAACTTTTCTAGAACTTCAGAAGAGCACGTGACACTGAAGAGTCAGATATATTACAGACGTCTCTAAGTGAGCGTTCGTATCTGTGCATGACACGCTATCTCTCATACTGGGCCATGACATGACATGCTGGACATACGTCATGCTCGGTCTGCGGCTTAAGAGTGATCCTGGTCATATGAATGATGTGTGAATGTAACAGCCGATGCTTCACGGTGTTTTTGTTCACCTTGTTGTGACCTCACCTGCTGTTTGTGTGTAATTCTCTCCCATGATAACAGCATGAAAAGCCTATGAATTATGCTAAGCCCTTGTGTGAGAGAAAAGAGAAAAACAAGCAGCTCTTCAAGAAGAAATGATGTTACAGTGATGTGTGCTTTTGATTCACCTCAGCTTCAGATCATGAACAGCTCCATTTATTTTCCATAGAAGATGGTGCTGTAATGTACTGTAATGTTTTAGTCTTCTAGTGTTTTTTTGGGATTCAAAGCCCCTGAGCACGTGGCTTCAGATCTTAACTATCTCGCTATAAAATGAATATTCATGACTTAATAAACATCAATTAAAGTTAGAAAAAACAACCTAATGTTAATATCGTCAGCAAAAACTATGACGAAAAATAGTAGTTGATGACCTTTTTTCCACGACGAAAACAGACAGATGAAAACATTTATGTACATTTTTCATTAATGAATAATAACGATAATGTGCCTTGTTAAGAGCTGTTAATGTAGGTGTAACATTAACGTTACTTTCGTGTTGCAATCACAAGAATGTGACATCTCTAATGTAAAATATCAAAAACTTTTCCAGCGTGGGCGTAAAAGGATCCAATCACTCATAGTAAGAAGCTGATTGAGAAAATAATACGTTTGCTGGTGCCTTGAGCTTGGTTAACCTCTAAAAGTAGTAAAATAGTGCAAGTGACCAGTATCCAAACCGTCTCACTGCTGATCATACCTCCAAATACATGTGCCTATTTAATTCTAATACGCTACTTAAATGCGGGCTTAATAAGAGACGGCAATACCGTGTGCAAATCAATTTGATATCTGTGGGGACAGAAAAGTGCACATCACACATTACGAGCCAGGATCAAGCTGGGGGCAGGTGCCTCTCTTCTCAGAATTACAAGGAGAGTTTGCAGACAGATATGAATTTACAATTAGTCTCATCCTAGCGACTTCTTAAGGCTTGTGACAGTGTCTGGGGTTCCACTAAAGGCCATGTGTGCAAAGCCATGAATTTCTTGCGACAGGCTATGATACCAGAGAGGCTATATTTAGGGAGGATAACTAGTACTGCACGGTATAATCTGACATTTGTACCACAAGGGAGTCATACTGCATTGCTCACAAATGACAGTGTCACTGTTGGTTTGTGTCCCCGGTGGAATAGGTTAAAGAGAACAAAACATGTTTTTGCAGTGGAGTGCCGCTCTGCAAGACAGATCTAATAAAACTGTATTTGATTGTGGGGATATGATCTGACTGTGGCTGTCACTGGTGAGTGAGCCCCCTGAACGCGGAGACAGCAGCAGTCTGGTTGAAAAGGAACAAAGAGTCCCTGGGAGCGGTCTCAGTAGACTCTGAAACAGGAGTCTGCATGACTGGCCTGCTTTTGATGGCTGACTTCAGTAGGGCATTGCAACCAGGGACGAACAGAGCAAGCAGAGGCCACCATTGTTTAGTGTTGCTAGCTGTCGATTTTCTTAAAATTTTAAATATATCATGTAAAGCATATTGCTTTACTAGAGCTATTCATGAATAAACATCCTGCATATCCTGGGCAATGTAACATTTTATTAATCTACAGATACATTTTCTATCTGTTCCCTCATGCGGTGTCGTAGTTTAAATTATAACGTCAACCAGCATATTTGAGTACCTGTCAAATCCTTTTAAAGAAAACAAGCATGATGTAATTCTGTTCAACCAGGCAATTCATTAGCCCAAGTCAAACACTCATCCTTCTGCAGTTGGCTGCTGTTGTCCTCCCTGCGGACGCGGTGAAGCCACTTAGGTCCACATTCACCAAGGTGATCAAACCTGCGTCAGCCTACACCTGCCTCCCCTCTCAGGAGGAACCAGGACAGGCTGCACAACAAAGCTCCAGCGGCACACTTGGGGAGTTCAGCTAACTGCGTCTTCAATCACCACATCTCAGCTATCCAAGGATTGCAGGCGTTTAGGGGGAAAAAAACAGGAGTGTACATGGAGGTGTTTGCTTAGGATGCATACTGCACCAGCTGATTGATGTAGGAGGAATATCCAAGCCTCTCAGCTGCTGAAGTGTAGTGCTCTATGACACCTTGCATTTTCCTGCACAGCCTTTGCATACTCTTCCAAAGTACCCTGCAGAAGGAGAAACAGTATCACTACTAAATAGACATATGGAATATGAGTGTTCAAGACATCTTTACTAGGAGACATTAAAGCCATGTTAGCAGAGGCAGTTGAATATTATACTAGCTAGATGCTCAGTGGAGATTTGAGGATCAGCAATGTGCAGGCTGTTTTTTTTTCAATGATATGTTTGAATTATTTCTTATGGGTGTGCATAATGGCAATATAAATCTTTCTGGGTGTGCAATTACAAAGACTGGCATGGTCTATTCCCCGCTGGGTGATCGCCTGCGAACAATGACATATTACCGGCTGGCCGGCAGTGGTCATTAAGAACTGATATGGGATTTATGGCCAGTCTTTAAACATGAGATGGCATTAGAGAGATTTGAATACAGTCAAAATGGCACAAAGAATCTAGCCTGAACAAGATGGAGCTAATGAACTGTGGTTGGAAAGCAGGGGGATATAAAGTTATTTTGGGTAAAGCCAATTTCTCATCAAGCAAAATGAGTCTGATTTTAATCATGGGTTGTCAGAGTCCATAACAAGCGCGCTGTTTTATTGTGGTATTGTATTGGTGAGGTTTTATATGGTTTTAATGAGCAACATTTAACAATTAATATATTAACACACGGTTCTGTTTGTAATGGAGCTAATGAAATGCATGTTGAAAAGCAGATAACAAAATCTGAAAAGCACAGAATGATTGTATTACTAGAATTCAAAATGATATGGACCTTGAGAGGCAGTACAGTATCATCTCAGTCAGTGTTTCTGCATGACGACAAAAGCTCTCTATATAACCGTCTTACTAATTTCCAGTAGCAATTAAGGAGTCTTACATTCCACACGATACCTGCTGAGAGAGTATAAGGAGCTTAAACATCAGATGTGTTCATTGGAAAGTGAGAAATAAAGACTTTGCCTCATCATATTAGTGCCAGCCCTTAAAGTGACTGTTTATCATGAGGTAGTGCTCAAGGTTTTAATGAGCTCCCTGCCTGTTCTAGTATAATTCCAATTAGTCCCTCCGTCTCATATAATGGCATGATTACCTTGTGAAGCCTCCATTGTTTTCTGTACAAGTCTTGAAAGGAACTCTGACTATTTTAATCTGTTTCCCAGTGGCAGCACACCTGCCAAGCCAGTTACACCTCCTGCCGAATGATCACAGGTATTGGTTCATTAATACAGAGAATGGCAGTGTATGAATCCCCCCGGTCACAGCTACTGGATAGATGAGAAAATGAATGTTAAAATCAGATTTTAACTGCATTTCTCTTTCAATATTATATTCACACCATTCAAAATCACAGTGAGAAAGGAGTTGGGGGAGTTTATAAAAAGTGAGATTCACAAAACAGCAATAATATTGTACATATCTATTTCTGTTCTGCTTATACTCAAACTACTTAATGAAATAATTCAGTATTTATTGAAAATCTCTGCTCACTTTCTATAAAGTGTGACTGATCTCAGTCAAAGTGATAACAAATCCTGCAGCTGTGTCAGCCTCTAAAGTAAGGCCAATTACCTCAATTTTGGTCGCTACCATTTCAGAGGCGAGAGACGAGAAGGAGCTATTTTTGATCAAAACCCAGGCAAGAGTAGAATCAGTCATTAGCAGCAGCCATTTGCACTGTCATCTTGTTTGGACAGCCTGTGGCTTCCACTTGAAGACAGTTCTGGTTCTAAAGGAAATGCACCCGCCTCGTTCCTCACAGCCTCAGCACTCTCCACACAGGGCTGATTTACCAAGAAACTCACCGCACAATCATTATGATGTATCACTGATATCAGTTGTCATAAGGGCATGTTGGGAAAATGCATAACGAGACTAAAAATGTGCAGTAACTTCATGCAAACAAATAATTGAGTTAATGCTGTTGATTCAATAACTTTCGAAACCGCGAGGGCAGCGTGCTCTAACCACACTATATTGTTCCCAGTATATCGGTAATTGATTCAGAGTTCTGAGGACACTGTCTTGCACAAGAAATGTTTCATTCAAATCATAATTTAACAGGGTATCGGCAACAACGAGCACAATAGGAGAGGATGGTAATAGCCAGAACCTAAAACTGAATTTAGATTTTCTCTCAGATTTGACACTCGTGCAGAATAAGAGACAGGAGGGAAGAAATGGTAATCTGCAAGAAACCCTTAAAAGAATCAATTTGGCAAGGTGTCTGAGAATGTGACTTTATCCGGCACTGTGATTCCGACTGTCTCCTGTAAGAGTGGGATGACTGTCTTTCTTCCCTGCTGACAGGCAGACCCAGGCCAAATTGACAGTTCTTTAAAGCGCCTGACAGAAAGCCGCATTAATTAAGTCATTGCTGGACTTTAATTGTGTTAAGAAGTTGAAAAAAAAAATCTAATATGAGAAAAGGTTACCAAGTCCTCCGTGGTGTCAGATTTTCTACTTTCTATGAATATTAATGTGCCTAATGAAGACAATCTTCGCTTCATCTCCCCATTGTTCTGTATTCAGGTGCCAAGCTTTCACAGCCATTGATTTGTTGTTAAAGAACAAATATGTCATGGGAGAAAATGACTGCCACGTCTTTTATCTTAAATTTATCAAGAAAAACGCCTCTCTTTTCAGTTGAAGTGTGGATTTTTTTTGTTATTCTAAAAAGACTTTAGCTGAGTGAGTGTCATACAAAAGTTGTCAAGGTGTGTTTGGGTGTTAATTAGATGTGGTAAGCCAATTTTTCTATTCTGCTGTGAACAGGGAACAAAAGGAAATTCAGATTTCACGAGTTGCGGTGGACAACAAATACATACAACGCCAGGAAAGCAAACCAAGTCTTTGTCTTTAGCCGGTGGCATAAAATTATTTAGCTTTTCACATTCAGTACATGGGCATATCCATTCAAAAATATGTTTATTTGTAAAGACAAACCATACTCAATGCTATCAGCATAGAAAAGAGTAAACACATTTGGAGGATCATGATTTCTCCAAGGTGGAGAGCTACTGAAGTGCGACTGTCTGCCGTTGCTGGCAGATAAAGTCATGTGATAAGATATTTGATGGCAAGTTACAAGTTCTTTGTGCCTGCCACTGAGCCTGGGGGAGAGCAACACCAAGCGCTCCCCAAACTTCAATATTAACCGGGCATCATGATTGCCAGGCATATTGAAGAGACAGAAATTCAAATGAACCTCTCTTCCCGTGATAAGACGACCTGAGTCCTTGTGAAAGATGAGCTATGGCTATTTCTGGAGAACGAAGTGCTCGGTCTCGCCACAGGGCAAACCCTGAATAGCCAGGGTTGGAATTACTTGAAAAGAAGGACTGGCTGATGTACTTGGCACTTGTCATTGAAGGAGTGTCTTTTGTTCACAACGCCATAGATCTCCATCTGAGGAAACTGTACAAAAGGACTCATGTATTTGTGAATCCTTTTGTGAAAAATTAACACACGCAAGTGACTGGGGGAAAAGGATAGTGTCAAAATCTCATGTGAATTTACTGTATAATTTTGGGAAAACCTGGCTTGCAACACACCGTCTGTGCGTCATTTTCTCTCCAAATGTCCTTGTCTTGGATGGCCGTTGAAAAGAGAGTAGTCATAGCTAATTTATGTTGTGGGTTGGGTGTACACAAAGTGTGAAGGATGGGGAACTATGCACATGCGGACGTCCCTTTATTGCATCTGACAGAGACGACTTCTTTCTGATGGCATCCCTCTGTGTGTGTGGGAGTCAATGAAGTTCACATTGTTTCCCACCAGAAGAGAGAGACACACAGGAGGAATCAGTCAAGGCTGCACTGAGATCAAGTCTCAGAGATCATCAATTTAAGGCTTACTTCAAGGGGAGCTGTGGTTTTATGTGTTAAAAGAGTATATGGTAATTCAGGCCAAGATAATTTTATTCACTGAATGTGATAAATTTGTCAGTATTCGCAAAACTTTTCAGCTCAAGAATGCATATAATGTACCTTTTGTCACTTAAAGACCCAATCTGTAGTCTGTAAGTAGCAATATGTGTTATTGTTTCATTATTAATGCTTTCCCACTTATTAAAGGTTTGTTTACATCAGTATTTTGGGGAAAACAGCAGGAAAACTATTATGATTAGCCAACTTTTAATCTATAACTCAAATTCCCAAGTCATTTATGCGGACAAAAAAAGACAGATTTTGTCTTTAACGCCCTTCCCTGTAAAATTTTTACCATTTATGTTGCATAAAGCAGCTTTTTTCAAAGGTAACTCTGCAGGGGGAGGTTCTTGCTCAGATTTACTTTAGTTCCCATGTGCTGTGAACCAAACTTGCTTTTATTTATGAGAAAAGTTTAACTTCTGGCTTAGTGCTGCAATGATTATAATTTTGACACTGAGCCATTATCCAGTTTTGAAATGAATCAAATATAATGGTTATGTAGTGTTAACCTTAAGTCAGTATCTCACATTTTCTTTTTATACATACATTTGTATGTATAAAATCTAAAAAGTAGTGTATTTATTATTAATAATATGATTATTATTGCTTTTTTGCCACACTTAATTGTGACTAGACTGACCCAAAAAAGACACAGGAGAACAAATGAAGAGCAGCATCAGAGGGAAAGTAATGAAACGTCTTTCAACAACACTTTGTCTCCGTTCCTTTGGCCAAGTCTGGGATACCTATTAACATTCCCTTTAAATTATTCATTCTGATGGATAAAACACCTCTGCAATTAATTGCATGTGAGCCACCCAACCCCCTTAAATCTGTTGAAGAGGCTGGAATTCACAGCGAGCACTCGTTAAACGTATAATTTCCTTACACTGGACTTTTAAATATGGAGCTGCGTATAAAAACAATAACTTCTAGGTAAATAAAGTAAAATAGATGGCTGCTGATTAATGGGCATAGCATGAAATATTCTCTCTTCATCAGGCCCCCTTCTGTAATAATTCGCCTTAAGGAGAAAGAAAGAAAAAGAGAGACACCCTCCTGATATGAAACTTTTCTATCGTTTGTATATTCCGTTTCATGGACATTGCTTCAGAGCAAATGAGTACCACACGTCTCACACACAGATTCCCAACCTTCCATCCACTGTGAAAACGACATTCAGTGTTCTATATTAATCATAAACATCATAGATGGATGCAGTATTAATTGGCGTACTTCTTTAAGAACAAGTAAGATTTGGGGATCATGTGTCACTGTGGAGAGGTCCTCTCTGTCTGACTTGTTAATTTGTAGATAATGTGTAACATGACTTCATTTACTAACTCCGCATTCATATTTGATTTTAAATGTCCTGCTTTTCACTGTTAACTCGTTGAACTCTACTATTGTTTCTACCCGAAGAGTGATGGATAATACATTTGTGCCTCACATTCAAGGATTAAGTGGGCGGAAAGTGCAGTATTGATGCAGGATACAAACATAAAGGCAGACTGATGGCTGCTACTAAACTGATGTTAGTGTCAGTATTGACGTTTTTAGACAATGCCATTTTAAAAATGCAAACTCATAGCGAAAAAAGTTATATAAAAAACTCATGCTGTAAGCAGAGAGGGAAAATAAGCATTGTGTTTTTGTAAAAGTCTGCTGTGCAGAAGCTCATCCAGGAAGAAGAGTGTGCGGCCCAGCTATTTATTGCTATGCTGCTGAATGCAACGCCAGCTCAAAAGGCTTCAAATCATTGGGGAGATTGTTAGGCTTCTGTGAAAATTACGGAAATGCAGGGGAAATGGATGAGCAACACTTCATAACAATTAATCAGGGGCTGCTGATTAATAAAGTTCATTTTTTATTCTCGATGATTCAGGGGATTATCAAAAGGACACTGTCCTTGTCATTTTGATTAACAAACCCATCCTCGCTCTGGAAGAGGACGCGCTGAAGGGAGACGCTTTCTTTCGCCCATAAAATAAATATTGAATGAGAATATTAACTCGTTAACCTTGACAAGTATTTGTAATTTTCATAAGGGGGTAAACTAGCAGATTCAGCACAAAAAATGCTGTGGGGGTTTGAGAAAAGGCACGGGAAGAGGGGCGGGGGGACAACAACACACAACAAATTAGAGAGAATGAAGAATGCTACTGCATGAATCCTGTCATTTTTATGGGCTGCAGTGATTAATTTGTTTGTTCAAATTCTCAATTAAGCCAGGAGGAACGGGCAGAATTAGAAAAGGAGAGCAGTGCAGTGTTGTCTTGGCTTGCAAGTGCCCTGGGGAGATATAGCCCTACCTGATCTCAGGTCATCAGGCTATTCTGCAGACAGCTCACACAGCCCTGTGCAGGGGTGTGGTGTGTGTATGTCACCACAGAACACAGAACACCACAGAAAAAAAAAAATGTAAATCAAAATATTTCGTCAGCCCCCCTGATAAATCATTCTGCCTTTTCCTTTCATTTGTCCAGGTCGCCTTGTCAAGGGTAATGCCCTTAAAATGTCAATTGTCAATGTGAGCATGCATTGCATTAGACATAAAGTACAGTTCACCACACACAAAAACAGTCGCAGTGTTATACAGAAAGAAATAAAATATGGAGCTTGCACTTCCCTTTTCCCTGGAGGCCGTGTACACTTATTATTTGTCAGAGTGACAGATGTTTTTCAAATGATGGTGTCTCATGTGTGCTGAACTTCTACCAAAGCCCTACCGTGAGAGACTGCCAGACGTTATACACCATCTGATGGTGGAAACCTCCACGGACTAAATCCCTGTGCTGTGAGGCTTTCTTCAGGGAAGTCTAACAACAGAGGAAGAGGTTGTCAGGGTGGTCTGCGGAGGTGATCACAACACTTTGCTCGGTAACAGCAGGCTTAGCCCTGGACCTGACTCACAGCAGCACATATGCAGCAGCACAAAACGCAGAATCCAAAGTTAGATTTGCTTATCAGAATTGAATTTGCAGAGTGCTGTGAATTTGTTTTTGTGCTGCAACAAATATTATTTACAGCACAGACATAAATATTAATATAGAAAGAAAACAAATTTGCAAGTAAGTCTGCAAATACTCAGTTCCACAAACTGAGCAGAAAGAAAGAGGTCATTTTGCAATGTGCATTTTTAACTGTGTGTGGGAGGAAAACACTGAGGTAGCATCATAGAGCTAAAATAGTTTTAGCGGGTGGTTGTCGAAATATGCAGTGTCTACCAGCACAGAAAGGGTCAATGAGGTATTTTTGCTGCTTTCTTTCTCACCTTCAGCTCAAACCATAAAGGGTCAACCAGAAGCAGACCGCACATGAATTTTACTACAGATATATGTTATATATATATATATATATAATATACATGCACTACATGGTTGCTTTAACAATATATTACCTCAGAAATTCAGTACCAGAAGGATTTTCCCAGAACAATTGTACTATTTTTGTTCAACTACATTTATATAACATCTGCATCATCGTGTACAGCTACATTTTCTAAATGTAAATGTTCTTTTTACTGTAAAACATCCCACTTTGGGAGAGTGGAATCACAGCAAGTGTAGTTGGATCACTGACTCTTAGCTGACTGACCGATGTGTGGACAAAGTGATAAGCCTTTTCTTTCTGACACAGTGCATTTAAAATCCAGCACCGCTCCGTGTTTACTTTAAATCTTTATTAGACTGCTTCTACTTTTGCTCAGTAAAGTATTTGTTTACTCTATAACAGTTTTGCAATATTGAAATCTAACAAAAGGATACATCTTGTGCATTCAAGTGAAACTTGTCAAAAAAAAATTCATCTGGAGGGAGGGCTGTTTCTGTTCTACATACACTGCAAATCCTCCAAGCGAAAGTGCAACTTTGTTATTGTGTTTACGACCATTATATGATTTTTGTAATGAAATCACAGTGTGTTTTCCGGACCAGTGGGTGCTTTTAATAGTGTTGGCCACCTTTCTTTTTCCAATTCAAGGTGTCCTCTATACAGTATGAATTTCCAGAGCAGCAGCATTGACTAGAGCCAGCACTTGTGAAGCGAAAATGCTTATTAGTCAAACAGTCCCCATCGGAATAATGCCACGGTCAGCCAGTGGTGAGGGATAACTCTATGTGGATGACACTCTGGAGCATATTCTGTAGGGGATCCGCTTTAGTACAGCACGCACAAACATGATGTATGGACACACAAGCAGAGAAGCATCATGGGACCACACAATGGAAGAGCTGCGGATGAGTTACTGTAGCAAGAGCAGGGCTTGCATCGAACATGCTCTTCAAAACAATGACAGTATGTTCTAGTTTCTGTTTAACGATCCATTTGCCCCTGCAACCTTGATCAAAACCTTTCTGCAAAAATAAAGCAGTTATAATGAATATGGAATTATTATATCTAAAATTAAATCCTACGTTCTCCATGGAATCCCTTAAATCCTTTTGGTGGAAAATAATCTAAATCACAATAGACATCAAAAGCAAAATGGCTTTTCTTATGTTACATAATGACTAAAGGCCTTGTTATACAAGAAAGTGGCACAGTGAAATTCATCCTCATGTCTACAGGAAATAGGTGGTACTTGAAGCTTTGTGAGGTTGGGACTACTCGCAGGGCTTGTTGTTGAACTACAGTAGCTGCAGAGCTATGGCTAACACACTAGCAGGCCCATCCACTGTAAAAAAGAAGTGGACGTAGCCACTGCAACGTCATCCATTGGTTTGTGTACTAATGCATTGAAGCCTTGAGTTTGGCCTTTTGGCCGTTGCCATCTTTTTTTTGCAATGTGCATCCGTAATTAACGTAAACTGTGATATTCATTGGGAGGCTAATTTTGACTAGTGAAAAACAAAATGTCCTTACTGGGAAAAAGGTACAGCCGACTTCTTAGCGTGTCTTTTAGTATAACGAACGCTGAACAAGACATTTGTAGGTGACCAAAATGTTAAAGTTAACTTTCATGAACTGAAAACACACTGCCAAAAGCGTCAAAATTTTTAAACGTAAACACCAATAAAAAAAGCATAGAAAAACAACAACACGGCTATTCGGTGCAGCGGATACAATTTGCCTCTATCCTGATTGACAGGTAGCGACATCAAAATGGGACCATAAATTATAAAATGAATACCATGCTGTAGGCTATTGGGTATTAGAAAGAATGCAGGTTCAAGGTACTTCCGCATTGGCTTCACTTTTCAGACCCAGAGGTTCTCGCTTAAGCAGGCTAGCGTCAAAGATAACAGATGTGACAGAAGGGTCAAGAAGCCATAGGCCTAGTCCACATGTACACGGGTATTTTTATAAACAGAGTTTTTCCTCCTTCGTTTAAAAAAAATCTCTGTCTACATGAAAATGCAAAAATACGCTATCAAGCCCTGTTAAGAGCATGCCAAACCACCAGGCGGAGATATGACCCTAACCATAAAGCCAAGTTGGCAAATCAGAGCCTAATAAAATCGTAAACAAAGCAGACAGTGGTGCACAATCTGACATCAAAAACAGCAGATTATGGCGTGCAGTCTGACGTCACAAGGAAAAAACTCTGTTTTTACTACACGACAACACTGCACCTGCTCTTAAAATCTTCACCTTGGCAGGAGTTTTCAAAAATGACACTGCGTTTCCGTGTGGACGAACGGCCAAACCGCATAGAAAAAGACACGGTTTTGAAAATACCTGTGTACGTGTAGACAGGGCCTCATTATTAAACAAAAGATTAACCCTCAAAGGAAAAAATTAACATAACTCTTTAATACATCTCCCATGAGCTACCTAGCTTGCTTAACTAGCGTTACCTGTCAGTTAACGATACAATAGGTTCACGCAGTTTATTCAAAAGAGGTATGTAAACCATGCCTCATTTTGTGGAGGAGTTTATACTCGGACAGTTTAAATAGAAGTAGATGGAGTGACACAGCTAACAAGCTAAGATAGCTTTCTTAATTTTTGACTCGGTGACCCTCAAAGGTAAGCACGTGTCAGAGGTCACCAAAACTATGTGCTGCTTTACTTCGCCTTGCAAGTGAATCCACTGATTATGGTGATTCCAATGAAATGAGCTGATTTTGCTTGTTTTCAAAGCTGGTGTGCCTGGTCCTTAACAGAGTTATATTTAGTCTGACTTTCATTGCCAGGGCCTTTCAAGTTTAATACAAAGAGGTTTGTCAAAGCATCATATATTTATGTGGAACATTTGCTGCGTCTGGGGAAGGGGAAAATCAATTTCCCGCCCCTCTTGATAATTGATCGTTTTTTCTGAGTGTACTAGAACGATGACAAGCCAGGTCTATCATATTTTGAATGGTAGTAAAGCAGCCAACACATGCTTATCTATAGGTCTGTCTTTCTATCTGTCGTTCTATATAAAAACATTTAATATATATTTGCACATATCACCCTTTAAATAAATTAAGCTGATTTTCTGTGCCCCGACAATGAAGTATGATAATGTGTAAAACAATAGAAAACATTAAGCAGGGACAGGGTTGCAGACTTCACTGATTTAATTCCTCATCTCCACTTAACAGTCTCTAAGACACCTTGTCATTAGCCAGTAAACCTTCTCAAAATAAATCCAATCCCATAAATCTACCTCTGAAGGAATCTGATACTTTTAAAAAGTGACAGTGACTGACCTTGAGATTTATTTTCGTCACACTAGAAACTGTCTCCCTCAGCAGCGAGAGATGTGCCTGTCCAGATGGTTTTGTGTGGCATCGTCTTGCTAATTGTCAGTGATGCCATCAAAGGGATGTAGCAGACCTGACAACTTAGCTGATGAGCAATAAGATGAGTATGAGGGGAGAAATTAGAGCCAAAAACTTGTGACAGTTATTTTGTGCAGCCTACCTATGCTTTAAGCACTTTAAATCCTTTGGCTTCCTTTGTTTCCTGCATTTTTTGCAGATTTGTATAGAGCAGAAAGGAAAGGTGTTATTATTAAACTGAGATTCAAAATATTTATTTCTGTGTAATTATTATGTCTAATTACATTATTCAAGCTATAAACATCTCAGAAAATATAATAATGTAGAAATAATTGGTCCACAATAACATGCTGTATTAAATAGGCTTCTAAATACTGTCTCTATGGTAATAATATGTTACATGTTTTTTGAAGCTATCACCTGTCTAAGTTCGCTTTAAAGTTGAATTGGCTGCAGCACAGAAGCGCAGCAGTATGTCCCCGGTGACTGTAAAACATGCAAGACAAAACATATGACAGAGGGGATGATCCTGACCTGAGAATGACATGTGCTAAAGTACATTATAGTCATTGCCAGAATAAAGGTCACATTGACTCCTGTTATAAATTGGACAGGACAGCTCCAGCATACATGGAGTGTCAAGTGTGAGGAGGTCTGAAAGAAAATCCCTCGGATGTTTCAGGACACACACACACATACACAGGCGGATGGATAAAAGTATCTACGTCTCGCTCTCACTTGTGATTAGCACACTGTGAATCATCACATTAAAGGAGAAGTCCGCACTAAGTTCATCATATAATGGAGATGCAGTGAGTGAGATGTGGGCGTAGGTTTTTCTGTCTTCCCTTTAAACCTTGCTAGTGGCCATCAAAATATTGCAGAAAGGTAGGATACAAGTTAGAGTTTGGGGGTTTATTATTGCTACTGTTTATACAGTTAATGAGTAAATTCGCAGCTTCAACTCTTGTGGTGCAGAAACAAATATATTTTTACATGTTCATCTGAGGCATAATAGTCTTTTGACTAAGAATACCCTGCCTGGAACGACAGTAAGCACAAGAGCAGACTTTTGCACTGAGATACAAAGGGAAACGACTTGAAAGGAAATAAGCAAATGAATGCAATGCCTCATTAGGCGGGCTTTATTTGACCGTAGCCAATTAGAGAGCATCTGTAATTTAAAACAGTCACCTAAAAACAGATTCAACGAAGAACACATTTCTCTCATGGGACCGAATCCTTTGCCTTGTTTTCATTCAAATAAATTTTTTTTACCAGTGACATTTTCTGTTTGAACGAATATAGATAATACACAGAGGACAGTAAAGTTCAGAAATATGCAGATAGCTGGCCTACAGTAGGAGTTTGTAAGTTGAGATGAAAGAGCGGGCGCTATGGGATTTCATGGAGGTCAAGGTTGCGTGCTTATGCCTTTGGCCTTGCTCTCGGCTGGCTGTGCTGACTTGTTTTGCCGTTGCTTTGTGATCAATACCTCTCCCTCTGTCTTAATCAACGGCCGGCTGAGGTATTTGCGGGCTGTTACCTTAATGACACAAAGGTGCACTTTGAAAATCAGAGCTGCAGTCAGGGCACGACTGACAGCTGTTTAGCCATGAATCACACCTGAGTGTAGATTAACGTGGCACTCCTCACAAACAGAGACTGCACTGAAATATTGATAGGGAGAAGTAGATTCTGAGCCTTGTGTGAGTGATCCACATCAAAAGATATGACCAAAACAAGATCCCCACTGCTTACTTTGCAGGGGAAGCCTCAAGAAAAATAGTAACACCTGTATTGCTTATACTGGTTGTTAAGCATTGGAATAAAATTTTGTGCAATATGCATAACCAAATGCTGGAATAATGAGCCATCTGTATGTGTGGTCCCTTCCTTGGAGATGCCAAGAACGGCACCATCTGTGATGCAGCTACCAGCTGTTTTCCTTCTTATTACATGTTTATTAAAAGCTGAAGTTGTCCTCTTCAAGAAGAGTAAAAGAGAGCATGGGTGGCAATGTTGGTTATCTGATTGCCTCCATCTCCATTAGAAACAGTCTTGAGCTCCGTTCCTGGTCCTATAAAAATACACTAACTGTTTCACCAGAACAGAGGGAGTGCTAATTAAATACTCCTTCTTTTTCATCAGCGACTCGCAGGAAATTAAGAGAACAAACACAAGATTGACTGGTAGCAAAGCAACAAACATGAAAGAGGATGAATGAATCTAATCCACCAGGACTGGAAATAAATAAATAAATGATGTCACTTACCCCACCTTCACTTAGCCCTTTGGGTTTGTATTTCAAAATCCCTCAGCAGGGTTTACGCATCTTTTCTATTTGCATTGTTTTCAATTTTCAAAACCTATTAGCAAGATATCGATCGACCACAATTGAGCATTTATGCACAGCAGGCAACCTACATCCCTCAAGTCAGAATCAGATCACATCTCCCATAATTGAGGGTGGCAGAACTGCAGACCACCCTCTGCAACTGTCAACAAATTTCAGGAGCTCAAACTAAGATGCGTCAGGCATGCATCCTGCGCCGAGTGATGGACACTGAGAAGGAGAACTGGAAATGTCCATCAGCATCCTCTGCCATGTGCTGAACAAGACAGGTCAGGTCTGAATAGACACTGACAAACCCAGGGTGGACACACTGTCGACGCAGGCTAAAGCAATACCAAGGGACAAGTGACAGGCTGCTCTGATGCCTTACTTAACTGCGGAGAGGCACGCACGCGGAGAGGCAAAACGAGCGCATGGTGGATCGGACACCCACGTGCACGCTCGTCCATATGGACAGGCAGGCCTCACACCCTTCAAAAGGAGATTAAAAAACATCAGAGGCAGTGTTTAGCCTAATATGAAAAAGTCAAAATGCTGAAGACGGCACTGTATGTTAATGTGTGATGAGAATTGCAAGTGCAGAATGTAGTCTAAAACAGCAAATTGATATTTCTGACAGTGCATCCATTTCTGAGGTTAGTGTGTTCACTCTGTTCAATGCTCAATAAAACAAACAAAATGCCATCTATTTCTGTATAAACAATTACCTGCCATAGATTGTAACCTTATTGGATCGAGTGAAATGTTTGAAATAAATCATTAAAGGCGCTGACAGGGCATTTATCTTCACTCTTGCTTTAATGCTCTGTGCACAACACAGTGGATGAAGTCAGTCAAGGGTGTGTGAGTATATTTTTTTTGGAGTAAGCTGGGCCCCAGTGTGCCTCAGTGTGTGTGCTTGTAAGAGCACCGTTGCGTGTGTCAATCCTCCTGTGGAGCCATGTTCTCAAAGCTCTTCATTTTGAAATCAAGCATGAATAATTAAGCCATTTCACAAGGCTGCTTTAACGATATATTACATGAGAGGAAATAGGTCAAGCAGCAATGTTACAATGATTGTTTGCATGGGTGTTATTGGGTTAAAGAAGACGGTGAACAATACTCCCCTCCCTTCATGCCCCATATACTGTATTTACTCTGCAGAATGACTGACAGCTCCAGTTTCAGACTTATTTTCCTACAGATACGTGTTAGGGTTAACTCTGGGTCATTGTGCCATTCCACCTGAGATAATATGACAACTTTAACCACTGGAGGTGGTGTTCACTAACATGCAAAAGGTTTTGACAAGCAAAATAGACCATTTAAATGTGTTTTGTCTACATTTTCAAAATGTTATGCTGTCACATTTGATAGACAATAACAAATATTGATTGAGTTTGCCAGCAAATAATTACATTATAATTTCTGGAAAGAAATGTCTTCTGGCCATAATCAAGCGGCAGCCTTTGTGGCTGAAAAAGTAAGCCAATGCGGACGTGCTAAAAACTGCAGTTTAATGAATGGCCGCTTGAGGCTGGCTCCAAAAGCGAGTCAATTCCCACAGACCCCCATGTTAAAATGCCCAACTTTACAGCAGAAATAACCATGTTTACAGCCTGGCACGAAAAATGTTTTTTTTTTTGGTCTCCTTCATGACAACCTTAGGGGGGTGAATTTTTATATAACTCAATTGTTTAAATTATATTGAGGCTTAAAGTTATTCATAATTAAGGACGTCACCGCTTAGAGTGACAGGTGGGTGCCCTCTCAGGTGGCTAGCCGCTAAGTGGTTCAGGCTTCATTCATCCGGCCTGAGTCAGGCACTGCCAAGATGGCAACGGCTAGAGCTGCCGGGAGCCACCCACATTGAGCTCTTGAGAAACCTATGGGTAACGTCACAGACACTATGTCCATATTTTATGCAGTCTATCATAATATGGGGAAATAAAAGGTGTTTCTGATATCAAAATTATATTAATCCAAAGTTATATATTTTTTTCTTGACAGTTTAATCCCTTGTAAATAGACAGTATATTTACATTACTTACAAAGTTTCCTGCAGATAGAAGAAGAGTCCCATCTCATCTGAAAAATGCATATGTAAGGCTGATGTTACTCTGTCAGTCCAATGCATCTCTTATAATATCCTTATAATATTAGTGAATCTATAATAAAAATGAAGTCTTGCTTTGATTAACTCAGTCCAAAATGGTCTCCAGAGATCTAAGACATTACACCACTTTGTTCATCAGTTATTTGCTAATTTTGCATGTATGCCATTTGCTGCTGAACACTTTGTACGCACAGTGTACGATGGGTATATTTTTGCCAAAAACAACTACCTGCTGCGTCTGAAACCAACACAGATCAGAGAGGTGAGAGTGATCCAAAACAGTAAAGTAGGGGGTTGTAAAACCAAAACAATGAGCTGAAAAACGTTAAAGCGCTCTGTGGTGCTGAAGGGACCTGCAGAGCAGCTTTAAAGGAAGTATGTTAAAATTCTGTTCTTGCTTGAGAAACAGCCACTTGCAGCTGATTTAGGACCAGGATTTTCACAATGAGAGAGCTGCTACAAACCGCATCTATAAACCAACCAAAATAATTATGGCAAGGAATGATGCAGGATAAGATAATGTTGAATAAAATGTAAAACAACAGGGCTAGTACTGTGTCTCCACTTGCATTTTGTTTCTGTTTACATTGCAGGGCTATGATTCACCAGGGAGTCATTGTATAGTCTGCCTCAAAATGAACATTATACATGCATTCTGTACATACCAACTATAGCCTTTATTGCTCAGCGTGTATGTTTTGTGATGCACAAAAAGCCCGTGGCAATACCGATTCAAAAGTAGTCACTAAAATAACGGAATATTAGAAGGAGTTTGAGGTATTAACACCTGTCAAGAAGAGAATGACATATACTCACTTGTCAAGTACCGGCATTAGGTACAAACAGTGCAACAATACCACATACCTGTGTCTCTATAGTACACTATAAAATTGTGAAAAGGAGTAAGTTCTGACTGATGTGAAAAAAAACTCCAATGATCTCTGTCATCTGTTACATTCAGCCCTGAGGACAAATACGCTGAGTCCCACAAAGCTCCTTTAAATGTGCTTTCAACAACAACAACACTCACATCAGCTTGTTCAACCTCACCTACTTTCAACTAAACTGTGTTCTTCTTACACAGGATGTGACCACATGCTATTGCGTGTATAACCACAAATACCCTTTGCTTCTTTGTTTTGTTGAAGGAACTGTTACATGGCAAACATTTCTTTTAACATGTGAATTTTATATTATTTAGTCTGTTTCTGGAACTTCTTAATGCCGTCATCAAAAATCTCCAACCAGGGGCATCATTCCAAGATGTGTTAAATGATGTTTGTATCTGATTGTATAATCACAGATTACTACCACCCTGTTTCATATGATTTTTTATTCATATTAGGCTTGCATTATTATATTGCTGCACTATGACTTCTGCTTTGTGAAATTTTTATTTTTAACTGCCGTCAATCACATCATCATCTTCTAATTTTTTTTTCAAGACATCCTCTGAATTAGTAATAGCTCTTTGTTTTTAGCTTTGGTAAGTTTTCACAAGCATTACACGAATTACATCTTAAAATCAAGCAGCTGCTTTTGACTGTATGCATATGTTGTTGTTCTGCTTTGAAAATTATGAAACCAGACTTCAATCACAGGCTGTCCATTGTACATGAAATTTCATCTTTGGATTAAAGACAGGTTTGGATTTCCTAGAACATCCTCCTTTTATCATGACTAGAGCATTATAATTAGACTCCCTATTGTCGAAAGACAGTGTAACTAAGTAGTTCAACCGCATAATATGAATGAGGCCAGTGTTATGATATTGGAAACAGTCTGAGGTTGATTCCAGATTTTGCTCAAATGGATAATTGACCAGTGCGGATTCTCAAAAAGCTTTTGTATTTTTAAATGATATGGAGTCACTGAGAGCTTGTGAATCTTATAATGTGAGCAGGTCTGTGAAGTGTGTAAGACTGTGCTTGTTTGTGTTCAGTTTAAACTCACTCTGCTCCTGGACATTGCTGTTTGTCAGATGTTTGTTAGAGCATATCACCACATCAGAAAAAGTTTAAATTAATTTGATAAATTTCCCCCTGGATAATGTTTGTATGGCTAAGTTATATGTAGAATAATCATTCAGACATTGTTTTAAGAATTACAGTTCTAATCCGTGAAAAAGTGCCCATCAATCAGGTTTGAGAGTTAATATTTACCAAACCACATGGCTATAATGACCAACCAAGCAATGCAGTCATTTCAAAATAGTAGACATTTCACATTCACATGGATTTTCTAGAGAACTGTTTTAAATACTTGAACTGTGTGAGCTCAGATCCAACCAATTAAAAATGCTTGAAATGTTACAGAGAGGGAAAAGACAGACACAAATGTCAGAGAGTGAGAAAAAGTAATAAAATAGCTTAATTGCAGTATTGTCCTCCTTCTCATTGCAGTGGTTGAAACCAGAGTCCAAGTTTCTTTTTCTCAAGGCCATCAGTTTCATGAGGAAGAAAACTGTAATAAAGAGATGTGGAGAAACTCCATCTGTTTCCCTTTGTTTCTGAGTGCACATTTTGTCATAGAGAAACATTACAAAAAAGATAAACGGAGTTTCTTTTTTAAAACCTGCATTCATTCATTTTTTTGGCCACTTGGGGGCATCACACCAACCTGTAAGCACCTTACATATTATCACCTTATAAACATGTTGTGACTAACTAGTTAGCAAACAGTTTGTTATTTACACATCCACCAGAAACATTAGCATTCAATTTGAGTCATGTTTCTGGCCATCTGACAACTGTCAGTCTTGTGCTCACTCTCCTTTTAGCTCTGTTCTCGTCTTTGCCATCTCCTGAGGGAAATATCTGGCTCTTTAGCTGATACATGTTCTACTATGTTCACCAGCTAGTCACCATCTGGGGCTAGTAGTCTACAGTTGTTTTTTAGTAGGGGTGTGAACCTTTTGCTATCTCATGATTCGATTTCAGTCCTTGGGGTTCACGATTTGATTCAAAATCAGTTCTTGATTGAAATTTCTGACTTAAAATCAACTTGCTATTCAGTACACAGGGGTGCTAATTTCTGGATCTATCAGTCTGCGGTGTGCTAAGACAGACAGTGTGGAAAATAATGGCATGAAAGCAGCTCTAGGTGATGGCGTGTGATGTGAGCCTGGGCATTTGTAATGTTCCTTGATGTACTTGATTTTCATTTTGCTTAGAGGGCAATGTTACTGGGGGTATAAACTTTTTTACAATATTGCTTTTTCATTTAAAAACATTTCATGGCTCCTGACATGACAGCTCATGACACCTGTGAAGATTTGCTGCTTTTCTTTTTAATCATTTTTATAATATTTATTGTTAATTATTTTGAGGTTGGGCTGTTGGCTGAGGTTAGCATTTTTCTGCATTGAGTACTTTTACTTTTAATACTTTTAGTACATTTTGATGATTATACTTACAAAGTTTTATTTGAGTAACATTTCCATTGTTAGTGTCCAGTATTATCACAGTGTGGTCTTAGTACTTTTACTGAAGTACAGGATCTGAGTACTTCCTCCACCACTGCCCCTGTCTGTCTATCAAGGTAAACAAACACTTAATAATTATATTATATAGTTAATATGTTTTCTAACAAGTTAGGTTAGAACACCCACAGCCTAACTCCGCCGCTGAGCCTCCCCCTTTAAGGAAGTTGGCCTTGTAGGTAACCTGTGTGTGCGTGTGTGTGTGACGCAGACTTGCAGGTTTGTTGTGGGAAGCGAGTCTCCCGGTGTGTGACAGAAGGACCAGCATGTTGCCACATTCACAGAAACGTGTATGCCATAAGGGGTAGTTAAGTTACTTTAGTCAGCCTTAACATGGCTTTTTAAGCATAATATAACAAAGTTTCTGTTCATGTAGTGTTACCACAGCATCCTCCTGCTTTCCTCAGAGCAGAGTTGTGTTCAACTTATAACAAATAAATTACTAGTGGAAACATCGAGCTAGCTAGATAACCGTAGCAACAGTGACACTATGGTCAAAGAACTGCAATAAAATTATTCATGGTCATACGTTACATGCCGCCACCAGTTTGCAGAGTCGATGCAAAACAAAATGTTGTAAATCAACTTATGTGTTGTAGTGATGAGAGTCTGCAAGTAGTGTTTTTACTTGCATTTGGCAAGTGGCAAGTGCCAATTTTGGACCCTGTTGGAAACCTAACGTTTGCAGCGACTGACTAGCACGTAGCCAGCAACACTGCTTACTGCAATTGTGTTTTATGAAAGCCTGAAAGGACTTTTATGATGAAAACTGCTGCCTGTTGCAGCCAAAAACAACGCTATGAGAGCGGTGAGAGTGATCCCGCACAGCAAAGCTGAGAACCATAAAACCAAAACAATGAGCTGAAAGAAGTACCAGAAGCTTCCATATGAAATATTTCCAATTAGAATGGGATCTTTACTAGTAATTCTGCCATATCAATGAATAATGTAAATAAGCGGCAATACTGTTTTTAAATGTTGTTTATACTGATAGTGTTCTCTAGTTATTAGAAGCCTTTGAAATAGTACTAATTTTAAATGTAATTGAGCCTCCATAGGCTTATATCAGCAGCCACGATTCACATATTTTATTAGTTCCAAAAAGTGACATTACACAATCTGAAACTCCTAATAAATGTCTGTTTTTTTCTGTCCTGTACTTTTATCCCAGTTTACAACCCTGACTATATGTGAGACCTAACATTCAGGGTTAACCTGAATATCCACTCCAAAGTGTTTCTCCATCTCTGAATGGTCCAGAATAGACTGTGAAGATGAATCGAATTCTCTCAAAGCTAAAATGATGAGAGGTCAAAACTCTGGCTGCGTTCAAAAGACACTTTCTGGAGCCACCTCGTTGACAATAAATAAAAGGCTGGTTCTGTCGACACTCCAGATGTGTGCGATGGGTGGCTTCCAAAGAATGTGGGCACATTTTAGAGCTGACTGGAAATCAAGCTTACATGGGTGAAAAAGCTCAAAACAAACATTCAAAGAATGTACAAACTCTGCTTCCCGTTCTTTGTCAGAGAAGCAGCTCAGTTGTCGACGAGATCTGAGATAAAATAATTCAGGTTTCAGGAAACATCTGCATGTGTAACTGGGAAGATTTTCAATTTCTTTTAAATATATGATTTCACTTTCACTTTAGGTTTATAAGCCTGTCATCAAACAAAGGTCAAAGTTCACAGACATTAATTAAGTTTTGTTGTTTACTTTCTCCGTATGTAAGCTTCATATTTGTTTTTTTACTGCGAAGAGAGCCACAGGTGGCTCCATAAAAGCACTAACAAGACATATGTTTGTCACATTTTGTTACAGCGGAGGATCACACTTAAGTGAAATCTGTTGAAGTTGTAGCCCGGAAAATCCTCAGGCAGCCAGGTATGAGAATTGCAACCATGTGAGGGAGGAAAAGCTCATCAAGACTTAAGGGATGACAAATTCCACCATCTGCATGTGGATCTGACACTGATGCATGAAAGGTAAGTCAAAAAGTTTGAAATTCAAGTGCTGATCAGAAAGTTCTTCAGAAGCAGTTTGGTGAAGAAATGTGTGGACGAAGTCAGCGTGGCGATGCAGATGACGTAAGGATAGACGTGAGTGGCAGTGGAGCGTGGCCATTCTGGGAGGGATGAGGTGAGGTGATGGTGGGCGCTGTTGTAACGCCTGTCACAGCACACGCATGCTTTGTGTACACAGGGTGTTAAGAGCTGTCAGACAGGTATGGCTCAGGCTTGATCTGAGCAGTGATTGATCGCACAGGTTCAGGTGGAGTTCACGGGAGGTCTCTGGTATCATTGGCAAAATGAGTGACAGACACAAAATAGGGTGATGGAATATTATCAGGAAGCCATTTGTAATGCGGGGCGAGCCTGGATCTCTAAGGGGTGTTGTCTCTCTGAAATGAAGTCATCCATCACCTCCACTTCATACTTGATTAGGTCATGAGTAGTTTTTAAAGAGAAAGAGAGAAGAATGATAACCAGAATGATATCCAAAGTTAGAGGTTGTAGCGTAAAACATAGTCAGTTGAAATACTGAATATTCCATTAAAATTAAAAATCAAGGGTTTCAGATTATACTGAAGTATACTGAAGTCAACCTTATAGAAGCATTTACAATTGATCACAAATGTTTATGGTATAAATAAAGTCCTATTGCATACACACACCTGAATAAAAGTAGTATTTTCGCAGAAAAATGGAAATAGCACAGTACCTGCTAGAACAGAAGTAAAATACTTATTTACTTTCACTTTTAGGGATTAGTCGGTTAGTCCACAGAAATACTGCAACAATTTTGATCATTGATTAATTGTAATTTTCATTGTTGTAAGGATTTGCTGCCTTTCTTTGTTTTATTCAACAACAAAGTGAATATTTTGAAGTTTTGGGAAGTCTGGGAAAACAAGTCATTTGATGACATGTTGGGCTTAGTGTGATGTGCACTTTTCTCTATTTTCTATTTTATAGACTCAACAATTCTTAACAATTTGTTAGTTCCAGCCCTAGATTAGTTAATAATAGTAATATATTTGATGCTTTTAATTTGCAACAATAATAAAAAAGAGGAAGTAGTACAAAGTTACATGTGGAATCATTAGGAAAGGAAAATGATATGCAGAATGTGATGATAAAATGAACATAAATTAATGTATATACAATATCCTGAAATGTAAGGTGGTTTACTTGTCCTGCTGTTTAAACTGCAGTAAACTAGCTTATTTTGAATAACAACTAATTGACAAGTTACACAGATGTAATCAGATTACACTACTGAAATGCTGCAGTCAAGTAAACTGACAAATGGCAATTTTAAATGTAACTTTATCAAGCATGATGATTTTTTACCAGACCTCAGAAGTCACATTCAGTGTGGAAAATGATCAGTGTACCTTGTTTTGTGTATCTTGTAATGAGATACTCCTGGAAACAGCTCAACAGCAGGTCGATGAACAGATATAATCAGTTTTTAAAAGCAGCATCTGCAGATAAGCAGGTTTCTTTATCAAGCGTGTGATTCAGTTAGACCAAAGCAATAACTGACTTTTGTTACTGCAGCGGTTCATTCAAATCTGTTGGAAATCTTACAAACTTTATGGCTTTCGTTCAGCGTGCAAAGCTGAAGCTGTAGGAAAGGATCTAAAAGCAGAATCTGCATGAAAAGGCACCTAGCACAGAGAGATAGAAAGCAGCAGCACACAGCCTGTGCTCCACTCTCTTTTCCCTGGCCTCTGTTCCTTTAATAAACTCATGGTTATCTAGTGTAACAAATGTCTCGCTGCCATCATCAAGTCCAGGCGAGGAGGGAGGAGTTTTTAATGTTCAGTTTGTTCTATGGATCGATGTCTGCTGGCATCGCCTCTCCCCTCGCCTGCACCGTGCGTAATATACTGTACCATTACCAAACGCTTTTTACGCGCATTCACTCCACATATTATCCACCGAAAACTGCCTGCGGGACTGACTGACACACGTCGATCAACATATGTGGCACTGATGGACAAAAACGGATGGTGAAAGGAGAGAATTCGTCCCCCGTAGGAGGAGGAAGAAGAAGAAGAAGAAGAAGAAGGTGAAAGAACAAGCCCGGTTTAACATCTGTTCCCCCCCGAACACGATTCCGTACTGGATTTTTTTTATAGTGAGAGAGACTGAAGTACTCCGAGAGCCAAAATAAAGACTCACACACACTCTCTCTCTCTATGCATGGACTATCGTAGACCGCATTCAGATTTCACCTGGGCACAGTAGTGAACTGCGACTCCAAAAAAAATGCCACGGAGGAAACAGCAGGCGCCCAAACGGGCTGCGGGTAAGCGATTCATTTCTGTTTAATAGGATTGTAATATTTGTGGATTTTTTTTGTTATGATTCTGCGTATAGCTTGCCTATAACACCGGGTTTCCCCCATCAAACTTTTATCATGTGGGACCCCCGAATAGATACGCATCAGATCCCGCATTTAGAGAGATATTGTCCCGAGGAGCCCCATCCGAGCAGGTTTTTATAGTTGGTTAGGATTTTGTAGCCTAGAGTTATATAACTGTGTATGTACAGTGGTGAATAATATGGTCACAGTTACCTTTCAAGCTTATGGTGAGTTTAATAATACTGGTATTCAGCTAATTCTCATTTCATCTGGGACCCTCTCTAGGGCTCCAACAGGGGACCCCAGTTTGGGAACCTGTACTGCTGTAACGTTAAGAAAGTCAAATGTTAAAACAATGGGGGGGAGGAGGGGTTGCAGCATCACAAACTGCTTCTGCAGCTGAGGGGATATTTGTAAGGCTTATAACAGCAAACACTAAAGAAAACTGTTCATTAGGATTTAAATGAAAGACAAAAAAAGCTGTGTAGTTTTCCCTCAGTGATCTGATTACTTGTCACAAGGCATTTATTCATTCACTGATCAGAAAGTTTAGTTTTCACTCAGTTGTTTTGTTTTTTTTAACCTTCCCTCACTGTGTTTGACCTGCATGAAGTGTAGAGAAGGGCTGAAAGATGTGGAGCCGCTGTATCCGTAGCAGATGAACTCTGCATGAACTCTTCATAATCTTATGGACAAATGGAGAATGGGTTACACACACATAGACACACACTCCATCCTTGCTGCTGCCAAGAAGAGGAGGACGCACATACACACACCTCCCTAACACACAGATTTAACTTTTTGTGCTGCGGGGTAATATAGAAAAATCTACCCTATGTTTACATGCAGTCTATTGTTTGTGTGTCAAATTAACTGACAGTTTATTGAATTAATAATACCATTTTCAAGGAGGTCATCATACAGTTGAGGCCAATGTGTCAGTTGTAAACTGGTTTTGTGTGCGTGAATGTTTGTGTTTATTATGCCTTGTAAGATTTAGCTCCTTTGGCACACAAAATCTCAGCATTTCCCCTCCTCCAATAGACACCATAACAAACACATCTTCTTATATTCTTACCCAGAAATGCGCAACTTGTCCTTAAGAAATGCCCACAAAATCAACATTACCCTTGACCTTATTCTCCATGGTCTTATCCACTTTCTTAGTCCACGTCAACATGATGACAGAGTTGGTGGATTAAAACTAGACTGATCAATGGTTTTTCGGGCATATGAGGATGCAATTACTTGGTTGTGGTGTGTTGCGAAGTTATCAGTCTTTATTATGGTTGCGGATGTAGCAACCAGATGGCGATTGTTCCCTGCCAATAATAGCGTCTCTTTATACCCGCTTAAGATACTGAGACCCTTATCTGCCCAGCACACTCTCAGTTTACACATACAAATGTGCGCACACACACACAGTGGCACTCGTTGGCATACAGTCACACACTAAATATTTTTCCCACATTTCACCCTCCAAAAGCCCCCTTTTCTTAAAAACAATGCCCCCAGTTTTTATTCAGAGAACTTTAGAGAAGATGCCTAAGTGATCCCTTTACACGCTCTCAGCTGCCTCGCCTGTACTCTGGTAAATGTGTCAGCCCTATAGAGAAATAAGCCTTCCAGAAGAGTTTCTTCATTGTTGAGGTAATTGTCTCCTCTTTGACAGGCACATTCATCAGTGGCTTAATGGTCAATCAAAAGTTGGCAGGCAGAGTGTTTTCATTCTTTCCTATCCACTACATTAGGAATACTTAATCAAAATGTCTCCCGGTAATGGCTGTGAAGAGTTCATGACTGACTGATCCGTTGTCTGTGCCGATAGAAAATTAACAGCTCGGCACTGGAGAGATGTGGGCCTGCAGATAAACAAATTGTGCATTAATATTTCATCTTCAAGACCTGGGATGTGCTATCAAGCGGTGGAATATTCCTGGGCTATGTTGTCATTTTTCTCGCGTTCATTTTTTTCCTCCTGTATTCTTGAAGGCTCTTTGCAGCTGTAACTCATTTCACTTGATGACTTTACTGGGGTTACAGAGAGTGACGACAAATTGATTACCTGGCAGAGCAAGAATGGAGCGAAGAGAGACGCAGGCTGACAGTCATGTTATAATAATATGTTTAATGATGTGTGGAGGGGGAACAAGGAGAGAGGAGTATTGAAATAAGAGCATGGAAGATGCAAAGGAATAGGTTTCATTTTTTTTTTCAGAGCTCTTAAAGATGCAGTATCACTCTGGGTGGAAATAGTATTTGTAAAAAAAACACCATTCCCAGCTTAAGCATCAATTCAGAGGACATTCGGCATCCAGGGTGCTTGTAATCTCCTCTGGGAATTGTATTATTAATAGGCATATTTGTAAACGTGAGACCACAGACGCACTAGTAAAGGCCAGTTGTATCTGATTTACTTCCTTTGCATACACGGGATCTATGGTAATTTAAAATGCCAATTACTCACCAGTCCAGGATTGGATGCACTAAACCTTTGCTTTATCACTGAGAAAGCATCACTAAGACAGAGGGCTATCAGGCTACAGATTCCAGGACGAAATTTGTGTATCAGGTTTATATATGGTGTAAACCTAAAGCCCTATAAGTGCATGGGATGCATTTTTGAGTGAAGGGAGCCATATGTTATTTTGCGGCCGTGGGAGTATTCCTCTTACTGTTTTTTACAATAGCTCTGTGCCTCAAACCGTTAGCCCAATTTGCTGTTAACAAGATAAATTGGAGAACAGACAAAGGCATTAAGTGTTGCAGTGCCAGCTAGTGACTGACAGCAGCTTGTGGGAATTGGCTAGCAGAAATTTCTCCTAAGTGGTTTGTTCAGAAAACATCCTACGATCAAGGCAGATGTTGTTTATCCAGTTTAGGTAGAAAAAGGAAGTCCATTTTGAATGACAAAAGCTGGGAGGAAAATGGAAGCAAATACATGGGTGTCTTATTTTATGTTTTTTAATACCAGATTACCACCCTCTTGGATGTTTTTTTTCCTGTGTTACCACACTATTCTTTTGTCTGCAGCCATTATAACAATTTTTTTTTCTTTGATTTGCTTAAAATTTGTTTACCTATTGTTGTGAATTGAGATTTGTTTTTTTTAGAATTTAAGTCCATGTGTGATTTTATAGGTGTTTTTGTTTTTTGAGGCTTCATTTGAGGCTTTGCCATTCTAAGCTTCTTCATTTGATTAACTGCAGTAAACGAGAGTTCCCATTGGCTGAAGCGTAACTGTTTCTTGTTTCTAAGTAATCAAGTTAATGATTGAATTATTAAATGGAACAATATTCTAAAGACAGATTGCTGAAATAGGAATTTCTGAATCCATACAATGAAATGTGAAAAGCCCCACTTAATACTAGATACTGTAGTTTGTAAGAGTGTTCGGTCACCTTGTCAGCTTTTTTAGCCGTCCTAAGTGCAAAACTCTGCCTCGAATGAAGTTACCAAGTGATATTATCATTAGTGAGCATTAGATTTTTGTATTTTCCTCTGCACTGTATGTCACGGATTGATTACAACAGGGCAATATATTTGTTTTGATCAAATCCAGCCTTGAAATTTTTGTTGGCTTATGAGCACACCAAACCATATACTTAGACTTTGTTGCAATGCTTGCAAGTTTCTAACTTGCAGGCGCTCCCCATAGAGACATCCTTTAATAACTTTCTCCTCATCAGCTAGTTTTCTTGCTGTATATTCTTACTACAGTAAGAAAATAAAAGATTAATATAAAGTCAGGTGGTTTAAGTGTGATCATGTTGCATTTTCTCTTGCATGCCAGTTTGGTGACACGTGTAGATAGCTAATAGTTTGCGAAGGCTTTTGTTTGCTTGAGAGGCAGACAGGGTGGTGCACTGTCTAGGTGATAAGAACCAAGACTCCTGTGCCCTCCAGCACAGTGATCTCTCTCCTCCGCTCTGCACTCTCCTGTGTGGAAAAAACAGCCTGTTATGATTGGTCTCAAAGCAAGTGCCTGTGCAGTGTTGCACCTCTCTACAGCAACTGCTCATTCACCTTGCCTTCCCTCTGAGACCTGCACTAGTTTCCAGGCAAATGACACAATTTGATATGCCGTTGGGGTGATTCATGTGGATAATGTTTCCATGTGATCATCACTGCAGAAAAGAAACTATTTCTTGTTATGTTTTTTTTTTTTTTTTCACTCATTAAGTCTGACAATAACTAGAATATTGGGAGAGTTTATTGCGAGCGGGCTAAAACTCATTATTTCTGCAAGACATCCCAAGTACAAAAGAAATTATGTTATGGTATTTTGTCCAGGTCCCAACAGATATAATGATTTACAGAGGAAAAATAGGGAGGATACTTTATAGCTTGGGTTGCTCATTTATGTGGATTTAGAGGATACAAATGCAAGGCAAGCTTACAGTTAATACAGTAGCACCGTGGGCCTGGTATTGATTACACAGAGGAGGTATGGTAACCTTTTATATGGTTTATGGTAAAATTCACTGCACCTCATGTGCTTTGTATTATTGTAATGATAGATATTCCCACCACAGTTTATATATTTGTAATTTATATCATCTGCTGTTTTGTCAAGAACATGTCATCTCTGTTTTCCATACAGAGTCAAGAAGATTTAAGTGAGGACATCCATCTTGTAGTCGTTGACCTACATGTATAGTCAGTCAGAGGGCATACATGTTGGCCATATGGTTAGGAGGTCTTTAAAAACAATCAGAGCCGGATCAGGTTAAACTAACCCACTTCTGAGTGAGGTTGGACTCAAAAGAGGTATAGACCAGCTGAGGTTCATGTGCCTACAACAGAAACAGAATGATCATGATTTAGATTTTTTTCTTAGGATCACATGTTTAAGTTGAATTTAATATCTGGAAAATGCCTAGAGTAAATGTGACATTTCCCTTCAATATGTGAGCATAAAAAAACAACAGAGAAAACATTCATCTTAAGTTATCCGCGGTGTACCTGATTTGCTTCTTATCAAATCCTTAATGAGCTTCAATTAAGATTTATTATGCAAATTAACCCTCAGCTGCTACTGACTGCAGGAGCAGGAGCTATGACAATATTGTGCTAATGGTGTGATCTGTAACAATTACAAAGGTAAACTGCTTTCACACTGCACGCTCCACAAGTCTCTGAGAGGTCAGTCTGCTAAATATGCATTCAGGTGTTTTGGTGATTTGGAAATTTGTTTATTAAATCTCTGTCATGGTATATTTTAGACAACAGCTGATTCAATTGTAATAGTATTACTGATATAGGACATAATAATATGCATTGCTACTGTTAGTAGCTGCAGTCTTTATATACTAATAATTATCTCTACTGTCAGTAGATGTATTTACTTCTTCTAGCTGATTAGTCAAAGCTGGAGAAAAATGATTATTGGTCTTTAAAAACCTAATTTCTTGGCAAAATGAAGGGTTATTAAACACGTTTCATTTTAAATATAAGCGACACATATTACTTAAATGAAGCTAGCAAGTGTCATTTTATCCTGAACTAATGTAAAACCCACCTTCATTAAAAATTTAACAATAAACAAACCTCAAAATGGAGATCTACAACCACTTTTCTGATCACCACAGTAACTGCACACAGCGAGGTTATGTCCAAAGGAAGTGCTCCTCAACCCTTTTCTCTAGCACTGTATGAAGTTGTGAACCTTGCACCTTTTGCAACTTCATTTAGCACGGGGCTGATGGCTTCCTGACAGCTTTATAGCCTACATGTTTTATGAGTCGTCATGCAGCGCAATTACATAGGACCTAATTTGATGAATCAAGTCAATGTTTCACTGGCTCTCTTGACCTTGCTGGCCTGCGATCTTATGTCTCTCCGTGTGGGTCAAACAGGGGCTTTCATGCGCTGTACAATTCACTCATACTAAAAAAGAAAATCTACAACATCACACTCTGCCTGCCAACAGCACCTGTTATTACAGCCAATCAAGAATGTACTAATTTGTAATGAGCTATTGTCGGTTTGTTTTAATTGGCTTTGGCAAACCATCAGTCCAAATGAATCAATTAATCAGCCAGTCAAAGCAAAATAATACATTTCTAAATTCCACCATAGTGCAGTGCAAAATTATTCTTATGTTTCTGATCTTTGTTTATATCTATAATAATGTAACATAGTCTTAGTGTCTGAAAGTAGACGAGCAGACATAATTCCAGTTGAAGGTATTTTTGAGTCGTCTCCTCATAATTTACTCCATCTAAACACCTTTAACTCAGTGATTGAAACTGGTGTGTTTTGAGTGGCACAACCATGGAGACAGCATGCAAGAGTAACAAAGAGCAGCTCACATTTAACATGGCAGAAAACATCAACTCTATTAAGCCATCAAAGAAGCCAATAATATATATGTTAAGTTTTTTATGTATCAAGAACCATGATGTTTATCCTAAACTACTTACATTTTATTAACTGTAAATGTGATAGTTAAGCTATCGAATTGTTTAGCTAACACTTTGTTTGCTTGAAACAGCTACAGAAAGCTTAATTTACACATGCAAGACATAAAATAGTTAAGAAACAATTTGACTTAGTACAATTGAATTGGAAACCAACCAGCACTGTTAGCTGGCTAATTGTTCCTTGTATTGTTAATGCTTGTATTGCACTGTTGTTATCTAACAAACTCTTCTCTCAATAGAAACACTGATTTGGGGGATAGAAACTCCGGCTTTCTAATTAGTGAAGCTTTCAAATACTGAATGGCTCATTTGATAATTTTTGTGAGCAGCAGACAAGTTTTAATGTCAAACTGAATGTAAAATGACAAGAATAAAGAGTTTGTTTTTGCTCATGGCGGGGGGTCCAGTGGATCATGCACCCTATTAAACACATTAACATTCGGCCCCCTGACACCTCGAGGTGCAATTTTGATGTTTTTGCTGAAGCCAACATATGGACATGAATAAAGAATGACAATTTATGATAGTGCCAGTTTACTGTATACCTTTTGTTAACTGAGATTTTTTAAAATGATATGCTTGTGATTAAAAGAAATCTTAAAGCACAATAATGTGTTTAGAATTAATAATCTATTTTTGTTTATCTAGTTTTGTTGTTGTGAGCAATGATGATTTTAATAGATAAAATACTTTAAATGTACTTATATTTTCTCAATATATGTTAAGCACAAAGTTGTCAAATTTACTGCAGCATAAGCACATAGAGAGGTTCAAACATATAGAAAGAAAAAAAGGCAAATTAATGCATTTAGAGACAAAAAGATTTGAAATAAATTTAAGAAATGTTTTTAAAAAAGAAAGAGCAGGCTAATCTCTAAGCATGCAAAAAGATTCCAGTGTTTATGTAAGGTTAGAAGCAGAGTTTAGGTGTATATGTGTGTTTGGGCCATTGGGCTTCCTTTGATTGTCATCTGAACAAAAATACCCTAATCCTGCACCTAAACCACCTAAGAGATTCTGCACCGCATTGTGTTTAGAGCCTGTTCCTTAGTGCCTGCCTGTTTGTGTCGTCAGTATGTGATGAGGTAGTCTGTTGAAACAGCTTAATTGATACTCATTAAACAGCAGTGACAGCTTAGGTGTCCTTGATGAATGTAGAATAATTCTGTTGTACTTACAACTTGATTAAGGAGAAGCACACAACATGTCAGTGCTGTAGCCTATGGCTTGGTCTGTATGCACTTACAAGCTACTTAAAATGATCAGTCTCATTGGTCATGCTACCTGCAAGCCGCCCTTAAGTTAATCCGTTGCAATTGCATGTGCCAACAACTTCTCAAACTCTAAATGAAAAAGTATTTTAAAAAAACAGCTCATACTTTATTTGACTTTGATTTTGATAACTTGGAAAGTGTAACACCTAAGAATATACTTCATCTGCAAATGTGAATTATGTTGACTTTTCTTTGTGTTTATTCAGCCACAGTCTGGCATTTCCAGACAATAATAAAGTCAATGGATGTCATGCAGATGAAAAATGTGCATCTTGTATTATTTCAGTTAAAAATTAGAGGCAATTGGAATTGGTTCAAAATTGACTGTCTTTGTAACGAGTGCATGACGAATGGTATAATTTAGAGAAGAAAATGAATGTTGGGAAACCAAAAATATTATTCCACAGCATTTTATATGCCATGATATTCCATGAAGATGAACTAATTTTACTAAATACCCCACAAAATCTACTCACAATATTTTCCTACATCATCATAGAAACATAGTTCACACAGTGGAGATGGGGTCATCAGGGCAGATACTCAAGTTATCATAACGATCTGATTTTGGAGTTGTTTTATTTTTGTTTCGTTTAAAATCCTTATCACTTGCAGATTTTAAGGCCTGTGTAGCTTCTCGCTTTGCTGACATCTGATTAAACTGAAGCTCTGCACTGTAACAGGACGAGCCCTTCTCTCCATTTTGAGAATACATGAAAGAGGGGGAATTTCCGCAGAGGGCGGATTTACAACTTTATCCTCACATGATTAATATTACACAGGGAGGTCTTTGTACAGGAAGCAGCATGTCTAATTATGGTCCAACTGTGTCTGACTGAGAGCAAACATGATGCCAAAAGCTGCCAGTAGGAACTGCACTGACACGTCACGCATACGGTTCACGTGGGTGCGGGGTGATGTCATCGTCACCCAAATTTCATGATCAAGCCCACAACTGATTGAGCAACGGCAGAAGTCTGGCTTTCAGTGTAGTACGTCCAACTGGCAACAAGCTTCAAGAAACACTGTGCGCATATGGGATTTAGCTTCAATAAAACCGGGGAAATGTATTTTTACTTTTTTTATGTTTTCAAGGTTACACATGTCTACCAAACACAAAATAAGACCCATGACCTCACTGATGATAACTACAGTATGTCCACATTTGCTGTAAGAGTAGATACAGATTCATTACCCTCCCCCCTTTACAAGAATTTCAGGGACTCCATGTCCTCCCACATTTGCCTGTTCATCATATATCTCAGCCCAGACATTCAAGAGGTTGCTAGCCAGGCCAGCCATAAGTCATCCTGCCTATCAAGACGAGACTGTGTTTCTCAGCTTGATTTTCAGCTGTTGCTTGTAAACCAGAACAGCATTCTAAGATTAACTGAGTGACAGGGAGGCCTCTAAAAGCAAACTATAATAGTACAATATGTTACAGTCATATTTTATGGCTTTTAGTGTGTGAGGCCAAGTATGCGTATGTGTGTAGACGGATCAGCTGGAAGATCTAATAGGCGTGCATTGCACCTTAGGGAGCGTAGAAAATAATGATCCTGTGTTACTGCTGTTTTTCATTAGGCTGATAATAATAATACAGGTGGACAAGTCACAGGAAGCCTGGTTGGACCTGGTCATCGTCACAAATGCACATCAAATGTGACAAGGTTATTTTTTTAATCCTTTTTTTTCAAAGCTTGTTTTCAATATGTGGAGTATTCCTTTGAAGAATATGTTTTTGTCTTGAAGTGTGTGTGTGCATGTGTGCTTCTGTGTCTGCCTGCGAAAAAGTCATTGATATAGAACTAACTGTCAAAATAAGTCGTGTTCAATCCAAAACCGTTTAAGTTGTCAAGGACACATTTTCCTCTGTCCCATATCCTGACAAACATTGAGTCAGCAATTGTCTGTTGTATTTTCAGTACTGGTATCTCGTGCTCCCCCCCAGGCCATTTTAAAGTTGTAGAAAGTGGTCATTTTCTCTGTGTCAGTAGGGGGTCAGTGTTGTGACAGTCAGCGAAGGTATTCAGTCTGGTGAAACAGAGTCCATTGGGAACCCTAAAGACATTTTGTCCGGCATAGTCGCCTCTTGCTGTCTGTCTTCATCCCTGTTTCATTGTACTCATGGTGCTTGTGGAAAGTCTAGAGAAGCTTGAAACATTTGTCAGATTATTTCCAGATCTCCAAACTTTTATTCAGACCTGACACACCTAAGGCTACTCAGCTGTCAACTGGCAGAAATTTTAAACTCACCCATGAAATCGACATATATGAACTCTATTGAATATTTGCTTTTGCAAAGCTGCCTCTCTGTGTGGGCATTTGTCCTTCTGTCAAACTAGTTCTTGTTATATATAGCACTTATTCTGTCTGAATATCTACCTGTCCCTCTACCTCTCTGTCTCACTCACTCTGTTAGTGACTGACATGTGCTCTCTGTGCTGTATAGTGTATCCCTGGTAACTGTCGCCTGGGGCACTAAAATGCAACAGAGGTCACACACAGATCATTCCTTTCGCCAAAGGCCCTGACTTTAACAGAGAGTGACCCGCGCAGGACAGTGGCGCAGCGGCTGGTCAGTGAGGGATCTAGAAATTACATGAATATAATTTGCTCCATCATCACAATTATAGAGTCATTAGAGAGCTTGTTTTTATTTGTGTGTGTGTGTGTGTGTGTGTGTGTGTGTGTGTGTGTGTGTGAGAGAGTATAAACCTGGTTTAGATGAGAGGGAAACGTGAGATTGGCAGATTAACAGATAAATCATATCTTTGGCACACTTACTTGCTTCAGTTTTAAGTGTTATATTAGACATATGTACAACTAGTTTTGAGAGCTTTGTGGAAATTATGAAATCATATGGAGGAAGAATCTGTGATCAGCAAAGTTCACCCCTATATTTTACCAGGTCTGTGCCAACAAATATTTCACTTAGCATTCAGCCTGAAGTCATCTTCAAATAACCTGAAGATTTATCTGTATCTAGAAAATCGGACACTTTAGTGATAATAGCTACATTAGTGTGATACTTAAAATATTTTTTTCATAATTGTGATTAAATTATTCTAATCATGTGCATAAATATTTAGTGGTGACTGCTATGTAGCTGTCTACTTATCGTAATAATGACAAAATGCTGGTCAGTCACATCTGACAAAGCTGAAAATATCAGATATCACCTAACTGATCCTGTTTGACTTTGCTAACGTTAGCTTGCACAGACTGACAGAAAAATCTGCTGCGCATCTCTTAAATTCCTGATAAAGATCCTGATAAAGATTTTAAGTGCTTGAGTTAAGTATGACTGAAGGATTACGAATATTGTTTAGCTCTCAGTCAGTGTTTGATTACTGAAAAATGACGTGCAAATTAAACTATCTCTAGATTGTTGTTTGTCAGACAGACTCATCACTCTTGGTATTTGTGAACAGCAAAAATACGCAATGTTCGCAATTTTTTTAAATATCAAAAAACTACAGAGTGGCGTTTCTCTCTCTAGCAAACAGTCTTTCAATGTACAGACATTGGTTTTCATGCACGTTTACTAGATAACAGCCAACAGTTTAATTTTGTAGTTTGGCTAAATTAAATAAATAAATGCTGTTACAGCTTATGAGATCTAAAAGTGATAAGCCTTCTAACAGCTTTGAGTCTGCCCTTGATTTAATGGGGGACAGTTGGGAGCAGGGAGGTTGTAGTTACGGGTCATTGTCACAATGGCATGCTCTGGCTCAAACCCTGAACATTGTACCAAATTATTTCTAGTCTCACTGTTGCTCTCTAACAACAGAATAATGCGGCAGCTGACCTTGTAGGCCAAAACCTCATTAAATCCGCAAACAGTGACATTAACAATGTAAAACAATTATATCAGTTATCACAATCCACTTCATATGTCATGATATGCACTTCTGTCTTTTGGAATGTGGTTTGTTTCTTTCCATTCATAGCCGCTGCTCTTTTTGCAGCCTTGAATAGCTCCTTTGAAGCCTGCTATAATCCCTAACCAGGAATTCCTCACTCCCTCAGTGAATTAGTTGTTGATGTGGTGGATCCGTTGCACCCAACTTCCAGGGGGGCACCCTGACTTGCCGGCTTCACCGTTCATCCTCGGCTGCTGGCTCAGTGTATCCGACCAGTTTTCTTTTTCTTATGCCTCGTCTGCCACATCTTCACATGCCACAGTGAAGCAAGCAGCACCCGTTAGTGCCATACAACTACTTGCAGAGTGTGATAACATTTTATTTCTTCATTCCGAGACTTGTGACTGAGGGTGGCTTAGTAGGACTTGATTAAGTTTCTGCTTGAGTATGTCTGTGAGGGTTAATAAGGGTACTTTGGATTCTGTTGAAACATGAGAAATAAAGCCAGGTGCCACATGGACACATTCCTCTTTTAGTCTGAATTTTTCCACTTGGTTTAGAAAAACTTGCTTTGTGTCTTTGAGAAACATTCAGATGACTTTCATATCAGTCTAATTTCTATTTTGAGTCTCTGCCCTCCTACATAATCTTCACCTGTTTACCCCAGTTCTGGAAGTGAGGATGAAAAAGAGAGGGGTTACAAGCCCTTCAGCTAATCAGTCTCTTTGTGCACATGCTAGTGTCTTTATGTGCCCTTGCAATTGTTAGTTGTTTGTGGGTTTGTGCGTGCGTTTGTATGTGTGAGTGCCTTTATGTTTGCATGTGTTTCCTACATGCTCCATGGCAGCCCTCACACCCTGGCAGCGACCCAGCTGAAAAGTTCCGGTACTGTCCAGACGCATCCTTTAGGGACCTCATCAGCCCCTGAATTTCCTTCCCCTCACGCCTGAGGGCATCCATATTCATTTCCTCCACTGATTTGGGGAAAATGATGAAAGGCTGGCTTTTTTCCCATCTCTTATTTCCTGCCAAGGTTGCCTGCATTTCAATGCAACGTAAATCTGCAAAGACCTGCAAACACGTTCCCATTTGGACATGACCAGTTCCATGTTATTAGTATCATGCCATGTCCAAATGAAAAAGAGAGGCCCAGGGTTATTATTGTCATAAGTTAGTGTCAGAATCCTTGTGTGGATCATTGCACCGTATAGTATATTAATCATTTAGTCTTAAAACTGGCTCTTTGTTGAATTACTCAAGTTTCACGATTGTATTTACTTAATAAAGTAAATATGTCATCCACAGTAAAGTTATGAGGGATTGATGATATCGTGGTGATAGCTGCATTGGTTTGAAATAAATCTGTGATTAAACTGGTGGGTGGGTATTTACTCTTACCGGAGATGGGAAATGAATGTTAATGAAAATAACAGTCACATACAGTAATAACCCAACTCTGTAATTATTGGCGTGCTTTGATGATGCCATATATACTCAACACACACATGCGCCCACTTAACTAAACCTCAGGTATTGTGGAGGGCAGGATCCTGCCCTCCACAATACACAACAGCACTCAGGGTGGGGCGTCGAGGCCCAATGAAGGAGCAGGCTTTTAGTTGCCGAGACAACCCAAAACACACATGTACACAAAGGGAAGGCCCCACTGTGAGAGAGGATCATCTCCACCTCTGGCTGGATAAAGAGCGGTGTCGCTCCACTCACTGGAATGCACTCCTGCCCTACAGGCGTATACAGCAGAGTATGTATATGGTTTGCAAGCATCCCACACTCATCATTATTCTTGACACACCAGTCATGGAGGTTTTACTTACAATATCATACCTAAAACACCTTGTTCGCATGTGAAAATATAATTGAAGTGCTCACATGAGCAGTTATTACAAAACTATGTTTTGCTTGAAATAAGTGAGATTCTTTGTTGCTAACAAAAGATTTCAGTAGCAAAGCTGAGATTTTTACCAAGCATGGAATTTCAGCTGACTGCAAAACAGTAAATCACTTAAAGTTGTTAATCCATCTGGATGATTTCCCGTCTGTTTTCATTCCAAAATTGAAATTTGAATTTTGAAGTGATCAGGACAACGTTATATCTGATACTTGCGTCGCTGTTTTCTCTCTTGTAGTCAGTGTGACAGCTCACTCTCAAAAATGGCAGTTGATAGTTTTCACTAGTGGATTTGTGAAGCTCAGAACTAAGTCTGTATTGTTGGGCTCCAAATCTGGGCCACATATGATAACAGAATTATCCTTCTGTACAGTAAGCGTGCAGATAGTCATACAACTGTCTGTCATCTAAGGCCTGCAAGATGCAAAATAGCTTGTGGCTGTGGGCGTCTGATAGACCTCAGTTTCTTTTATAGGGCAGCTTTAACTCTACACAGAGAGTGTGTGGGCATGTTTCACTCTGACCCAAACACACTTTTCCTGCTGACTGGCTCAGCAAAGTAGTTTGTGTACAGGGGGCAGTGCGTCTCTCACCATGAGGGCAGGTTATATTTTGGTGGACACAGTGTCACCTCTACATTTATGTAATGCAATTTCCTCAACACATTCCACAATCTGAAAATGAATACAGTTCATGTTACTGTAGAGACTGAGCTTTAAAACGAATTTCTAACAAAGAAAGACAGCCATCCCTTAGCTAAACCATGTAGACCATTTCAAGTCCAGTAACTTTTTCCATGACTCTTGTTTTAAAATTAATAAAATTATTATTATGGGCTGTGCAGGTTCAGTTGCATTAGGCTAATATATAAAGGAGCTTCAATGTAAGGCCATCTGGAAAATACAGATTTTAAAGGGGGTGAGTAAAACTTAAGTGCTGTTACGGGAAACGACTCAGCTAATTGTAAACAGCTGCAGGTGATATCACCCCTCAGACTACAGACAAAGCAGGGGCAAAAGGTCCCACCGAAAAGCTCAGGATTTAAAGGAACACTTGAATTCAGTCTGATCTACTGAAGAGAAACTGTCCGTTTTAACAATAAATGATACCAATTTAGTCCGTCTCCAAGTGACAAATGTTTTTTTGTGAACAGTCATGCATTTGCACTGCAACATCCTACAGGCAAAACCCCCACTGAAAAGCCCATTAGAATCAAATGAATGTCAAATTCTGCACAAAGTGTTTGCACATGACAAACATCTAACATGGCTAATTGCAGATAAGTGTCAGGGTGAAATGTGTTTTGAGCCTAAGATGGTGCAAAATGGCGTCATGTATTTTTGTTTTAGTACAGTGGTGATAAAGCCTAGGGTTCTTGTAAATGTGCTAGAAACACAAGATCTCTGATAAATATTTATCTACGTCCTTAGTGTTTGTCAGCACTGACTCATAGTGGTTGTTAGAGACAGGAATCTTCTTTTCATGTAACAAAAGGACACATGCTATACAGACTATTTATAAAGATAAATAAATATTCTGGATTTTCCCATTGTGCATTCAGTGTATTATCACTTTAACAACAAAGCATAATCTGTCAAATTGAGCTGAAACTATTTTCATTAGAAAATTAATTGGCAACTATTTTAATAATCAATGAATTGTTTAAGGCAAAAATGTCAAAAAATGTTCCAGTTTTTAATTGACTATTTGATGCTTTTGTTTGTCATAAATAATAATTAACTCAATGTATTTTTTCTTGGTGGAATAAAACAAAATAAATGAAAATGGTAACTTGGGATACTGTGTTGGTCATTTTTCCCCTTTTTTCACAATTTTATTGACAAAACGATTGAATGGTTAATGGAGAAAACAATCAGCAGATTGATGAATAATGAAAAGAATCATTAGTTGCAGCCCTGGCCTGTCAAAGTTAGTTTTTGTTTCTTGGGTTGGTATTTTTGGTGACTTTTCTAGTACTTAACATTGTGTTCCTGTGTCTCCTTGTACTGGAGTTGTACTGCTTCCAGTGATGCCATGTAGTGGAGGGACTGGGCACCATCTTGTGTCCTGAGCAATAGCAGCAGGCTGTTCCATGGCAGCACACCAGCTGCCTGTAGTAGAGAGGGAGAGGTGCTGGGCCGGCCTATCTCAGATTTGGGTCTGTGAGTTATTGACACTCTTTGATAAACCCTTCTGAATGACACTGGTATAATTCAGCCTAAAAGTTTGCACTGTCACCGGGATGAGCTAACTGTCTTCGCTGAATATATGGCTGCAATTTTCGAAATAGGTTTATAGCAATTCTTGGGAGAGGAGGGCGAGATAGCGATATTACTGACTTTATCACTGCAGCTGAGCTGCATCTAGCACTTCTCCCCTCTGTATCTCTCTATTCCTCCGCTGTAGAGCAGTGACGGATCACACAACACACATATTGTAGGTATTACTAAAGAGAAAAGAGTCCACCTCCTAATGGGGGACAGGGAAATGATATGTCACTATTACAGTAATGCTGTATTATCCCCTCTTATTATACTCTTACATGTTTCTTCTTCCCTCTGGGTGGATTTTACATTAAGTTTAGTATCTTAACTCAGTGTTTATCTCAGTGTTTGTCTTCTTACAAATAGATCTCATACACTGGCTATCTGGATAAGCATTCATGGTGTTTTTTCATCAGATGGGTTATTTTCTCTGAATTAGTACTCAAGTGCAGTTTGTTATGTTGCTATGTCTCAACTGTTCTCCTTCTCAGATAATATTATCTTTTTGCCTAATGTGTAATTTAAGGACATTATCAAAATTTGCCAAAACTTTTTCATTCTGTTTTTATCTGACTTTTGATGATCTATATTTATCCCAACAATTACTACTTGAAATGAGTGAAATAGAATCACAGTGGATGTAATTTAATAATAATGGTAGACTTGTTAAGCAAAATAATGAGTCACCCTGTCTATAAACTGCACCTTTAATCCCACCTAATTTTTCTCAGTCAGGCTGCATTCCTAATGTATTTTTGTCAGTGTAATATGAACAGCTCATTGTTGAAATCTTACTGAATCTTTTTTTTCTCTTTTTCCTTTCATGTGTTGAGACAGAATCTGAACCCCGTAAGAATCTAATATACTGAGCCCAGTATAGTGCATCCTATAAATTGATTTTGACCCAGCCTTTGAACAAAAGGAACACTGTTGCATTGCCATCCAAGGCTGATGCCACTCCCTCTTTGGCTCACACTGAATACTCTCCTTTAATAGTGTGATGGGTGGTAGCTGGCTGACAAAAAATGTGCCTTATTTAGTTGGTTGAGGAGAGGTAGACAGAGTGAGGATGGGGTTTCTGTGACTGGCACCGATCAATCACTCTGTGAGGGGAAGCTAATGAAGCAGGCTATGGTTTATTAAAGGGTTAGTAGAGAAAAGATTACTGCATGGCTTCAGAAGCCCTGGAGAGGAGGATACAATGCACCTCTAATGGTTAGGGGCTAGCCATAAAGCAATCAAGGTGTTTACTCTAAGCTGACTCCTATTATCCGATCTGGGTGGCAACACAGATAGTTTTTAAATCTGTGTTTTTTGGCAAAGGTGAGGGAGAAAATAAATATTGCACTACTAAAGAATGTTGATATGCTGCAGGTTTGGATGCCGTTTTACAGTTTGAGGGTGAAGTCAGATTTACTCAAGATAATAGTCCTAACAAGAATACAAACTACACTGTTTCACAATATTTCACCACTGCAAGTTAGCCGTTGTATTGGCATTTGCAAATACAATCCTGATTTTAGGCTAACTTTCATCGGACGAAGTCTATAAAATAACCTTATTCTGAAAAAATATGAGCACATTGAAACCAAGGCACTCGCTAAGACAGTTTGAAAGACAAATGAGTAGCAGGGGAGTGAAAAATGCAAAGCAGATGTTTTTCCCACCGTTTTTAATGGCAGCAAGACATTACTGATGCCATTACAGAGACCTTTTATGGCTTCTTTTAATCCCCTGGCCTGCCTGAGGAAAGAAACCCCTTGTGGTGCAAAGTAGCCTCTTTACTTCAGAACGACAATTTGAACCCATTTCCAACTCACTTCCCTAATCTGCCAAAGGGTTTTACATGGCTTCCTCTGTAATTATTCTGCTCTGAAATCAAAGGTAAAGAGGCATTAAAATACTCCTCTTAGGTAAACATATGCTGCTCATCAGGTAGGGCTTGACTCAAAGTGTCTTTTGTAACAAATAGTCCCAAAATACTGTAGCTCGTGCATCGTTTTTTTCCCCTGCTGCAACTTATTTTGGTCATTTGGTTCACATTTTCAAACAAAGCAATCATTCATAATAAGATCTGATTTGGAGTGTGAGATTTACATGCAGTGCAGTGTTCACTGTCTGCCTTCTGCATCAGACCCAACCTGTAAAGCTCAGGGGAGCACTTATAGGGGTCTGGTTAGGGGCTAAAAATGGAGGAGATGAACTATATGGCTCCATCCCACAGTCCAGCCAACAGTATATCAGTGGAATCTCAGCCGCATGGGCGTGTGTGTGAACGCTCTACTCATAAATATCTTCCCCAACCCCCGCTCACACCACCCCAAAGGGGCCTCTCTGATGGTGATGGCGAAAGGATGTCGCTGTCTGGGTGATTGAGTGCTGCTGGTCCTGGCCATGGGCACATCCCTGCGCTCTGAGCCCAAGTGGGAGGCCTACCGCTGAGCGTTGGCCTGAAGGGACTAGCCTGAAGGCGAGCTGAAGCGCAGCAGCAGGATGTGCCTCTCCTTCTGTTTCTCTGACACAAGAACACCAACTCAGTTCAACTGCTTCAGTCACAATGAATAGAATATACAGTAGAAAGTATTAAATTAGTTGAGTATTTTCATACAAATGTTTTTCAATTCAAACTAAATTTTACACATGCATTTATATATGTTAAATCTGTGTGAACTGGCCTTATCTTTACTTGCACCCCATCTCCCTAAGTCTTTGTCATTCTCACCCACTCAGAAATCTGAAATAATCAAGGCGCAGTAATTAGCCTTACTTGCTGCATTGTAATTGGGGGCAGAAGGAGGTTGCTCATTCTATATTTTTCCCCCCTGTTTGATAATTGCAGACTTTAGCGTGCCCTCTGTTTAATTTTTGTGATCCGCCTAAGCTCATTCCCATAGATGCCGCTGTTATTTTAATACAGTGGCTCTTGTGCTTTTCATCAGTCATCAGAAGCTCCAGCGTATTGAGAGAGGGGAGAGTTCATTTTGGAAACCCACTGTCTATTCCCTTTTTGGGTTTCAGCGCCGTCAGCCTTCCCACTGCCCTGACACTGTCCAGGTCCGTCCTACTTGGCAAGAGGGAGAGCTACAGAGAAAGGCAGAGTTTATTTCCTGTTCTTGTGAATCATATATCAGTACAATTCCCCTCTGTGCTGTTTGGCAACGGCGGAATGACGGGTGTCATTTATCATACGGACTGAAAGAGGCTGTGGGAAAAGGGATTTGAATTCTTCTGAAAGTGTGTGGACTCTCCTTAGTGGTGAATCATTAAACGAAGGAGTTTTTCATCAGGGATATGAGTAACTCCTTGCGCTGGTACTTTGTTCCTCCGTTTCACTGGCTGGCTCAATCATTAAATATCTCAAAAATAAGATTTACTAGTTTTATATAAATTGTGAAGGGACATGGCATTTAACATGTAATTGGGGATTTTGTCCTGCTGAATCCATTAAATTGCTCCCCCATCTGTGGTTTGGTGCAAGCTCCATGGTCATGCAAGAATTATATTTAAGCTAATTTGAATTTGCAAATTTGATTAGCACTGCATTTGTCAGCTTCTTGTTGTCCTGCTAAGTGATGGCATTTTCATCTTCACTATACAGTTATTTTCTACTCTCGGTTATGTTGACTGGTATTTAAGATTGTGCTTTATAAACATTTTGTGTTCCTTTGGATTTTTCTTTTCACTTGTCAGGGACGGTTACTATTTCCCACACTTTGAGTTGGGTGATCAAAGAAAACGACTTTTGATAGGCTGTCACCAGCTCTTCAGCTGCACTGGCAGAAATAAACGTGTCAAGCTTTAACTTATCCTCACAAAAACATACTCCTAACCCCTGCTGCTCTAATTGAGTGTAACTCCCAAAAACCTGTGAACACACATGCAAAACTGAGTAGATCATAAATCAGGCTTCTATAGACAGCCACTGCCCCACCCCCACCCCTCCCAGAGCCTCCCCAAAGGAACTACTGGTTTCCATGAGCTGGCTGGAAATCAACCTTTTCTTTATGATATTTTTGTACCCACCATCCAGACTTTTTGTTTTTTCATCTGAAAGTTAGTTGAAGTCCTCATCAAATGCACAGTGTCAATAAGGTATTGTATAGGGAAATGGGGCTCAGTGTGTTTCAGCTGTCAGCAACTGTTAGCTGTCTCTCATGTGCAGATCACAAAGTTAAATGTGCTGTCAGCAAGTCCTCAGCTAGAAATAGATGTGTTGAGGTTAGCCTAAGAAGCACCACCACCCCCTGCTGCCCAGTAGAATGTGGATCCATCAAACAATGTGAACACATATGAAATTTGAACGTAAAGGTGCAATGAAGCACATTTTTGGTTTTCAAGTTTACCTTTTGTCTGTCTTTATCTGCAAGACTGCATTAATAACCCATCAGATGTTAATGTTATGTGATAATATTTAGCTATGAGGCTACATCAGTATGCAATGCAGACGTCTTGGCTGCCTTCCTTCTTGCAGAGAGTTATATTTTGATGTTTTCTGAACCTAAGCTCTGAGTGCGTGACCTCTCCCAGAGGCCCAGAGTCCCGGGCTGGTATCTTGACATGTTAGCCTGCCACCGCCTGCTAAAGAAGAGTGTAGATGCCCCTGAGGTAAATGAAAACATTTGGTTCTTGCCAGACCTGTTCACATCTCAGCTGGGCCACATGAGCTGGCAGGTGACGCGTGTACAGAGGAGAATCGGAGACCGCAGCGGTGGCCTACTTCTTTTCTTCCACATAGGCCATGCAGGCCACAACCCAGAAACACAGATGAATATGTTCTTGGCTCAGAAAACACCCTGGTGAAACTGACAAAGACTGACCTCCATCTAGGTGAAATTCAGACTGCATCTCAGCCTTTTTATGCTTAGGGATCTGTTTCATCCACTTCCTGTCTTAGCAAGTGCTAATCTGGGTCAGTATTTCTTAACTGTGAAACCTTAGGTTTATAAAATCCTCCAGTTAGGGGTTCATTCAGTGGCTGTGCATTCCTGTTCATCTTCCTTTTTGTTCTGTAATTTTCAGAAATAGACTTGACATTGTGTCACCATCTCATATCAACATCTGCAATTACCAGACAATCCACATTCAGGTCCCATGGGGAAGTATGATTGCAATTAAAAGCGCAGGGCAAATGTTAATTAAGTAAACTACTTGAAACAGCGAATGTTTAAAATGTTTTTACTTTTAACCTTGCACTTCATTTCCACTCCCATTTATATTGGCAGCCTGGTGAAAATTACAGTACTATTTTAGAGACACAATTAACTTTTTTTTTTCATTCTTTGGTTAAGTGCTGAAATATTTAATAATCCATCTGAAATTTATTAAACATATCGTAAATGTTAAATTAAAAAAGGAATTTGCAACTACGTTATTTATACTTTGAGCTTCTCTGCCACATAATCCTGTTGGTAAATGTTGGGATGTTCTCCACTTCAGTTGAAGACTTGTGGTGGATAACACTGCAGTTCATCGGGTTATTAAATCAGAGGGAATAACAGGCCAACTTCTGGCCATTCTCGTGATTGATGAGCCAAGCTTTATTTGCTGAGGCGGTGTGTTTGTTCCTGTGTAATTGTCTACCAGATGGCTAAGCTAACTGTTCTTAAATGCCTTCAGACCTGCAGGGGTCCTGGGTCTTAGCATTTTCCCTGCTAATGACATTTTGCCTGCAAACATCTCATAGTTTTTTTTTACTTTACTTTTCTGATCTCTAATGTTCAGGATCAAAATGGATTTGCAAGCATTTAGTCCAAATTATTTCCTCTGTACGATTCTGTTTTTAATTTGTTAGTAGATGTTTTGAAGTCGTTCTGTCGGTAAACTCCTTTGCGGAAAATGAGCCCACTTGAATTTGAAGGGAGAGGGGGTGGGGAGTTGGGGGGGGGGCTCCACTCTACCTGTGAGGAGTCAGATTGGAGGAGAAAATGGATCTAGGTGGCAGTGTGAGTCATCAATCACAGCCCCTCAAGGGGAGCTGCAGCTAAAGCTGCTCTGAAGTGCTATCTGTCAGCTGCTCCGATCCAGCCGGGGGACCAGAGAGGGGCCATATCGCCACCCATCAGCTCATACCCAGCACACAACTGCCATGTAAACATGTGCAGGTGCTACTGTCAAAAACAACTGTCCCAGTTCACAAGGTGACGCATATTTTCACAAATGGTCAGCCGCCCTTCTCATTGTGAGGATGTTTCCTCCTTCTTATGTTGTTGTTTTGTAGAAAATATCTCCGGGTGCTGCAGTTCACGTAATAGGTTTTTGATTGCTAACAGTGTTGGGTGGTTCATTGTAATTTAAAAGTGAGTGCACTGTTTCTCATGTTTTCCTCCATCCCTCCCATCCCAATCCTGAATAAAGCCACCAAGTGCTTCTCCACCGATGTCGAGCCGCGTCTGTCGATACTTCTCAAGATGGATAGTTGTTCTGCATGCTTATTGATTCGGCACAGGCCAGAGATATAAGTATCATTTGTCATTTCTGGAATTATTTGGAGTCCTAGTTAAAACCCAGAGTGGGGGGAGATGGCCGTGCCTTGGGGGGGGTTGGTAGTAGGTGGGGGAGTAGCGAGTTGTCTGGGCTTTGATGAATGACTGCACGGGTTTTTGGTTTTTACTGTGAGCGCCGGGGCCCTTTAGCTGCTATTTGCTTTCACCATGGTCCAAGAAAAACAATGCGATGGGTCCAAGGACTAAGCAGCATCGTCCTGTCATGTAGTGTAACACAACGAGCAGGGTGGTCCAGGCAGAAGAGTCAGGAGGAGGGTGGGCCTTGGACATTACATGCTGCTTTTCCAAAAGACCCAGTTGGTTGTAAGCCGTCCTGCTGCTCTGTGGTCCCAGCTGACGGCCCCTAAACACATGCTATGAATTTGAATATTTAGCATTTAGAATCTACTGTGTAACGACAAACAGATTTTTCTAGTCTTTAATTTTAAAAGACCGTGCATGGGGAATTGAGGGGATGTTGTTTGGTAACAGTAGCACCAACATATCCCCCGTGACTTTGATTTTGTCCTGTTTTGGGCATCAGGCCAGCAGCAGAGCTGGCTTCATTACTGTATGGATCATCTTTTAAGACCATTTAAGATCAACGAGAGCTATTGTCCACTAATGACAGAGACTCCAAGAAGTTCATTACACTCAAGCCCTTTGATTAATTCAGCTGAACTGTCAGTTTCACTGTTACAGATTTATTTTTTTGTTTCCTTTTTGAATCAAATGAAATTGTTTGATTTTTATTTTAAAGTGGGACTTGAAAGTTGAGTCAGAACGTTTTGGAGTTTGGTGAGGAAAAAAGTGTTTAACAGAGGAACATGTTTAACAGCAAGAAAAGAGGAGAGAAGAGAAACCTCAGACACATGAATGACAAGTAATTATTTCCCTTGTCCATCAAACTGTGTTTTGATGCAAGGATGCGATCAAACATGATATTAACAACTTCAAGCCTTCAAATGAAAAAGATTCTTGAATCGTGCAAAGCCCGAGTGCAAGCTTTTGTGTTGCGCTGCAGCATGAATCATTCATAAACATGCACACACACACATGAACTCACACATACTGGGCAGGGCAACCTTTTGCCTGACCAATATTATTGCCACAGCTTTTCAATGCTAGATGACCATTGTGTATTCATTTCCATTTTAGCTTGCCAAAACGTCTTCTCACAGCAGGAAAGGGATGGAGAGAGCGAGAGCGACAGCTTTGTGTGTCTTTCAGTTTTTTGTCGGTGAATATCCCCATACGCAGTGGGCTGACCGAATGCCCCCAGTCTCCCTGCATAGCCGTCAAACAGGACGGTGCACCGGGCCTGCTATATTTTCATCACTTGTCCTTTCTCACATGGGCACAGTAGGCTGCCACAAGGCCTCGAGAAGCACTGTATCCTACCCTGAAATACAAGGAACTGCCTTAGTATTAGCAGCTGCACATTTGCTGTGATTTCAACAGCAGCCTCATAACCGGGTTTTATAAAGATATGAAGTTTGAATAATTAAAAACAATCATGGTGATATACTGTAGTTTTAAGTATTCATTTAAACATATGCTTGCCACAGTATGTCATGAAAGAGGGCATTTGCACTAGTAAGGCAGTCTTCTCCATTTTGTTTGCCAAAGCAGTGAGAGGACAGACAACAGAGGCCCTGCTTAATCCCTTTGGAGAACTAGTGCATGAATTGATATATCCTCCTCTCTCCCTGTCTCTCTACCCTCTTGCTAATGTCTTTCCTAGAACTTGAACAAACAGCCTGTGCATGTAGGACACATAAGACAGATGTTTAGGATTACTTTCACCTCATTGCTCTATTGTGTGCACTTTAAGGGAGCTCAGCTGATGTGGAATGCCACTCATTCAGGCTCTCTGCTCCTACAGGGCTCCTCCTGTTTATCAAAGTGCCATCTGCACTAAAGACAGAACAACAAAATTTTTTTTAAACGAGATGTTGGGAAGGATACTTTAAAATGTTCATCTCATGCTAGATGTTTAACGCTGTTTTAATACTTTAAACCAGCATGCCCAGCCTCTGCAACTGAAGACTGTTTGTGTTTAGTTTTTGTCCGTTCATATGTACATTACCCTAGAATTCCTGTTTGTTTTGTTCCTGTAAAGAAATAAAGCTAGCCTCGCTCTCCCTGTCCCCTATTCATCTCAGTTTATGTGTGCGTGTTTACAGATGTAGAAACAAATGGGCCAGACCCACATTGATATTGTTGAGGGGTGACATTATCTTTTAGCAGAGCACTTATCTAATCTGGCTGCTTTGGGAAGCTGGAGGAAGTGGCTATGGGACAGGGGCCGGGGATACTGCATCTTTAATTACCATTGATATCGCAATAGAAAAGAGAGGGATAGAGGAGCGTAGCGGCCGGGGGGGGAGAAGGGGGGAGTTGAGAGAGGGAGAAGACCCGTGTTCACTTTTTAATTAAGGCTCCGTAGTGTAACTCGTCAATGTACATTATTGGAAGAATGAACGTCAATGCCATTGCTTTTTCTCCCCCTCCTTTATCTCTGTCAATGATTCAAAGACATGATTTATGGTTCGTCTCCGTCTTTCAGGATCATCCATCAAGCGCTGGCTCTGCCGCAGCGCCACCCGTTGTAAATCATTCTGAAAGCCTGTCACTCATTTCCATTAACCGTTCCTCTGTCGCTCTGGTCTCCGCCTCCCTCAACCCCCACCCCCCACCCCAACAGCCAGCCCCCTCTTCCACCCCTCACTCCTCCCCCTCGGTGCACAACCTACAGCCACGCAGGGTATCAGTTCCGTTCCGCTGCTTCGTCCGCCTACCTTCTTTTCAATAAATTAACCACTTTCTCCCATGCAATGAATAAAAAGGCTCTGCACTCGTCTTGCAGTCGGCACCTACTCCTCCTCCATTACAGCTGAACACCTTACAAATGTCACGCCGCTGACTCGTAGGCTAAATGAGGATATAGCACAGAGAAAATATTTTAGTTGCACTGACTTTTCCAGTGGAAATATTTGAATAGCTCTGATATGTTTGGATTGTGGAATTAATGAACATACATCCCACACATACAGGGTGCTGCACCTGGTTTTATTATATTTCTTTTATTGTATGTATGTATGTGTATAATTTGCCAAAAATTGCACATACAATAAAAGGCAATATTTAATTCTGAGAATTACTGTATTCAGCTTTAACAGTTGATGGAAACAATATTATGTCTGTAATTATTCCATGTAGTAAAAGCAACACTAAGTGGGCAGTGCTGCCATTTAATGCTGTTGGTGTTCTGTAAATTCTACCAGTAGTTTAATTCAGACACTCAAACAATGACTGTAGTCTTTAACCAGTTTTTATAGAAATAGGTCTTATGAACAGAAATAATTGGCTCAATGGAGTGACTGTCAATCTCTTACAATGGTTGATGTGCCTGCTCTGGGGAGCCCAATTCACTGGCTTCTTTTTTTATTCTAATCAACATCTAGATATCAACACAGCAGAATACCCACAAACAGCAGAAAGCCTGTTTTGAGGGGAAACTTTCAACTATTGGGTGCCAACACATTTCACTATTTGGGCAGCCATTGTTCTCAGAATGGGCTGTCAAAGTGACAATGCGCACCAGGCAAATCCAGAAGTTTGCACTTTTCAGAAAACAGCGGGCCCTAATCATTTTGTGGAGGACACTTGACAACAAATTTGCCATTAAAATGAATCTGAATAGGAGGGAGCAGGGCTGTTTTTGAAGCATTTCTGCCTCTCTTACTGTTGCTCGTCTTGTCCCACTGAGCTCCAGGTTTGGCGGGCTTGCTTCTCTCCCTTTATGCTTGCCATGAAGCAGCCTTTGGTCCCACTAGAAACTGACAGTACCACGCTTCAGCTGCAAATTCACTCTGTAGCCTCATTGTATTTAATGAAGGGAAAAAGTGGCAATCTACCATTAATGAACATGGAATGTAAAAAAATGCCTCCCTTTGCTGAAAACTGCATAAAACTGCTTGTACAAGGAAAGCTTTGGCTGGAGCCCATCCAGAATCTAATGAAAGATCCATACAGGGACAGAGCGCGCGGGAAGAGTTAGTAAAATGCAGATTGTTTTAATAGAATACACACAGTCTCTTCCAGCTGCACTATCAGATTCATCAAGGCCTGACCTTGATGGAGCGCCGTTGTTGTTTGAGAGGGCCAGTGTTTAGGGTTCATGCAAAGTTTATGATGTAGGCACTGTATGTACTGTATATATGTGTACTCATCTCAGGGGAAGACAAAATGGAATGCAGTCCATGGAGCAAAGAGTGAAGGACACTTGCCTCTAGCTGCTGTTTGTGATACTTTAAAATTATATAATGAAATAACACATGAGATTATAAGGAAATAAACGACCAATTTAATATTAAAAACAATTAAATCCTAGGTATTGCCCCTCAGATGCAAAATAAAACACCATCATACAATGAAGCAAATATTTACAAAACATCACACATTGATTGAATTGGAATTGAAAAGCTCTTTATTTAGTCGGGCTAGTGGGCATGAAAAACAAACAGCACGTTAGGCAAGTGTAGGCCATCATACCTTTCACTCACTATCTCATAAGACTAGAACAAAGGCCTTATGTGTGCAAGGCAATGGTCCTTTAAACGATGGCCCACTTTCCTCCCTGCTGCCACGCAAACATTCCTGACTGACATTCAATCAGGGAAATTTGAACCAAAGCAAGATGGTCTTTTATTAGTACCGCCCTGTTTGCTCGACTGGTCAGCTCCAATATGCGAAGCGGTTTGAGTGGCACACTGTAAGATGATGGGTTCACTTTCTGATAAGGGTGAATGAGGGGTAAACTGCTATTCTGCAGAAAGGAACCATCAGACCTCATCATGTCGCTCCTGGAGAGCCATGTCACGGGCTCTTCAGAAACCAAGTGACAGAGCAGCGCGAGGCTGCTCCCCTCCTGCTAGTGGAAAATACACTGAGCTGAAGCCGTCCTGCTTCTGCTCTGCCAACTGGAACTTTGTATCAGTCAGGGCAGAAAAGATCATCTATAATCTGACAAATATACACTGAGGCTTTTAAGCCTCTTCAGTTGAAAGCTATCCTACATGCTTGCCAAATTGTTTATATTTACCTTTCCTTGTTAGCAAAAGAGGACAAATAGGAAACAGTCATGCTCTGTGTAATATATTTTCAACTGCTTATACATAAATAGCACAATACAGCTTATTCAGTTTAGTTATTCAGTATTTTAAAGGGTGTGTTCGCCCAAAACACATTTCCTCACTTATCTCTAGTGGCGTCCAGCAATGCAGATAGTTTTGGATTTCTTTGCCCAGGTTTTGAGATCGCAATAGCTCCTCAATAGAGTGGAATTTTGTTTGGTGCTCACAGATTTACAGTGGTGTAAGAAGTGTTCAGTAATACAGCTATCAGCAAAACAACTCAAAAATACTCAATTTGAATTTAATTCCAGATTTTACTTTAATAAAAGTCGTTTTATATGTAATCTTAATGTGTGTAAAGAGCCTAAAGCTGATGATACACGGAGCAACTTTTAGAGCAATCGTGCAGGGCAACGTTGCCGTCAGAGGTAATGAGTAAAGATTACCGCCGTAATCCCCTTCCCCCACCACTCCGCCACCCGCCCCTATCCATTCAAAACACAGTCGGACTTGCCACTAGCAAGATTGCCCAGCAACATTGCTCAAAAAGTTGCCCCGTGTATCATCAGCTTAAGTCATTTACTTAGGGAAAAGTATGTACAGTAGTCAATGGCAAGAGGCAACTTATTTTTTGATCCTGTTTGAACTTTGCCCTGATTTACACCTATGATGTTTGTCAATTTAAAAGATAATTTTGTCCGTCAAGAAACCTCTTAATGAACTACATCTCTCGTCTCACACAATATACGTCACCAACATGTTAATGCGGTAATGCTAGCTAACGTTCATTGCTTGGTTGCTACTAGCTAGGTAACTCAGCTATGTTCCATGTAGAAATATATCTCACCTGATGTGTTTAATCCAACAACTCTGGGTCCTTTTATCACATCATCCACTCATGTAAGTTCTTTGATTTTAGCTCCAGTAAGGTTAGCTTCAGTCATTGAGAGAAAAAGTTACGACGTCACATACGCGACTTTTGGGTTTGTGGTCTTTGTAATTATGTATTTTCACAGTCTTATACCTCAACAGTTTTACATCAAACTGTGACTTTCTTGACTTTTAAATGTATATTTTAAATTGACCCTCATCATAGGTCTGATTCAGAGAACAATTCAAAGGTTCAAAAAATTTGTTGACTTTTCCCATTGACTACCATACATATTTTTTACGAAGTAAGGTCCCATGGTTCACCGGAAGGGGGAGGGACTTAGGCTGTCTATAGTAACTAGTAGCTACAGCTGTCAAATAAATGTAATAAAAAGCACAATATTTCCCTCTAAAAAGCAGTGGAGTTATAGTCCAAAGTCGCATAAAATGGAAATACTCAAGTGAAGTACCTCAAAATTTTACTTAAGCACAGTACTTGAGTAAAAATACTTTCTAATTTACTTTTTGCCACTGCAGATTTGAAAAATCTCAAAACCTGGACCAATAAAACCAAATGCACTCTACTACTATATATATATACAATATAGACTACCTGGCCACTTTATTAGATTCACCCATACGATGTAATGCAATCTAATATTTAGATCTGCCACTAGTTCTACATTTATGAAGATAATGATGTTCACTTTTTGTTAAAACATTGAGCAAGGTGTCAATTCAATTATATGTTCATTATTGAGGTTGTCGTTAGTGGCTGTGTTTTACAAATGTGTTTCTAATATTCTTTCTCCCTCATGTTTGTACACGCGGTGGACAAAACATTAGAAACACCTCCCAGTATAATGCAATCCAGCATAACTACAACCTCGATAATAAACATTTGGTTAAGTCAATACCTCTCTGACAGTGTCTATTCTCGGCATTATTATCTTTGTAAAGGTAGAATGGATAGCAGATCTAATGTATTGGATTGCACAAGATTTTACATAAAAATATATTGTACACAAATAGGAAATACCCTCCTGGTTTTGTTGCTGGTCTGTTAAAGGTCTCTGAGACAGGATGGGAATGTTGTGTGTAGAATCTTTTCCTGCCGCTGCTGATAGGGGACCCTTTGGTGAGATGCAACACCAGGCAACTGCATGTGATGCAGCGGCTATGGCACGTTCAAAGTGATGACTTAGGTGCTGGAGTGCAGATTGCAATGCTCTCCCACCGCTCACTTCCAATTAGGCAGCGGGCCGACTGATGCGTCTCGGAGCAGAAGCTTCTAGTAGGCATCAAAAGGAGCAACGCTGCTCTGTGACATCATGGAGGGAAGGGGCTCCTGGAGCTTTAGGCAGGGCAATCTGATGTGGCTCAGTAAATACCATGATTAGCATCTGTGCAACAGGCAAGGACAGACTTTTAGAAATCCCCACATTTGTATTGTTACATAAAAATACCTCAAACTAAACTTGCTCAAAGACTGTGTAGCTCAGACTGCCTGCTTTTTTGTGTTTTGTTAGTGTGTTGATTGTGCATTCCAAAGTTCTCTGTGTTTTTAGTTAACAGAATGTTGGTTGTGAAAACATTTTTGATTAATTGCCATAATTATTGTGATCATTTTTGCCCAAATGAACAGCCAGATGGCAGGATATGGTGTCATATTTGCGATCCTATCATATTAATCTGGCTCTGGGTCCATCTGAACACATTGTGCCGTTTGCTGTGTTCACAATCTGTCCTCAAGTTGTCCATGTCTTTTTTTTCTCGAGCTGTGGGTTTTTATTTGATTATATTAGACTATTAAATATTAAAGTTGAGGGTGTATGAAAGCAAGGCATTTATCTGCATGAATAGCTTGTGTTTAGTGAAGTAAGTAATGCACTTTAAGTAACATCTCTTTCATGCATACAAAAATTAACATGAGTGTTTCCGTCTCATGGTTTTGTAGTCAAAGCCTCAGAAAGATCCAGTGAAACCGCTTTGTGGGGGTTCATGGCTGCTTTTAAACCCACTTTTCATTGTCTAATCTATGTATTGTCCTATTTATTTTACCAGAATCGGTACCACAATAGTGTTAACCATTTGATGCTAAATACAAAATGATTAAGTTACAGTTTTTCTGCATAGTTTGGAAGTCTGTTAAGGGCATCATTGGGAGTCAATTAAAATGGTGAAATTAATTAATGGGCCGGATGGGATCTAACGACACATTCCTGTTTAAAAGCAAGTCAAAAACTATTTTATTCTATGATATCAATTAACCTCCAGACAGATTTTGTCAAAGGGAGCAGCCTGAATGGCATTGTTCTCTCTTTACTCTGCAGTGTCCTTGGGCTCAGGGAGACTGTTTCCTGACAGCGAACAATGAAGAGAGAGGTGTTTACAGATCTTTACAGATGGCTCCGGGGCTCAGAATTAGCTCCTCACCATTTCTCATGTGATTCAGTTCAGACTTAACTTCAGATGTGTCATCAAGACTATCATCAGGATGTCTGACAATGTATCTATTTGATCTTGACGTGCACTGCTCACTGAGTTAGTCAGATACCACTGTCAAATATTAAACCTTGTGACATGTGTGTCTCATTCTAATGATAGCTCACTGAAGAAATCAGTCATGGTGACAAAAGAGCTTCACAACTTTGGAATTATGTTTTGTACACCAAGTACTTTTTGACTGACATTTCACACCTATTTATAACAACAGATGAGCATGTTGACTAAGTGTTTTTAAATGCACAAACACAATTAATTGGGTACATTGCTTACATGTGAGGCGCAAACAGGATGGAGAAACAAATCATAGTTGCTAAGACAGCCTGGAGATTGTTCAGTGATCCTGACCTGCTTTGTTAGCGTGTTCTGTGCCTATCCCCCCCCCCCCCCCCCCCCCCCCCCCCCCCCCCACCTCTCTCTCTTTTTTTTCCCCTTTACATGACATAAATCCGGGAGATGAAAATGTCATGGAGCAGGTTCATTTTGCAAAGAGGTTTTGATTGCCATGCGCGTGTAATTGATTGTTCCAAGGACAGGGGGAAATCTAGAAATGTCATAACAGTCCTGCTTAGGTTGGTCCCACCACTAGGCAATCAATGAGAAGTAAAAAGAGATATTGATTTGCGAGCAGCAAAAACTGTAGCTTGAGACAACCGGAGAGCGCTGGGGAAAGTGGCACAGACGTGCAGACCTGTCACTGGCACCTATGAATTACCCAATCTTCTCTGAAGATAGTGTTACCTCGGAAACTCTCAAAGTCCTGCACTGGGTATTGCAGCTGTCCATTAGCTAAGCTTCTCAGGCTGCTAACTCTCTGTGGCTTGTCAGATTAATGAAGGAAATGTTGACCTTCCAAAGAATAAATGTTGATGTTCTCAAATTCACAAAAGTTTCTACTGTCATGTTAACATTGGAAACGTAATGCCCTTTTACAGCTGGCACACACATTTCTAAAATGATTGACAGATTTTGAACAGACTCACTTACACAAGGGAGAAGGAATTGTAAACTATGAAGATACTAATGCTTAAAGTTGAGTTGTAAAAATATTGTCGTGTAAGCTTTTAGCATCAATTCAGTTGGATAGCATGCTGTCATGAATGTTGCAGTAAATGTAATCTACTATTTCCTTTGCAGTTAGCCGGTTTGTCTAGATGTAGGGAAAAAAAGTCTTTTGGCTTAGAAACAGGCTGCTGCTTCTGTAAATCCAGGCTTTGCTATGCCAAGAGTCTGTTCTAACGGATAAAGGTTATAAACACTTCAACTGCCTGATTTATGATGGACACCTCAGGTTTTTTGACCTTTGCATATCTCTGTCTAAAGATATAAATTTGTAGTGACACAGATTGGAGGCTTTACAGCAGTTTATGACATGCTAAATCTCAGGCAAGGCATGCCAGCCTTTTGTTTAGTAAGGCTAGTTAGGCTGGGAGTTGCTTTGCTTGGACTCTGAGACAACATTTTCAAATCAAGCAATTCCTATTTTTTTCCTATTAAGTGGTGAAAAAAATAGTGCTTGAGAATAAGCAATTGCTGTTCTTCACTTTTTGTTTACACGATGACGCACAAACTATTATGCTTTGAACACTGATGTTTTATGAAGCACATCTGCAGTTTATTCGGTATTCTTGACAAATTTGTTTGTCATAACATAATGACCTTTTGGAGGTCTGTTTGCCTGTTGTTGTGGCATTGTCCTTGAATCTGATCTTGTATTTAAGAGTAATGCAGCTTGGTATGGCAGCAGTACTGCGGTAGACCATAGCTGGCAAAGCACGGTTACAAATGGTGTGAGAAGCAGAGTTAGACATGCGGGTTTCTTGGTGTGATCCCTGCCAGAAGGTTAATTGGTGCCTTTGGATGTCTGCTACTTAGGGCATCTGATAGAAAGGCATAGAACAGCAGGAAGGGCAACTGTTAATCTCTGTCAATTCCACCCTCAAATACCGCGATAAGACACAAACATTCACAAATAGATTGATGTAAGTGGTTATTTCCAGGAAAACAGTACTTAGCCCTTCTTTGTGAAATGTGCATTTATCTTACAAATAGGATAGGTGAAACTGAACTGCATGTATTGGTGAATTTTAAGATACATAAAATATGCAGGTAAACAGACTTTTACATGATAGTGTATACTAGGGATGAGCCATTTCAATTAAACCATCAGTGGACCGGAAAAATGCTCTTCTCTCCACTTTGGTGTATGTTGTTACTAGTCCTTCAGTTTTACTGACGACTTTGAAGAGAGGACATCAACTGGGAGCTTGTCATAGCCATTGGTGTTCTCCTTCACTGTGAATACTATATATAAGACTATAAATAAAACATACCTCTGTGCTCTTGACAACTCTCTCCCTTAGCATCAAGGGTGTTTTGGAGGCCATCACCGATCTCGGTTGGCCAATCAAAACATCTCTCTTGCGGTGGATCAAGGTCATAGCACATTGGGGCTGGGTGTGCAGGCTCTTGTTCACTAGGCCCCATTCTCCATGTTTGTTTTGAAAGTCCGAATCCCATCTCCATCTCTGTCCATTAGCTGGCAGGCAATTCACCTCCAGGGTTTCTCTTGAGGCACTTGTGAAATATTGATAAAAAAAAGTCTTATTTTCAGAAGGCAAAGAAGGGAAGACATTCTATGGGCCGCCCAGTGTGGGACTCCTGAGTGCTCGGCTTCAGCCATCCCCTCATGGAGTGCCCTCTATTCAGAAAAGAAATATTAACCACATGAAATGCATAAGTGCCTGGACAGGGCTGTTATGTCCTATTCATATTTAACTCAGGGCACATCTGCCATGTCTCTCCCAAAATGTGCATTTTCCAGCATGACTATGAGGCGGAAAATATCTCAGATATGTGACAACACTGACAAACTGCATTTATTACAGGATGTCTTCAAAAGATATGCAAACATTGGTTGTGATATTGTTGCGTGGGTTGCCGGATGGTTAGATTTTAAATAATCTGAAATAGTTATTGCCAGAAAGGACACTTAATCTTCAGTAGCTGTGCTCATATTATGTAGAGCAGACCCTACAGCCACATGAAAAACCCTCTATGCTGAGTCAGAGATTCCACTAATTGGATGATGGGAAATATGTCAATTAGAAATACTGTTGTTTAATTATCTGTTAATTGAAGCAATAATGTTTGTGCTCTATGAGTTGGGAGAATGAACAGGTGAATAATGAAAGAAGTAATTGCTGTTTATGAGACTGTCAGGGAAAATATAACGACGTGACAGATTGCCAGTCATTTAAAAAAAAATTTTATAATTGTTTAGTTTTAACACTGATAATTGAATCAGCTATTCCACCAGCATGATCAACATCTTCATCAGCATCAGCATTCACATTTGCAACATATTTTTATTATTTTGCTAAATGGCTAAATTTCTTCTCAAGTAATGTTTTCTCATCTTTTTCAGTCAAACATTTTAATTTATTGATAGAATATTTCAGGACAAATATCAGAATTTGTGTCGAGCCATTCCTCACATGTGGCTTCAGGGAAGCTGAGATGTTATCCAGAACAGAAGACTTACATCTTCATTGCAGTTTTGAGGCATACATAATCACTACGGAATAGGTCATTTCTATTAACATTTAAATGGCCCAAGAAGAATCAATTTCCTTTTGTCATTCAGTGGCCAATGATTAGTGTAAACATATCAACTTGTGGCCAGAAAAACCTCGGACAAAGCACTAAGTCAGTGGCCTGTCGTGAATCACATGGTGCTGTTAGACCAGCAGCAATCTGTTAGTAAAGACATTATGTCCAGCTATACTCGCCAACCTCCCAAGGCACAGCCACCATTATGTTGACTTAAAAGGTTTCTGTGACTTCTCCCAAAAAAGTCCTGATGCCATATGTGGGTCGTTTAAGTATTGTACATTGGATGCTAAATGATAAATCCATGTATTTTAATATTATTAATTTCTGTCTCTTCCTTTTATAGTGTACATGCCTGATGAAGACGCTGTTCTTCAGGATTCCATCACTGAGGAAGATGGAGAAAACGACACTCAAACTGAAGAGGAATGCTCAGAGAAGACCAGCCCCAAAGTGTCTGAGGACAGAGAGATAGACAACAAGAGCACTAACACTTATAGCAACCAGAACTCTCCCATTAGTGTCCTTTCTAATCAAGAGGCAGAGTTGGAGTCACGCCTTAGTGACAGCAGTGACAGACTCTCAGACTTCAAAACCACCTCGCCACCTGAGAGCCAGAGGGATGATGAAAGTCGTAGCTCCAAACATAAAGAAGAGACAGGCGGCAGCTTGGAGAAAATGAGGGCAGCCTATGCAAACTTTCTCTCTGATTCCTACTGGACAGGGATAGGAATGGACTTGAAAATTGGAAAAAACACCAGCAAAGCCAACTGTGACAGCACAAACGGAAGCGCCAAGAGTGAGTTTGACTGGCACCAGGATGCGCTCTCTAAGACCTTGCAGCAGACACTCTCTCCAAAGCCTGCATCCAAACCTAACCTCTTTAGCTCTGTCCACCTATACAGGCAAACCACCAAACCCTGTGGCTCAGTGTTCACAGGAGCCAGCCGATTTCGCTGTAAGGATTGCAGCGCTGCTTATGACTCTCTTGTGGAGCTGACAGTCCACATGAACAAGAGCGGACACTACCAGGACAACAACCACAGCAAGCAGAGTAATTCCTCTGCTTCATCCTCCAAATCTAGGAAACGAAATTTTCAAGATATGGAAGGAAAAGAGGATGCACAGAAAGTTTTGAAGTGCATGTTCTGTGGCCACTCTTTTGACTCACTCCAGGATTTGAGCGTCCATATGATTAAAACTAAGCATTACCAAAAAGTGCCTTTAAAAGAGCCTATCCCGGTAATCACACCCAAATTGTTGCCACCAACAAAGAAACGGGCCTTTGAAACGGTGAGACCATGCTCCCCTGACTCTACGACTGGTTTATCTGGCTACACTGAGGCACAACGGGCCGCCGCCATTTCAAATGCTAACAATAATCGCTACGGCTATCAGAATGGTGCAAGTTACACTTGGCAGTTTGAAACGTGCAAGTCTCAAATTCTTAAATGCATGGAGTGTGGAAGCTCCCATGACACCCTTCAGCAACTCACCACACATATGATGGTTACTGGACACTTCATCAAAGTCACAAACTCAGCCTCTAAAAAGGGTAAACAGTTAGCGCTTGACCCCCTGGCCATAGAGAAGATTCAGGTTTTAGCTGAGCCTGTTGCCAGTGACACTGAGGGAGAAAAGGTGTCTCCAAAAAATCCTTCCCCCAGGAGCAGTGAGAAGGATAGCCAGGGGGAAGGTACATCAGACAAAATGGAGGAAACTGAAGCTAAAGATGACAAGCAAGAGACTGAGGATCAAAAGGCAGGCAATGGGGCTTTTAAGTACCCTTATCTCCGTGAGGAGGATCTTGAACAGGACTCAGGAGGAGGAGGGGACATTCTTAAATCTTTAGCCAACACAGTGGCCTCTGCCATCAATAAAGCTCAAACAGGGACACCAAGCTGGAGTGCCTATCCCAGCATTCATGCTGCCTATCAGCTCTCCGGCATCATCAAAAGCGCCCCTCTCTCTGCATCTCCCCCTACTCAACTAAAGCAGACATTTAACCACAAGCTGAGACCGATTGCCCCAAAGGGGAAGCTATACCACGGTGCTATGGGAGTTGAGACTCCCCAGGGACAGCATCAAAATGTGGACATCAAAAAAGAAAAGGTTGGCATTAGCGATGGTAAAGAAAGTCAGAATATTAAGTTTGATCTGGTGGAGAATGATGACAGCGATTGTCAGGATGATTCCTCTTCCTCTTCAAAGCTTGATGCAGACTGTGTGAATGAAGGGAGTGAAGCGATCAAAGGGAAGTTGAGCCCAGATTTCTCTGACAGAGGCAAGACACCGAGCCCCTCTGCCAGCAATGGACGCAGCACTACTTCAGAGCCTCTCAGTGACACTCCAGCTATACTTGGTATAAACCCTCTTAGTGCACTGCAGTCAGTTCTGAACAATCATCTGGGCAAAGCAAATAAGCCCAATAACTCAAGAGCAGATAAACTATCTGCTCGCACCAAGTCTATTTTTGCTGATATTAACCGTAGCAGCGAGAAACCAGCTTTAATGCTTGGAAATGGTATAAGAAATAGGCCTGATAATGCCTTCCTCTTTGTGGGTGATGACCAACCAATAGACCTGACAAAATCTAAACACAGCAAGCTGAGTTCCTCGTTACTACCGCCCTCCACCCCGATGCCACAGAAATATGCTCTGTCTGACATCGCAGACATGGTTAAAGTTCTTCCAAAAGCCACAACGCCAAAACCCTCCATACCATCAAGGATCCCAACTATGAAACTGGAATCAGATGTAAGGCGCTTTGAGGACGTGTCTGCCGAGATGTACTCCGTCCACAAGCGTAAAGGTAGACAGTCGAACTGGAATCCTCGCCATCTTCTCATCCTGCAAGCTCAGTTTGCCTCCAGTCTCTTCCAGACCTCTGAGGGGAAATACTTACTCTCAGACCTCGGCCCTCAGGAACGGATGCACATCTCCAAGTTCACTGGATTGTCGATGACCACCATAAGCCATTGGTTAGCAAATGTAAAATACCAGCTGCGGAAAACCGGAGGGACCAAATTTCTGAAGAACATGGACACAGGCCACCCAATCTTCTACTGCAATGACTGCGCTTCCCAGTTTAGGTCACCAGGCGCATTCATTTCCCATCTGGAATCCCATCTCGGGTTCCAAATCAAAGACATGTGCAAAATGCCAGTAGAGCACCAGACGAAGGTAGAGGAGCCAGAACTGTCGAAGGCCCTCAGTGTCAGAGCCACAGAGGCTCTAGTCACAGAGGAGGACATTGACTCAAAGTTCAAATGTAAGCTCTGCTGTCGGACATTTGCGAGTAATCACGCAGTCAAACTCCATTTGAGTAAAACTCACAGCAAATCCCCTGACAACCATTCACAATATGTGGAAATGGACAAGGAGTAGTTTTTCATATTTTTGTCACTTTTATTTCTTCTTTTTTCTTTTTTTCTTTTAATACACGGGTCAGATATTTCAACCATTTTTCAATTAGCATTGTGTAGTGTGCATCATTATGACATTTAAAACATTTCATGGAGTACAGCAAAGACACACTGGTTAGAAATTGTATAAGGAAACACTAAGAAAAACTTTTGCACCCTGCTCAAATGCATCACCAGTAATGAAATGTATTACTGCTTGAATAAACATAATTGCTGATGTTTGCATGCAATAGCCCTGGCTATGACTACTATTTATTTGTATGATATGTCAAGTTTCAACTGTATTTCAAAGACAAAATAATGAACTAATTGTACTTTACGACTTCTGTGATACAGTACACCTGCATAAATGTGCAGCTGTTAAAACAGGTAGCCCGACACATGATAACACACATGCAGACCTGTACAGTGTATTGCTATGTAAAGATGTTTTGTGTTGCAATGATAGAAGAGAAAAAAAGCACTTTAATAAATGTTTAATCACCTGTTTAGACTTGGATTCTGTACATGACTCAAAAATAATTAGGATATTTCACATGTAAATATATTTTAGAAGAAAAACAAAACAGTGTGTTTCATGCAACAAGGATAACAGCAAGACAGATGATACCTGTGATACCTGCACCTTTTTTTACTTATTCAAATAAAGAGTTAACATTTGATAACTGCTTGTATATCTTTTTTTATTTTCTCTTGGATTATTTGCTTACATAGTTAGCAGTTTGAGTGTGTTTTTAAAACGATTAAGATAGTAAGATTTCCCTGCTTATGACTGAGATCAGTGTTATTTAGGTAAAATTATTAGGTCATTTCCTAAGAAGTTTCCCAGAAAGAAGTAGGTAATTTGGTACTAGCACTTAACCAACACTTCACATAAGTAATTTCACACAAGTAATTTCCAATGAAACCTAAAGAGTATTTTAGTCAGTGCACAGCAGATCAGCTGAACATGCAAAAATGTGAAATGTGTCTACAGGCAAACGCACAATTGAACATATATGTACCAATAATGAAATATACTTTGGTTTAAATTGAAAATTCATATTTTCCCCAAAAATTATTTGCCAGTACCAAATTATATAATTCTTACCAGCAAACATCTGAGGAAATTATAAGGCAGATATTCAGAAATTAAGGACCCATAAAATAAGCATTACCCAAATATCTCGTTTTTAAATTCACAATGTCTTCCTCATCTATTACTATTATACATCTATTATAAGTTTTTATATACATGGAGAACCTCAGTATGACAAAGGACAACACCCTCATACTGTACAGCACACTGAATTCTCTTTTTGTACCTTATGCCTTTTAGATACACCGCAAAGATACATCTTCTTGTCAGACTTTATTGCTTTCCTGTGAACGCCGCTGCTGTTGCAGCAAGATGGTATCATAACAATTAAACATATTTCCTCCAGCTCTATTATTTCAAGGCTATTAAAAATAATTGCCTTCTAAATTCATAAACATTTTATGCAATTCATCTCTTTTCAAGCAATCAAGTCCTCAATTACCTCCACCCATCAAATCTCTGTTTTATAACGGCCAACTGACATTTGATGGTAAATGGGAAAAAGCACATGGGCACTGTGGTGATTTGAATGCTGTGACACCAACTTGCCCCCTATTGTTGGAAATGAGCAGGCAATCACGTTGTTCATCAGATGACTCCTAATGCAGTTAAAGTATTCAGCTATAATTTCTCCCTGCATTTATAATTACTGTCAAAGACCACACACCTCAGTGAGCAGATTAAAGCTATAAATTATTTAGTGCCTTTCTTCGCCGATGGATCTCTGATTTGTCTGTAGGGCCATTATGTTTTAGAGGAGCAACTTATTCTAAATTGAAGCAAGCATTGTCCTTAAGATGCAGCAGGATGCTTTGCAGGGGGACAAAAAAGATGATGACTGGTTGTTTGTGTATATTAACTGAAATTTTAAAGTGGCACTCTGCTTTTTATTAACAAAAGGGGACATAATTCAACACAGAATATTTGATTTTTATTGAAAATATATTATATTTTGACATAATGTTTTCCACAGCAATTCCCCCTATGTAGATACAAATCGTTATTTAGCGGATATATAAGCCACATGTACATTTTGAGGATTCAGCAAAACCTAGTAGAGATTCACCCAAGGCTAACCAAAGAAAAATGCAATCACAGAAGGAAATTAGTCGTCTCTGACCATAATTTGCTCTAATAAGTCAATGTGGGATTCATTGTTTGTACACAAAAATACTATGTGGCTGTAATCTAAATTCAAAGCAAAGTTTGCAAGGTTAATATGATTCATATCACATAATCACCAATCATTTGAAGGTGCATAAACTGTAGTGGGTCGAAATCAAAATACCTATCAGGTGCTTCATTTGTTCAAATAAAAATAATGCTCAGTTATTAAATACTGATATACTTCAGGTAACACATTGCAAGTAATTAAGTGAAATAAATCCATGATTCTTTTGATGCTTTGTATTAATTCATTTTTGATGTTTTCATATTAACACAGTTAATCACACCGTATATTTAACATGTCATGGCTAATTACAGAACACAGTCAGCTTTCTGCAATTACACACACGCAATCTGGGTTTTAAACTGATTGATTATGTTAGATATTAAGCAGTGTAACATGTTCATACGTGAACACACACAATTTATACAGAAAAGGTAAACATTTTTTTGGTGCAAGACTCTGCACTGGGCAGATGGCACAGTGATAAAGATTGGCTGTATACACAGTGAAAACAAAAACTTAAACAAAATTATAAACGCAACACTTGTTTTTGCCCCCATTCATCATGAGCTGAACTCAAAGATCTAAGACTTTCTCCTCACAGGTGTGGAATATCAAGATGCTGATCAGACAGCATGGGTATTGCACAGGTGTGCCTTAGGCATTCCACAATAAAAGGCCACTTGAAAATGTGCAGTTCCATCACACAGCGCAATGCCACAGATGTCGCAAGTTTTGAGGGAGCGTGCAATTGGCATGTTGACTCCAGGAATGTCCATCAGAACTGTTGCCCGTGAATTTAATGCTCATTTCTCTACCATAAGCCGTCTCCAAAGGCATTTCAGAGAATTTGGGAGTACATGCAACCGGCCTCACAATCGCAGACAACGTGTAGCCACACCAGCCCAGGACCTCCACATCCAGCATATTCACCTCCAAGATTGTCTGAGACCAGCCACCCAGACAGCTGCTGCAACAGTCGGTTTACATAACCAAAGAATTTCTGCACAAACTGTCAGGAACCATCCCAGGGAAGCTCATCTGCATGCTCGTCGTCCTCATCGGGGTCTCGACCTGACTGCAGGTTCGAACAGCGCGGAGTGGACAAACACTCCACAGGCCACAATCAACAACCTGATCAACTCTCTGAGAAATATATGTGTTGCACTGCATGAGGCAAATGGTGGTCACACCAGATACTGACTGGTTTCCAGACCCCCCTGGACCCCCTCAATACAGTGAAACTGCACATTTTATTGTCCAGCCTAAGGCACACCTGTGCAATACCCATGCTGTCTGATCAGCATCTTGATATGCCACAGCTGTGAGGTGGATAGATTATCTCGGCAAAGGAGAAGTGCTCACTAACACAGATTTTGACAGATTTGTGAACAAGATTTGAGAGAAATAGGCCTTTTGTGTACATAGAGAAAGTCTTACATCTTTGAGTTCAGCTCATGATGAATGGGGGCAAAAACAAAAGTGTTGCGTTATAATTTTGTTCAGTGTACGTTGTCTCAGACCATTTCTCTCACAGAAATCGCTTCAAATGTAGTGAAGCCAATCAGAATCTACAGCCCACACAATTATCTGTTACTTTCACTATTAGTATCATTGATTTTTGCCAAAGTCTAGCTGTGAAATTGTTGTTGTTGTCAAAGCTTTGGAAATGTCTCACCGTCTTACTTCTAAACATCAAAAGTGCTCACATTTTTCCCAGCCTAGAGTTGCTTTCTAAAACAGTTCTAATAGCTTAGTTGAAAAATCAAATTATGCACATAAGTACACTTGCATTTCAGATGCAGTGAAACCCGACCTTAGCAAAATTGATGCCAGCTCGCATTTACAAATCCTTTGTCAATCTGTCATTAAACATGTTATCAAATAATGATAAGTGTACGCTCCTTGCTTGCACTAGCGTGCGTCTCCCTGATGCTGATGTGCTGTAATAGGGCAAATGTGCACCAGAATTTGCCTGCTTGGATACACACAAAACATTTACACTGTGCCTGACGTTGCTTCGCCCTGTGCCAGACAAGCATGGATTCTCTGGCCTGTAAACCAGAGGAGGGGGGTAGTAGGGTTCAAAATGTTCATCACACAGCAGCAGGGTAATGACTAGCTCATGTGTTTAATGAAGGGCTTTAGAACTTATAGCTATAATGACCCACATCCTAACTCCCTTTACTCCCATTTATTCTCCCCAAAGTCCTCAGGTTATTACGTCCCTCTGAGAAATATCCCAGAAAGAGCATTACATCTCTCCATTCCTTTGCACAGTGATATCAGAACATTTGTCTTTTTACCTGCATTGTACCATTGCAGATATACTGACACAATATGTAAAATGTGGAGGAGCAAATACTTGGAACATAAAAGCATTGAGAAATGATGTACCTAAACGCAGTATCTCTTCTTTTTTTGGTAAATAAGCTGTAAGATTTGCTTCATAATGAATTCTGCCTCCTGAGAGTCTGAGCTCTACAAGACAAAGAAAAATGCATGTATGTCTGCTCTCCTACATACATCATATCTTCCAAATAGCCCATAGTCCTCCACTGTTAATGGTGTTGCTTCAAATATGCTAATTAAGCAAAAATAAGTGATGAATGGAATACATTTGATCAATCAAGTAGGCCTAAGCCCCTGGTGCTGCATATTCATTGTACATCATGAATATGAAACCAAAGTCATTTATCAAATATCAGTTGCACATTTGTATCTTATTAATCATACATGCTGAAACTTCTGTCTTGTCAAAGAAACTGAAGGTTGATGAAGCACTTGCAAAAAAGATTAAACTCAGGGAACTCAGGGTAGTGCTTCAGTTATAATGCATGAGGTATTTTCAAACTTCCTGAATCTTAAACAGTCAGTCGATCCTCACTCCGGATCATTTTCAGATGATCCTAATCCCTTCCATGTTTGGCTTTTTAATTATTTCTCCCTTCTTTTCTGTGTTTTAGATATTCACTTCTAATAGTTACTTAATGATTATACATATTTACCTCTGCCTTGATTTGAAAACGGTTATTGATTATTTAAGTTTTAGGTTTTATCAGTAAACCAGACTTTGACTACGCACTAAAAATCACTGGGTCAAAATTTACCTAAGCTGGATCAATATAGCACCAACAGAATAAAACAGAACTTTACCCAGTTCCCACTGACTGAACACCACCCAACCCAAGGGGGTGTTTTAACCTAGTGTTATTAGGTGTAGTTGTAAACTGTTATAATTACTTTTTAAACTTACATGTCGCTATTTGTTAGTGATTGTTAATAATAAGTATATTCTTTGCACATAATTTAGTACGAATAATAATACATTTGTGACAACTATATTGTTTTAGTGCCTAACACTGGGTCAAAATATTTATATTATTTTAGTATTTTAACCCAACAGTAATCAGAAAAGAACACTAACACTGGGTCTAAACAACCCATTGATACAAGGTCAAATTATTCCAGTATTGCTTTTGTGCTATATTTACCCAAAGCACAATTTTAACTCAGTGAGTTTAGTGTGTAATATGTTTTTAAAATGAATATGTCAATAATTGTATTTTCAGTCACACCGCAAAAGGCATTTAGGGTGACAGTGACCACTGAAAACCAAAATAACCCTGGGTTATAGTGCTGCATGTTAAGGAAAAAGCATATTTTTAAGTAGTAGCAGAAACATTTAACAGAATATAAATAATTGATTCACAACAAGTGCACAAAAGGTGAATAAATAGATCAAATTTCTTTATTTAGCTGATTTAAGATATTAAATAAAAACTGATACCATTAGCTGTTGCCAAATCTCTGTATAGCAATGTGTGGAGGTTTTCATTGCCATCATATAGTGAATGAGAGAACACTTGATTGCCAGCAGTTCATCAGTGCATCCTTCATGTTTGTCACCCAGCCTGCCTCAAGGCAGCGTGCTAGCTCAAATTGAAGCTGACATCTTCCAAATATGAAAGCAACAAATCACACATTTTTATTGGGCTTAATCTCCAGCCTAGCCCCTTGCAGACGTCAGCACAATCATGGATGCTGCTCTAATTCTTGCCGACTGGCTGCTTGTGCCTCCCAAGCATCTCTGGACTCACAGAGCAAACGCAAATGGCCAGGCACCAGAGACACGGGTGACACCTACGCTTATTAGGAGGCTTTAATATGGCGGTAAGAACATGCGCAACTCATGTAACAAGATTGTGCTTTGTGTAATCTATGGATGAGCTGTAAATACATATGATATCTGGAAACATGCCGAACATATTGGATCTCATGACGGATGAAAAAGCGAATGTCCGTTTGAGTCACTGGATTATTCACTTGTTTCACTTGGACATTCACATTTGAAATTTTAAATACGATGCATCTGACCTTTTAGGAAGGAGCTGTATAGGAGTTGTGATGGAAACAAAGAATAGCACTGCAACCAAGGACAGAATTGAAGAAGAAAAGTTCCTACAAAGGGGATAGCAAAAAAAAATGTGTATGAACTTTTCTGACAAATCTGATAAATTGAGTCAAGTGATGTCACTTGAGTCAACGCCGGTTGGGGTTCAAGACCAGAAGTTTGAAAATTAAAAAAATCTGAGGGTGTAGAGCTTGAAAAAAGTGACCTTAACAGACGTGCCTGTCCCTCATCTCTGCTTGTGGCTAGTGGCTTGAGGCAACAATCATCTCTACTAGCATAATACACCTAAATCTCAGTTAGTTGTGCAGTTGCATTGTGGGGAATGTAGGTGCCAGGTTTTTACAAGGAAGAAGAATGTGTGAAACAGAAAACACATGCTGCATTCATTTTGATCCTTTTTTCACACTGTCCATCATGAGTCCAACAATGTGAGTGCTAAGCTAAATCGGTGGAGTACTCTCTTTAGATGAGTCACATCACAGCGTGAAATAATTATTTAGATAAGGCTATAAACTACAATTCATTGTAGATGTAGGTGGTCCAGAAATGTGTAACTGAGCTTCCCAGCTACATCCTGTGCTGTAAGATGTCTGGACAACACACAGCTCTCAAGAACAAAACATATCCTAGCAGGAACCATAAAGATTTACTGCTGGGGGTAAACAGTAACCCAGTCATTTTTTGTCACATTTTAACCCAGAGAAACCTATTTTTCGTGAAACTCTGATTCCAGAGAATGCCAGTGTGTGTGACGAGGGGGCTTTAAATGTTCTTCAAAGATAAACTGAACTCAACAGCCAGTGCCATTGACTACTCAATAGATGTATTGTTGGTGTAATTTACAGCTTGACATTTGCCACAGTGAAAATTAGACTCTTTTTATTGCTCACACTGTAAGATATTTGAATTTGATAATGATTGGTATATTCTGGACAAGGTCGAGAGCTTTAGCACTGCAGCTGATGGCCATAAGTAGAGCATAATAAGAAACTGACATTGTTACTAACCCTTCCCTACAGCCCAAAAAGTAGAAATTGTTTTCCCATTTGTCAAGAAGGAAATGCATGTTCCACCTCCAATATTAGCATGTTAAAATATTATCTAGGGTTGCTATGCTAGCTAGGGATGTGCTATTTCAATAATATGTCAGTGTGTTTCTTTAAACCTGTACTACGTGATTCTTGTCCACTTAGGGGCAAAAGAAATACGCTTTAATTACAACAACAACATATTATCATCTTATAAAGCTGCCTATTTACACATTCAGCAAACATAAAGTAACATTAGCATTCATTCTGAATCTTGTTTCTGGCCACCTGATGAATTTAAGTCCAACATTCACTCTGCTTTAAGCTCTGTTTTAATCTCCCCCAACTTCTCAGGTATTTCAAATATCTGGTTGGTGAATGCTGAGCTATCACCAGCTAATTGCAAAATTTGTCTGCCTGATGTTTGGTGCTGAGCAGGTAGTGTACAGTGGGTTTATCAGAGCTTTTTTTTTGTTGCTAAAAACAGCTTCCTGCACCTGTTGGAAATGTGGCTGATGAGCCAAAACGGTATATTTGCTTGCATAAGAACCAAAACAGTGATCTTAAAGATACTGAAATAGCGACTCCTTTAACATTATGCATAATCATTTCACCTAATTAATCTAAAAATATTGATTAGAGCAGTGTTTATAAATAAAGGTGATGTTCAAGACTAACGGACGAGTCACATAAGACTAGTGGAGCATTCTTTTAAGCAAATAATTCAATGCCTATTTAAAATTAGAGTGACTGGCCTATTAGAGGAAAGTATTTACTTACTTGTTGGATTCTGCTGAAACTTGGGAAAATAATGAAACTCACAGCTGCGTTTTTAGATTTTCAAAATTACTCACATGAGCCCAAAGAGGAGCTTTAGAACATCTGTTTGCTCATTTATGTGTCAAACAAAAAACATCAGACATGACTGATCTCACTTTGACAAAAGTTGGAAAATGATGCATCTCACCACTGCTGTCTGGCATTTAGAATTACACAGATTGGTCCAAGGGGAAATTACATTTCAAAATAAAATGACACATTTGGAGCTGATTGGCCCAGATGGGGACATTTTGGGGACAAGATGATTACTATTACTTTTTTTTTTAGCAGTATATAATTTAAGAGGGTGGATTTTTCTTACACATCATAGAATGTGGAAGTTCAGAATTGTTTTGTTTCATGAACAGCTGCAAAATTTTGAAACTCTTCTTCAACGTCATAGCACAGTAAGGTATAAGAATTGTAAAAAAGAGGCTGGAAAGAATTTGACTGTCAGCACTGTGCAAGGTCGTCCTCGCTGTAAACTAACAACCAGAATTGGGTAGGATTGGATTTGGACCCCTACGAAACTGTCAGGAGAATTCAGGGTTTGTTGGCTCGGGTGCAGCCAACAGTCAACAAGGGCACATGAATGCTTTCTTGTCGCCTCTACAAATTTGTAGGGCTAGCTGAAGCATTTTTCTTTCCTCTCTACTGTTCACACCTTCCTATTATTAGATCACTTCCTGACTTGTAGCCGTGTCGCCCCTAAAGCCAGAAACACTCACTTGTATTGGGGTAGAACGTAATTACCGCTGCTACTATCACATAACAAACAATGACCTTTTTGATTCACAAGCATTTTTACTTTTAATCTGCTGCTTTGTACATATACTGTATATCACTTGACCTAATTTGGATCCTAATCCTAACCACATGCGACATCGTCATGTTAGCAGTAATAATTAGTAATAGTAACACTGAATCTGTAATAGAGCTGTATTATTTTAACTGAATGTTCTCATTTTCCCTTGTCTATCAGTCAACCTGAGTGGATGGTGGCCAGGAGGGGGATGGGTTGATGGATGGATGGAGGGATGGGGGGGGGTTGAGTACTGAGCTCTCCACCTCTTGCCCTCCTCTGCTGTCATCTGTTGCCCCACAGCAGGCCAGAGGTTGTTGGCGTTTTGCTCACTTGTAATCCGTCTCACTGTCTGGCTGCCGGCTCTCGGGTCACCTGTCACTCAATTTGACATGAATCAGCATTGACGCCAGCAGATTTAAGCTATTTCTCTCAGTCTGTAAACACAGCCTGGGTGCATGGTCCTCTAGCAAAATAAAACAACAAATAAAAACACCCCTCAGCACCCACCCAAAACTACTGAATTTTGTCTAATGACTCAAAAGAGCCTGAATATGGTAAGACATGTTTTCTTTTTGTGATATAACTCCAATTAAATGTGGAATGGTAATCAGGTTGTGTTAATGTGACATGACATGCTGCTGCAACTCACTTTTCCAGCCCCAGATGAGGAAACATGGGTCTGGCAGCAAATCTCCCATCAATTTGACACACAATGTTTTTATTATGTAAGGTCCATGTACTATCAGAAAGTGAAATTCTTGCTCCTGAGTCCCTTTTGAAATATACATTATTCTCAATATACTTTAAGTTCCCACCAGTCTGAGAAGTTCTAAAATTGCCAGACCAGAGTGAAAGAAAGCTAGGAACTTATAGTTGGTGCTCCGCCAGTGGTTGCTGTCATTTTCATCACTTGATTCGTAATTTAAAGACAGAAACATTTCAGTTATTTGAGGAAATTATGAACAGGAAATTAAAGGTGCCCTGTGGAGTTTTCCAAACCATAGTTATGTTTACATTTAGTGTTGCTGATGTCACTGAGGCCTGACAAATGTTGAAGTATGAATGTTATTTCCTTCCTCACAAAACATTTGCAAAGCACATTTTCAAAATGTTTTAAATCCTGCATTGTTTACAGTGCTCCACAGTGCTACATGTGGTAAAAAAACAAAAACAAATTTATATGGTATCTTTAACCTTTAACCTAGAACTAGTGCAACCATAAATGGGGTTTTCTCATGTTGGTAACACTTTAGATAACCTGCAAATTACAGTGTAATATTTTATACATAATGGATTTTAGTAAAATACTTACTGGGTACATACAGTATTTAAGGAAATAAAGGTGTATGTGCATTTAGGAAGATCTAGAAATATATTGTAAGAAATATCACATTAGTTACAGTGGTGGAATGTAATTAAGTACATTTACTCAAGTACTGTACTTTCATAGTACTTCCATTCCATGATACTTTATACTTCTCCATATGTTTAAAGGAGAGTATTCTACTTGTACATCACTATATTTAACCGGGTTTGATTCCCACTGCAACGTCCACCCATGTTTCCCTGACACTTGACCCCAGTTGCTCCAGAGGCGTGTAGCCTCTGACATATAGTATATAGCAATTGTAAGTCGCTTTAGATAAAAGCTTCAGCTAAATGACTAATTATTATTAATATAGTTAAAATTAGCTCCACCATGACTTAAGTAACATTGTAGATGCAGGACTTTTACTTGTAAATGAGTATTTTTACAGTGCAGTATTGGCACTTTCGCTTAAGTAAACTATCTGAATACTTGTTCCATCACTGCCCAGTATTATAAATAATAAATAATTATATGGGCAGAGATAGCGGATCAAGACGATGTGTAGGGAAAAGGGTGACAAAACTGATACCTACTTATGGTAAAAAAAAACAAACAAAACTGATGTTACAAAGATTATAGTATAAGAAGTTTTAAAATACAGGGTCCTTAAAAGGTCATGAAAAGTGGGCAATAAAATAAAAAGTACAGAAACTATAATCTAAGGAGAATTAATACTATAGCTATGGCTAATGTTTTTGAAATATTGAGTTGCCAGATTATTAAATCCATCTAAATCCTACCTTCAAAAAATGATAATGTTCAGTTTTTGTTGAAACTGTTTTAGAGATTTAACTTAAGGGTCATGTTAGCGGCTGTAGTTTGTGGTGCTGTTTAATTGTATTAAGTTATACTGAAAGTTTGTGAGAGTAACAGATATTTTGTCTACCCTCCCTGATATAAATGAAGTGCCTGTCTTGTTACCCAGTAACAATTTTTCCATAACCTGTAATTATTGAATCGGTACTCTGTAATTTAAAACATACTTGCAGTGCTTTTTTTTCTTAGTCTCTCTTAAACACAAAGTTGTTACCTCTTTATATCCTGTAAGTATTAACAAATACAAATGGTATCCCGGATGAACAAAATAATTACAAGGTAATTTCGCAATCTGAAGTGTTACCTTGCGTCTTCTCTTCAACTGACAGCAGGATGTACAACATTTTTACTTTATATCTTCTTACTTCATCTCTTAACTTTACTAAATCAAATGGCCCATTTTGAGAATATTCTCCTCTGCATATTTGAAATGCCTCCTCTCCAGCCTCATGTGTGAATTAATGCCACAAAGTCATAACAGTTTCTAAATTTATGAAAAGGCTACATCTCCAAACATGAATAGCAGCCGCAGTAGCAGCTCCAAGATCAGACGTAAAAAGAAAAATTGCGCTGGTGAAACTAAATGTACATCTTGCACACTGACCTTACTGTAACATATAGAAAACATTGCATGTGTCTCGCTAAAAAGTTTTGTAAAAAATGGACAGAAAACTGAAGTGTTTTTTGTTATTGTTATGCAGAACATGCACTGTATATCAGATAAGCTAAATTGATCTAATGATGCAAACGTAAGCAACAATGATAGTATGAGCTGCAGAGACAGTTGTCACTGTGGTCAAGATTCAGACATGGACATGTGCAGTCTTAAAAACCCAGCCACTGTGCAGACAGGGAAATCAATACAGCATTTTGTTATCTATCTCTATCTTACAACTTAAAAGAGAAGGATTATATGTCATAGAGTGAGCCCAGGCAGACTTAGGCGTAGATCTATCATTGTAGAGAGTCACAGGCCTTTTCCTGTGTAAATCATGTGTCACATAGGCAGCAAGTTCATTCTCCGGCCATGGAATACATTTAGGCCTTGGACACGGATATCCATTTTTCACTCTTGATTGAGTGCTTCCCTGTAGTGCTGGACCTGTAAGTAGATTATTTTCTAACATGACGCCTTCATTGTTCGTTTTGTTATCGCTGTCCATATCAGATCAAACACAGGAAAAATAGCTTCATGTGCAAAAACAAGTGATTGATACATTTTAATTACTCCACTTCTCTTAGGAGTGCAACTGTCAAAGCTGCTGAGGTTTTAATGTGACAAATGCTTGACAGGGAAACAAGAAAGGCAAATGACACACCTGTGGCAAAGTCGTGAAGGTACTGAATTTCTCCCACCTGAGCAGTCAGTCCTGCACATGACAGAGGCTTCAGTGCAACAGCAGGATCCTCATAAACCAAAATCCTCACACGGAGCAGAGACAGTGAATGATCCGACTTCATCGTTTACAGAACCCTCATCCTTGTGGATGTTTCTGAACCATCTCTCATGTGGAACGTAATGCTGACCATGCAAGGTGGATAAAGTGAAAGTAGCCACTGAAAATATGAACTGTCATGCGCTGCAATACATCCTTTCAGGCAAAGATAAAGCGCTCTGCAGAAGATGCTGTATGTGTTAAAAAAAATGGGAATCCTGTTGTTAAAATGTAATATCCAAGTAGTGATTGATTTTACATAAATGACTAGGCTACAGCAAACCATAAAGACATAAAGAAATTGATCCCCAGCTTCAGTCTCACCTCCTTAACCCTCTTGTGGTTGGCATAAGAAGGCAATCTTGTGGTGTAGCTACCGAGGTGGGAGCTCTATTCTACAGGTACTGTATATTCAAGTTATGGGTACAAAGACAGGCCAGCAGGTAGTCACTCATTCAAGACATCTATATTACATCTGTGAGATGGGGTCTTCCAGAGACAATCATTCCTACGATTCACTTTCAGCACACAAGAATCATCTTATGTCATGAAAGTATGTGAGCGCTGAAATTGTCAGACAGCTCCCACATCTAGCTTTCATCATCTCTTCCCAAAGCATTTCGATTTAATTTAAGTGTGCCGGGAAGTGCTTTCATTTTGTTTTAATGAAGTTTTAAAAGTTGGCTGAACTATAATGTAAGCTGCTGCTGCGGTCCAACTTTCACTTACCTATCGTCTGTTCTCCGTGTGATTGCCACAGAATATAATATGATGACATGTCAACCATTACACCATGTGTGGGATATTCCCAATTTCACCCAGAAAATAATCACTGGTGCAGAGGAATAAGTCTGTCCTGCTATGATGAAGAACTATTCACATATGGATCTATCTATCTATCTATCTATCTATCTCTATTCCATCCTAGGTGGATCAAAATGAAAATACTGATTTTCTAAAGCAAAAAATTCAAATGAATACTATTCAAATTTACTGTCATCATCGTGTGCATTAACACAAAGGCCCCCTGAATATCCTGGATATGAGCCCACAGTGTGGGAATTTGCGTCTTCAAGTCATTGCTGAAAGTGACCCAAGATTATGTGAAACAAAGACATAGCAAATGGCGTCATCTACACAAAGACAATGAGATGTTACGTCCAATGTCATGGCATTATGTTGGAGAATTTAAACAAAGAATTGAACCATAGACAATATCTGCTTGGAAATGGAGAAGGGTCTTAGCTGCCACATCAAAACGGAGAAAAAAGGCATAGCATTTGAAAGCCTAAAGGCTTAAACTAATACAAAAAGTCTAATCAGACTAGCAATCCCTGATGTTAATGAAGGTGTCACACATTGCACAAAGAAAGTTGTGCCTGGCAATCTTCCATTTTTCGGCTGCCTACACCAGTGACATTTCATCTCACATTCAAAGAGCGCTGAGGCCCCTTAATGAAATGCATAATTAACATATTCTAATTGTGCTGAGCACAGTGATGGTTTTGACAGAGCTCACTTTCCATGTCTAATTCAATGCTAATTTAATCTGTTCTTTTCCCGCCGACATGACCTTTCTTGATTGAGTTTCACCGCAAAGAATTTTTTGATGGATTGATTTATCAACCTCTTGGAATGCAACAAAAGTGCCAGTTTTAGACAGACGAGAGAATAAAATGACGAAGATGGTGGCAGACAAAATCAGGTGACTGTGGAGGAAAACAATTTGATATTTTAAAATTAAATGAAGCCAGGCGAGCTATATAGAATTATGTCCGATGATACATTGTGGTATTAAAACACTCCTGCACAAAACATAGCGTTTTGAATCCCGCAGGTCTAATGGCATCATTTCTCAGTCACAAGCGGAACATTGCTTAAGCCATTTGGCTGGCGTACCTTTAACACAAGGATTAAGAGGAATCTAAAGGCGTCTTTATGACAGAAAGAGCAAAAGATACCAGCGCTATTCATGGATCTTCTTAATCTGAGTATTTACCAAAGGTTGATGCTGAGTAGGCAGCTAAGAGTATCTCGGCCCACTCAGCTGTTGAAATTCCCATTCTTTTATAATGGGAAAGAGAAAATGATATTCAATAGAGGAAAAGACACTGACATAGTCTATAGGAGACTTTGTTTAGCTTTGAGCTCTGGGTCACAAATTATAAGGAATTTGTTGTAAGCAATAATTTACCTTTCCTTTACAGTCTTCAGATGTCAGATAATGCTCTTTTTTTTTTTTTTTGCACTATTCTAAACGGAAGTGACAGAAATTCCCTCCAATGTCTGATTCCATGTCCCGGTATGAGGCAAAACCTACTGTAGGTAGTGAAATTAGGGGAGAAAGCTGGGGATGAGAAGGAATGTGGACCTGTCAGTCAGTCAGTCAGTGGGAAGGGGGATTATGCAGAGCTCAGAGCAGTAATTGAACACCGTCGGGCCCGCCCTCATTTACATCTCTCCCTTCTGCTGGCTTTGATTGGCAGCTGTACATGAAATGCCACATCAGTTGAAAGTATGTTGTGAGCTGGCACTAACAATCCTGTGGCTCCGGGGAGACCTGCCATATTGTAATTTGGTTATCAGGCATGAAGGAAATAATTCTAAGTGCCAGGAAATGTGAGGCAGAATAAATGCTTCATTGCTGCAAGTTGCCCAGGGTGACAGTTCTTATTTAATGTACAAGAGCGTCCCGTTGCCTGTAGATTTGGGAAGCAGAGAAGGGGAAGGGAGAACTAAGAGGTAAACTAAGAGGTGGAGAATTTTCACAAAGACGATAATGAAAACCTGCAGAGAACAAAAATACAGATAATCAATCAGGAAATCATTATGCATAATTTTGGGGTCAAGTTTGTTCTCTAATTAAAAAGCAACGACAAACGCATGATGGAATGTATTTGTATTCAAACCCTATTTTTAGGCTCATACATGGAATTTCCAGACAAAAGGCATAAGCACAGCAGTAATGCAGATTTGTGCGTGCTGTTGCATCATTTGGTTGACATGTAGTGAAAATGGGTCCTGAACGCAGCCACTTCTCTTAAGTGGCTCGGGCCTTATTTGTTTTGATGCACTGTTTTTGCATGGGGAGTCTTTTCTCTTGAGATGGGGCTGTCACATTGTAAAAAGAAGCCCCTGATGCTGGCAGCAGCCCTCGGGCAAAATGAAAACAAGTAAGTGGCATAGATAAATCATGCCAGCCAACGTCTTGTTGATGAATCAGATAAGACCAGAGCATCTCAGGAACACTGGGCTTAATGGAGGTCCCAGTGGCAGCTGTGGGTGGGTTTATAATGACTGTAGAGAGTGTCTTTTGTTTACTGGCAATTATAACACAGATCCGGGGTTAGATAGATAGATGGATAGATGGATAGATGGATAGATGGATAGATGGATAGATGGATAGATGGATAGATAGATGGATAGATGGATAGATAGATGGATAGATAGATGGATAGATAGATGGATAGATGGATAGATAGATGGATAGATAGATGGATTGACAGGCAGGCAGACAGATAGATCCAATAGATACAGAGGTGTAGACTGATTTAAGTCCAATAATAATTTTGCAAGATTAGTCTTTCTCCAGATTTGTTGTACAGCACAGGATAAAGCTTGACTGACACACAGCTGTTATTTTTAACTCGTGATCCCATACTGAAGCCTTTCACCTTGGTGACTTGACATTAGAAAAATAAAAAGTTGAAGTAACGGACCATCTCAAACCTTTTCAGATTTTCTGCAATAGCAAAAACTCCCTTTATAAATTGATGTATCACCAATTTCTTTTCCAAATTATGATGTTGTATGGAAATGTCATTGCTGACTGGATAATGTTCACAGGCAACGTTGTCTTTGAGTAACTGAAGTTCTATGTTTTAGTGTTGCCCAGAAGTCATAAAGAGCTGGTCGGGGTGGATGGCAGCTTTACAAATTGCAGGACTTGCAGGACAAACACAATGTGTTTGCTGTTGCAAATTAATTGTACATAAATAGTAGTATATAGGAGACGAGGTTGTATCTGTGCGTCCTGCTATTCTATATATAAATATTGTTTTTTTGATTTAAAAAAAGTATTTTTGGGCCATTTTCAGGCCAGACAGTAGAGATAAGTGATTTATGTTTGACTTAACCTCTAAGCTATGAGGGCACCCCCTGTTTTAAAAGAAAAATCTTGCAGTTTGGCCCAAATCAACTCTAACTGTAATTTTCCGAATGTTAAAAAACTAACCTTGACCACTATCCGTTACACAGCTTTTTTTTTGGCTCAGTTTAGACTATTTTTTTTGAAAATGAGGGTTCAAATACAAATCATATTTAACTATTTGATTCATGTAGGTACATCGATGAAATATTATGTTATTTTGTAGATTTTGTGAGAAGCTAAAACAGAAAATGAACAACTTCCGGAATAAATCTGAATCCAGATTCATATTTTTGTGAAATAAACAGATAAAGATAGTAGCTTTGTGTTAAACAAAAGTCACTGTGTAACACAAAGATACTATCTATCTGGGGTGTAACTTAGATAGATAGATAGATAGACGTATCCCATTTGTTGCTACAGGGCTAATTATTCATAAAGTAATAGGTTAAGAGAAAGTGGCCCATGCCATCATCTCATCATGTGAACAGACTGACTGAGAGACGTGATGGCTGACATTCCCTGGCAGAGTGTGGATCATTTGTCCACAGGAACAGGGGCAGCTCAGTTCCAAATGCCATGGTGTGGGGTGCCCAGACAATGGGCTCAATGCTGGGCTATTATCCCCTGTGTCAGCAGGGATTGGCCTCCCATTTGAAGAGGTCCACTCGTCTGCATCCATGCCACTTTGAGGCGCATCATTAGGTGGGCCTGTCAATTTCCAACCTAGTGTTATCTGGATGCTATAAATACTGTGCATCATTTCTCCTTACATTTGCCTTCATACCATCCATCCAGCTACCTGCAGTCTTGAGTAGATGGTCTGCTCTGTGCCAAACCATCTCTGCTATTTGATTTGTTTCAAAAATGGACAAAATATAGCACGTTAGTATTGTTTTTAGATGTGTCTTGTGTGGAAAATTCAGCATGCTTCTTTGTTTATAGACATATTTATAGCTCTTTCTGACCCTCTCTCACTCTCTTAATTTTAGTAAATAGTCCAGCGTAAATAGAGTCATAAGTGATAGAAACTGTATTGAAAAGGTGAGATCCATCAGTTTAAATAACACATCTGTTGATCATCTGCCAAACTCACGATGAGATTCAAGCAGGTAAATACTACTGAATGTATAGTGAACTTCATGTCACACTGGATTTCTACTGTACCTGATCAAACGGGCCTCTGAAGGGCCAAGACAGGCTTAGACCATCATTAGTCCATAGTAAGGTTGCAGACTACTAGTAGCTATCTCAGCTCATGGCCAAATTGGCTGGATGTCAGTCTGTCTGTGTCTTGTGAGGTGTTAAGAAGCCTAATGATGTCTGGTCTTGGCTGCTCCATTGTTTGGATGTTGATCTTCCTCTGCAGGTGAGGTAGGCGGCTGAATGTTACTGTATCCTACACAGGGTGAATATCAGTGATGCGATTTATTTTTTATTCATGTTATATGACATGTCGGTGTGCCTTATGGAAGTGGCTCAGTGGAAACATTTTATAACAAGAAATCATTCAATCAATCAAGGCATTGGATTTACGGCGAAGTGAAAAAATCCCATTAGTGTTTAATTTTGTAATTAAGGGATATGGACCAGAGCAGAAGGGAGAAGGTGAAAGAGGATTTGATTTGGTAGTGTTTTGTTTGCACGTATTTATATATGGTGCTGTTTTCTGACATATCTCTTGCTCACGCTTTTGGCTTGTCTTTAAACCTCCCCTTGGCATTGCCAGAATAAGTTATGTGGATTGCCTGTGAAGACGTGATATCTTGGAAGCACTCAGACTGCCCCCAGAGAATTAGCCTGTAAACCATCATTAGTGAGCGCAGAAGTGTAAGTCTTTAAAACGTTAGATCCAGCTGACGTGCCATATAACCCCTTTTATTCCCAGTGACAAACCAAACCATCTAAAATCATGTATAATTATGGCGAGGCAAATCCAATTTACCCTGTCTGAATGTAAGGTTTTCTAAATAAATGAAATTATAGATTAAGAAACATAAAGAAACTGTAATATTTCAAGGAGAATGTTCCAATTCAATGAGTGTTGTGCAAATAAGATGATTTTACGTGATGGATTCAGTCCAATAGACTCGTGGCAAAGTATTTGGATTTTTAACAGTTTTTTCTGATCTTATCGACTTAAAAAAAAAAGTCCTGACTTTTGATGCAGTCATGGCGAGACGGAATTTCATATTTAGCTTTGACATCTTTGACAATTGGGGAGAGAGAGTCAACCTTCACAACTTTCAAGCACACATAAAACTTATATCAGCTGTATTTTTAAAGGTGCAAAGGGAAGTCACCACACTCAACAGAATCAACATTTCAAAGTCTTCATGGAGCCCTTGACTTTTGTGGCAGATCACAGAGGAGTGGATTGGCAAGACTCATTTACATTGTTCAGAAATCGTTGGCTGGTCTAACTTGAAAAGAAATATCCTTTACACGGCTTAAATATAACCTTTTTGTGTCGTATTCCACAGAGGAAAATGTAAAAAAAATAAACAGCCAGGAATGTCAAAAACAGCATAATGTGTTACATATATGTATCAAATTGAAAACTATATTAACACAAATGGAGATGTTAATGTTCTTAATTTTTCCTCCTATTAATGTTGCTAAAGAAAAATAGTGTTGAGGGCTTAAAATAAATAAAAAAAGAAAACGAAGTTTGAGTGACTCCTTGAGCGAGCCAGATCTGTGGACCTGTCAGTTGATTAGTCCTCTTGATTACCATTTATAAGAGGCCCCAGCGCTCTATTATTTGCATTCCTATTTAGCCATGATTTTGCAGAGGGCACACCGTGATTAAACTTGTCAAGAGGCCTGATTGACAGGGTCAAATCTTCGCATTCCATTCTGCTGAAATTAAAAAAAAAAAAGAAAGTAAAATAGACACTGGATGTGTCAGCTTCCCTTCCCTATTCCTTTTCCTCTCCCACCAAGCTCAAGCTCAGCAAACTACCCCTCTCCCTCTCCCTCCCTCCATCCCTCTTACAATCTCGGTCAGGAATGTTTTAATTTTAGGGATAGATTCTGCCTGTCAAACGAGGCTGGATGGCCTGTAGTTCAGACGATGAGATGTGATGGGTGTAAAACAATAAAAAAAAGAGTAAGAGACGGGAGAGAACAAAGAGGAAAAGAGCTCACTTTATTGGACAGATTTAATTACACTGAATAGAGATTAAACCAGGCAATCCACTGAGGTGTGAAATTAACCCTTGATTACTGATGAAGCTCTGAACAGAGGCTGAAAACAACAGTTAAAAAAAGATTGACCACTTGGAAGTGGTAATTATTTCACATATCACTTTTTTTTATCTGGGTAGGTAATGTTAGCATGCATAAATGAGTGCGGATAGGTAACTACATTATTAAGCAGACTGAAAACGCTAACAGAGAAAGACTTGACATGATTTGAAATCTAGCAGCTTGCTTGCATCAGAGATTACTAACCTTTCTGTTAGACTGGGCTCTTTCCCTAAAGGGAATGAGGCCATGAAAGAAAAAAAGACTACAATTAAAAATGCAGAAATCAGTTGGTGCAATCTGCTCACTCTCAATGATGTTGTGGATCTCACTGTATTTTATCTAGAAATGGACAGTTGAATGAAGGCATTGTATATTTTCAAAATAAATTGTAAGCTGCTTAAAATACTCAATTAATTCACATATTCAATTATGTCTGGATAATACTTACTTTTTTGGTGCAAGTCACTGAATATATTATAAATATACATTATTCATATATAATTTTTCACAAAACACAATGTAAATCAGACAGGTAAAAGACAAACTTATATTATACAAAAAATGCCAAAATAATTGAATAAAACATAAGAGCATCATCAGGTAAAGTAAGATTAGTGAAGTTGTTTATTCATCTTACCTTCACCACATATAATCGGCCACTCATCCAGGAGGGAAATGGGACATCCTCTCGTTCAGATCTGATGTTCACAACTCAGAGACAGCCAAATGCACTGCCCCGACAAGGCTAGCTGTTCGTATAATTAGCAATAATTAATGAACAGAAAGCGAACACTCGTTTGTATTTTAAATGATCTTAAATGATCCCATTAGCACTTGTCATAGTCCTGTACACTAAACAGCGTGAGTTCAATTAGATTTTTGTCACATTCAAGTGGTTTCACAATGCCACATTTGAAGTCTTCCAGTTGGGCCTTTTCCAAATTATCTGCAAGATGGCGCCGTCAAATCTTCCCCATGCCATGAGGTTTCAGGCCGGTGCACTGAAATAAATACAAATATTCTGGAATATCTATATTTTCTGTCTGTTTTTGCTAACACACTTTTCTCTGTCTCTTATAAAACGTGTTTAGTGAAGTGTATTATATTGGGTAGCGAGGCTAAACCACCACTGCCTAGCTCTTATCCCTAACTGTGCCTGCATGACAGCATGCATACAATAAAATATGTACCCTGTCTTGTACATTTCATTCCCAGTGCTGAACGGACAAGGGAGGAGGACAGAGAGGAGAAATAAAGTGCCATAATGAATCTAAAGGGCATAATTCATTCTGATCAAACGCACTCAGGGATGAGTCATGCTCCGGTGAACCCTTCTGACCACTGATGGTCTACAGCAGAGAGGAGGATGAGGCGGGATTGACGAGTACACATAAATTCTAATTATTCCCAATGTATGCGATCCTGCAAATGGCCGTCCTCACAGTGGTGGCCGACGACGGTTTTCTCTAACAAAACCCCCCTCCCTTCTCAAAATGTCCCCTCAGACTTTTTATGAAGAGCTCTGGCTGTAAACCTGGGACAGGAGCTATAGAGCAGAAGGAATGAAAGCAGCGGGTCGTATAGTTGGTACAGGAGGGAGACAAACACACCAGCTCCAGCTCTGGTGCTGGGAAAAGAAAGGTACGATGATCAATTAATCCAGGCAGTAATTGGATGAGTGTGTATGTAAAGCGGTAATGCTGTAATGAAAGTCATCCATTGTGCACATTCTCTCCCTGGCCGGTGAACCATCCCCCTCATCATCCTTTGGATCTCAGGTGCTTAGCCATGCAAATCTGTCTGACAGCCCAGTACATCTCTGTCTGCCTAATTGGACAGTATAGAGTTGTTTATGGATATTGCAGACATTTAGGACTCAGTTGGGGGCTGCTCAAAAATCATTAGCAAACGGCCCCCGTTACTGGACTGTCAGCTTCACTTCACTGACGTCAAAGCACTGCGATAAAAAAAAATGTTTATCTCTGTCAACAATAGGGAAAGACTCTTTTTAAATGGAACAGTATACTTGCTGAACATTCAAACATGTTATCAAATGAGTGTATCTGGATTCAAGCAGCGTGTTATATCACTCCCGCCGCTAGTTTTTGATGTGTAAGTGAGGTGGTGTTTTTGTTAATTAGAAAAACACTCCATCTGTAGAATTTGCAGTGGTGGATATTTACCCATACCTTAGATGATATGTGTAAGAATATACTATACGATTCCCTTCCAGATATTGAGTTTCATTCCCTCATGCTTCCTTATAATCTCTGCTTTGATGTTCTGACTTAAAGCGGCTATAATCAATATTTTTACATTAACAATGGATTAAATGGCCAGGAGGAAAGAAGTTGGTTGTAGAGACGATACGACCTGCACTTAGTTTCAGCCTCTTTCAGCTCATTGTTTTGGTTTTCTGGCCAGTAACTTTTTCTTTCGCTCTCATCAATCTCACACAATGTAAAATCTGGACACACTAGGCAGATATTTCAGTGAAAAAGCATGAAAAAAAAAAAAGAGGAGGAAATGGAAGATTCCAGTGGCTCTGAGCTGACAGGGGCCCTCAAAAATACTACATGAACATAGAACATTAATTATCTGAGGAAATGATTTAGGGCCCTAATATCATGTTTCAGCCTCTTGGTATCTCTGAAATGAAATAATGGCGTGTTTGTCCATTCCTTTTTTACAGAAATCATCCAGCTAGCCTGCTATATCACACCCTGTCAGTACAAACATTAACTGGTTCACTCTTATCTAGCTGCAAGCTGCTTACAACTCAGAAGCAGTGGAAACTAACAGCTGACAGACTCAGTCTGTGTGCGGAGTGCATGCGCTGTCTGTACAGAATATCAAACTCAAAACCAAAATCAAGTTTCTCAAAATGGAAAGAGAACAAAGGGCAAGAATTCCGCCCCGAGAAAGGAAAGTGCCCACGTAGTGCCCGTGAAAACCTACACAGCCGTGTTAGCATTTTCGTAATTATATGCCCATGTTCCCATAATGCAACTCAGTTGTTTATTTCATTAGAATTTCTTTGCCAGTTAAGCACCCCTATCTTTAAAACTCCATACCCCCAGTTTGTACCACAGGTATTTGAGTTCTCAGACCTACCTCAGAATAACCCTGATGACATCATTGGGGGTTCATTTTTGAGACTACAGAAAGATCTCCCCAGAGCCATAAAAGACATTGTATGGTCATTTTCACAGGCTAGTTGTAAGTAGTAGTCTCCATGACGTGTAAAATGATCCCTTTTCTAACAATTTTCATAATCAGTAAGTCATTTATCGTTTACATGATTGTAAATAGAACATCTTTGAATTTTGGACTGTTTGTCTGACAAAAGAAGCCATTTTAATATATCAACTTTGGCTCTTGCATGACTAAACAATTAGTCGATTAATCAAAAAACTAATCAACAGATTAATTAAACATAATAATAATTCATTCCAGCCCTAAATGGTTGTGCTTAATGTCCCAGCAAAGGAAACAAAGGGGGAAAATATCCCCAAAGTGCTTCTAAAAGAACCCGTGAGTAAAAACGTAAGTATACTTTTTAACATTCCACATTTGGTATGGCGCCATTTATGCCTCACTCTCTGTCCTTTCACCAAAATATAAAAGTAGCCTATTCTACATCAGGCTGCACTGTGCCCCCTCTGAGTTCCCACTGGCTCCAAAAACAAGCTGCAGGTTCAGCTTATGAATGTTCAAACTGAAGGCACTCTGATTTGCATGGCTGAACATGGTGAGGCAGGGGAACAGGTCAGAGGGACTCCAGACACAAGCTTTTAAAGGGATGAGGCTGTGCCAAGCTGCACAGAGGTGATGTGCTCATTGCACTGATGCGACCTCACACACAGCGTGAACAAAAGAGGAGCTACAGGGCTCTGCTAAGATCACACACCTAACAGATAGCTGGATGGGGATGTACAGTACTGTAAACATCACAGAACATGCAGCGATGACGGAGATTAACAATCAAAGTTATTTATTAACGTTCATTAACGCAAAGCCATTTCAAAGGCAAACCTTCAGCCAACATTAATGGCCGTGTCATCAAGCGGTCTTCCATTTTTGCAGAGGAACTGTTTTATCATTGCACTTATCTCTGTCAGGATGCAAATGTACTGGACGATTGATCGGAATGACCACAGAAGAAGACTTTACGCAATGCACAAAAACTGGTGACAAGACAAGGGTAAATTCAGAAGGTGGTGCTCTTTTTTTCCTCTCTCATTCTGTCTCCCCTATTGCTCTCTCCCCGGCTCTTTAAACCATTCCATCTTTATAGCTGAGCCAATCAATGGCAAACCAGTGTCTATTGTCTGTTCTGTGCTCAGGCCACTGCCTTTCTCGAGCACCCCCCATTACAGAAATGTTTCTTCCCATCAGTGCCTTTACTTATCACTTCCCGGGTGACATTGAACTTCCTATGCCCCGGCCGCCGAGACACATCTCTGAACTCACACAATTACTCTTCATCCACACTAACAATTTAGTAATGAAGTATTGATTTCCAGATTCCTCTCTTATGGATGATATTAGATTTTGTTTGATAAACTGTGCCTGGGCCTCTAATCTGCACTGTCCCTTTTCCCACTGTCTGTAAAACAAAGTGCCACTGGAGAGATAATGACCAGGGAACATCGATGAACTCATTTCATCAATTTGTAACACTTGACAATGAAAAAGGGCAGGCATTTTTCAAGCAGCAATGTCAAAGTTTATTGCTCTGGGTACGGTCTTATTGGAAGCCAGACATCTTGAGCAGCGTTCAGCTCTAATTTATGGGCCCCAATGTGCCAGTTACTTTTAAAGGAAATGTTTGGATACTGTGAGGATATTAGTGTTGCACCTGGGTTGTCTGATTTCCAGGGCCACTGGGGATTCATGTATCATGTTAGAAAATACAAAAACAGGAGAGGAGAGGTTGAGACTCTGGCTTTTTTCAGTGCAAGGAAATGCTGTTTAGGACATAAATCATGATGTTACATACAAGACACACATGCATAGATGCAAGAGCCACATGAGTGCTTTAATTCAAATGTTTTCTGGCTAAATAGTGTTCTCAAAATCTTAAATGCACCATTAGTATAAAAAAACAAATACTTAAAGGTTAGACTTGACTTAGACTAGACAATTTTCATTAGAGCCATTTTTAGGCGCCTCTTCCCTTAAACAGTACAGTTACATTGCATGTGTAAATACATCTTGTTTGTGTTTGTGGCCTTTACTAAATGGAAATATGTACAATGCCGATGGTCTTCTTCATAAAGCAAGATTACCAGTTAAGCCAGGCTTTCTTCAGTTATTCAGGTTTAGTTTCAAGGAAATCTCTTTCATAAAGGATGTTCAATAAGTCTGACCTCACTAACCACAGAAACATATTGCTCCAGACTGGTCTGGTTCTCGTCATCTTAGATTTCAGGCTCTGCTTCACTTCAGGCTTAAACAGTATTACAGTTAATCTGACGGACTACAACACGTTTATTCACTGAGTCTTCCTCAACTGTTGCATTGTGAACCTGAGTCAATTTGCAGTACATGTCAACTATGTCACCTTTTGACTTGGCGTACTTTAAATTCAATCCAATCATCATTTTCAGTCTACAGTATTCCAGTCAACGTATGTGCTTTTAAATGCACTGCAGTTAACATAAAGCTATTAACAACTTGACCCATGGCTGTAGCCATTTATAATATTTTTAACCTTAATTCTCTTTTTAAATGTAACAAATTAAAGAAACAAACATGGTTTAAACCTGCAATAACTGATTTTCTGGCCACTCGAGAGCAACAGAAACAAGCTGTGAACACAACACTGACATATTACCTTTTAAGTTGATATGGCTAACTTGTTAGCAAACAGTTGCCTGTTCACCCATCCAGCAGACACAGAACAACATTAGCATTTATTTGGAGTGTTTCAGGCCACCTAGTGAATACAAGTCTTTTCCTTTTAGCTTTGTTTTTGGTCTCTACCATCTACTGAGGGAAATATCTGTTGTCACTATGTCACTACGAGCGACCCTTTTCACATGAGTAGTCATGTGATCCATTATTAAAATAAAAATGTTCATTTTAGTCATTTTAAATTCATGTTGCACCTTACACATCTTGTGCATTCATTTTCATCACTTATTGACACAAAGAAAAGTCACATTACTCACACTTGACTTTTACCCACAATGACATGATTACAAGCAGAGTGCTACAACAAACTGACCTAACAGCAGTTCATTGGAGTTGAGTTAATCTCTACTTCTGTCAGGGTCTGAGCTCACTGCTGGCCAACAACATGCTGCCAGAAGTTTTGCTTGGTTAACTGCTGTTTGTCTTCCTTTCACTATTTTATTCTTCATGTTATTTGTTTAATACATGCAGCTCTGTGGGCACGAACATTGCAGTTTTGTCTTCACATGTCTGTTTTCTTTACTGTGAATTAATGACATCTGTGCCTGATGTCTTGGATCTGTGTTTCAAAGTCAGACATGACTAGTTTTTAGTCACGCTAGCGGCATGGCTCTATTGGATTGCCATGAAATTTGGTTCATGTCCCCCTTATGATGAACTGTAATCACTTTGATGATCTCAGTGTTTTTCATCTAGAACCATCATCAAGCCAAAATTTGTATTTGTCCAATACTTTAATTTATGACCAATCATCCTAAGTAGTAATTTGTGTTTGTTGCTAATTGGCAAATTATGGCATGCTAACATGCTCAACTAAGACTAGAACATCGGAAAACACTCTAGCATTGTCAGCAGGAGATTGGCACAATGCTAACATTGGCATTTAGCTCAAATACCTGCTGTGCCTCCTCACAAAGCATTACTAGCATTACTGTAGACTCTAAATCTTGTTAAAGGTACACTGAGTATTATTTAGGATGATCTATTGACAGAAATGCAATATAATATCCATAACTATGTTTTCAGTGGTGTATAAAGATCTTACATAATTAACTGTTATGTATTACCTTGTAATGAGCCATTTCTATCTACATACACCGTGGGTCCCCCTTACATTGACGTCGCCATGTTGGGCTCTACAAAGCTCTACAGAGCGCGTTTCGTCGCTATGTTGAAAACATACAAAGAAGAAGAACAAGAACAAGTAACGTTAGTAGTACTAGTAGTAGTAGTGGACTGGTTTGTTAGAAGTAAGAAAAGAAGAGATATTTGGACAAATGGAGGCCCAAACGTATTATTTAGCACAAGAGCCGACAGAGCATGTTAGATGACTGATGATGCATTCTCCTTACCTCTTTATTGTTAAAAGAGAAATAAAGCATACATGGGACATAAAGAAGCATACAGAACTCTGATTTATGCAAAATCACGTATGTCATTCTTCAGTCAACATGTCATTTGTAATATGGTTAGTTTGCTGTCCATGTAGAGTGAACTAGATATCTGCATGTTGTTTATACTCACTGATAATGCTAATCCAGCACATCTTTGTATTAGCTTCCATGTTGATTCTACATTCCGACATGAGAGCAGACTGAGCAGACACCCAAACTGAAAGAAACACAAAACGACCACAGTCTCTTTGTAGACAATTGGTGTCTCTTTGTGGTTGTTTTCCATCTCTTTTTGCTTGTTTTTGTCTGTTTTTGGATGGGGGTGGCGATGTTGCAGTGGATAAGACGCATGTCTTTGGTGTGAGAGACCTGGGTTCAATTCCCCACTGTGACACATCCACTAGTGTGTCCCTGAGCAAGACACTTAACCCCTAGTTGCTCCAGAGGCATGTGACCTCTGACATACATAGCAATTGTAAGTCGCTTTGAATAAAAGCGTCAGATAAATGTAATGTCTCTTTGTGGTTGTTTTGTATCTGTTTATGAGGGGTTACCAGCCTCTTCAAATGGAGTTTCAAGCCCAGGGATCCCTTCACCCCATGGGCCTCTGGGCCTGTGTCCTGTAGGCCATTCAGTAATCCATCCATGATGATGAGTAAAGAAACGCTGCAGAATTGTTGCCTCTAGATTAGTTTATCTTCCTAAATATCATGGAGACAACTTTACATCAATCATCTAACTATTTTATATTTTCAAACTTTTTTCAAAATTTTTGCATTAAATGTATATGTGGTGCATCTCTACATGCTCAACCCTAGCAGTGTTTTCTTTATGTTTGCAGACAATTTATCTGGTGCAAAGTCAAATAATTTATTTCCCCTCATTCATCCTGATAGAATGAAAGACCCGAGGAACAACAGCCAATTTAGACTGAAAATCCCAGTTCAGCTCAGGGTAATCTGATTTCTCTGCTCCCCAGAAATCTACATGTATAGTGCTTATCAACTGGATTACTGGCAGGTAGGAAGAATAACCCAATTTGAGGTTACTTGTTTCTCTGTGTGTAGTATTCAGTGTCACATTGCATTAGAAGAGGAAGGCTATTGCTTTGTGGAATGGATGCATAACTTCCTCTTCCTCCAGATCTAGCTGCTCATTCATTCGCATGTTGTGGGTTTTTTTGCATTACACCACCATGTAAAATAACAAAGTGACCAAATGTAAATGTACGGCAATCAGATAATGGCTTTAAGGGATGCATTTAAAAGGAAAATACAGGCCTGAGCCTCACGACATCTTACTTCTTTCATTTTTCTTTTTTGAAAGGGACTTTATGTCATCTTCCCTCTTACCAGACATGTGGTGGAAATGACAGATCTGAGATGGGTTTACTGGAGTGGTGACAGGGCCAGGAGGGCCCCTTCTGTATGTGGTCCCACTCTGATCCCAGCATGGGCTATAAAGAGCCTCCACCCAGACTCCCCATCTGCGGATATTATACAGGGTAAAGTATGGTTTGTGGTAACGGATGACCACCGTCCACGTACCCTCATCACCGCAGAGGTCAATTTCCCTCAAACAAAAGCAGCACTCCCTCCAAGGTGATTATTGATAAAGGATGACACGCCAATGTAGACACAGAAGAAATTATACTCCGGGGCCAATCACAGCTCCTCTCTTGTTTCTGGATAGGGAGACCTTGCTTAATGTATAAATACAGTGGTGGGACACTATTCCCATACCTATTGAATGACTATAAAAGAAACGGAGTGGAAACCATCAGGGATGCAGGGAGCCATGTCAGTTTCCTTTAGACACAGTCATCCTAATATCTTTTAAAGGAAACAATCATCTTTCCTGATGAACCAAAATGTCCTATAGCAGCCAAGGTCAAGTACACCAAGTCCACACACACACACACACACACACACACACACATACATACACACACATGCACACACATGCACACACACACACACACACATACACACACACGCACAGACACACACACACAGATGCACAGCTACAGTAAATGCATCATGTGTTCAACTGTGCATTATGTCCTCTCATTTCCCCCCTTTAGTCCACTACAGGGTTCGTTTCCATCTCAAGGTGCAGAAAGGCAGATGATTAACACACGTTTCACACAAAAATGGTGGTTCAAAATATCACGTTAACGTTGCTTATAATGTAACCTACAGGCAGTTGTGTTTAAATCTGGAACTAGACTGTTTGTCTTTGTAATCACATCTATAGACTAGAGAGTAAATTAACATCCCCCATTTAGAATTTATTGGCTGTATACACACAATAAATGGTTTCTAGCACACTGTAATGTAGTTGTAAACAAATATAAGGACATTTCAAAGTGTTTACTACCTCCACCAAAGAGGTAATGTTTTCAGTGCTGTTTGTTGTTTGTTTGTTTGTTTGTCTGTCTGTCGGCAGGATTACGGAAAAACTACTGGCCCGAATTTCATGAAACTGGAAGGTGTATGTATGGGCCAAAGAAGAACCCATTACTTTTGCCAAAGGGCAGACACACAAATTATTTTTCACTTTCGTTAACATTGCGAGATAGCTGAGTTGTAACTGAGTTTGTCGCACATGTGCAAACCCATTGTAATTAAAGTGACATATATAGTGGTGGAGCTTGCAGATTTGCATATCGTAGAAGACTGGACTGTTGGCCTTGGCGGAGATCTGCGCTTTCTGAGTGCCCTTCTAGTTAATGTATTTGTTTTTTGCTGTAATTCATTCTATAAGGCATTGATAACTGGTTGATGAAAAGTTAATGGATTTTGAAAACACAGTATAACATATATAAATATATGTCCTTTTAAATGCATCTATAAACAGTTTTAAACTTATCTTTGAGTGATTTGCACATAAAGCAGTTACAACACAATGTAAAATATATTTATCTTCCAATTAATTATTCATGAATGTATTCCAAAATTATTTTACTTTAAGATCCCTTTTCAGGGTAATACATAGATAATAAGTATTTATAAGTCATATAACATTAATACGTATTAAGTGGCCAATGTACTGACATGACAAAATGGAAAAGTTTCCATCATAATACAAAGAGTTCTGTATAAGATGCACATTCATGCTCAGCAAAAATAACAGCCTATATTATAAGAAGCATCATGTCCAGCATTTATTTAAAAAAACAACTTTACTTAAGGGAATAAATAGTTGACAACTTTTTTAATACAACAATGCTTTGTGTTTGTTAGTGCATGGATCACATTTTCTGAATAACCTAGATAACTTGGTTGAGTCATCCCCAGAACAGGCCTTTGAGAGTCCATGTTCTAGTTTTGTGGAAGTTTTTAGCTTTTACTCAGCAGTCAATGTCCTTCTTGGAACCCGCCCCGATTCTAACATACACTACACAGTTAATCAGCAGAAATTACACATTGATTGGAAAGTAACTGGTAGTTAGTTACATGAGGAGAACAAATCAGCAAAGTATTTTTGCTTTTCGAAATAAAGTAGGAAGGCAGAACATGTTTGATTATGGTTTGAATAACTTAAATTAAACATATTATATAATAACTTACTACAACATTAAAGTGTTCATTTAATATTTGTCGATTATGCAAGTCATTTTTATAGGTTAGGATAAAAATTGTTTATGATGTCCTGCTTTGGGTTTTAAGTTTTCGTACATTTATGAATTTACAGCGTGTTATAAAGAATTTGAACTGTAAACAGCAGATTTAAAACTGTTTATAAGTCCATATAAAGCTAGTGAGGAGATATGATTGTATGTACAACTATGTCATACTATAGTATTAAACATTCATTAACTGTTTATACACCAGTTGTGGATGCTTTATTGAAGGACTTAATTGTAGCAAATACATTAAAATACACTTAAACACATTAAAGAAGATGCATATTTCTAAGTGTTTATAACAGCTTGCCACTACATTATAGTGTGTAAGCCATTTATTAATTGTTGATAGTGCTTATACATGCTAAATAGATGGGTTAAAATAGAGTGTTGCTAAACAGACAGACAGAATCCTATATTTAATTTGGAGCATAACAGTCATTTCATAGGCAATCTAATTAATGATGAGTATGTTTTAAAAGCACCCTTTTAGTAATAAATAATGTGTTCCATATATGATCTATGCTGCAGAAAGTAGATATGGTCTCAGATGACTTTGTACGTATATTTACTGCACTGTAGCTTGTTTATGAGAACTGTAAGACGGGGGAAACTCGGGAAAAAACAGTTGCTTAGGAGGTGCCATGTCCTACCAATCACTCTCCCCTTCTAAAGGGGCTCCAATGGCACCTGAGGGGGAATCTCATGGCTGTCATCCCAGAAAGCCTGCCGCACTGATGCCTGCTTACCATCTGCTCCCCATATGAGCAAAAACAGGCAATTGTCTCAGAGAAGGCACCTCAATCACACTGTCATTGAACTAATATACTTTAACATGTTTTGGGGGTAGGTTTGGACAACATTGTGGTAGAATCTGCAATGCTGGAAGTCCATATTTGGCTCAAGGAGGTAACAGTGAATGATTGTGTTTGCATGCGGTGTAGGTCGAGTGTGTTTGAAATGTATATCATAGCCCTGCCCTGTCTCAGCATGGACTTGGCATCTGACAGTGAAAAAAGCAGAACAGTGGGACCCTCTCAGTGTTACACTTCCTGTAAATAACCCCTCCATGCCTTTGGTTTTATCATTCCCCGCAAATGATTCCAGGCCCCTCCAGAGTCGACAAGAAATAGCATTATTTTATGGCATGGAAAAAAAGAGGAGATAAAAAGAGGAGCCAGAGAGAAAAAGGGAGATGGGGCTAAAAAAGGTCCTTCAGGGAACATGGTGTAAATGAAGTTCCAGGAATGACACAGGCGAGCAATGAGGCGTGGATGGAAAATATACGCTGCACATCATCGGATAGAGATGCCAGTGAAAATGGCTTCATTGAAGTGTCAGCCCTCATCCATCAATCAATCATCCGCAAGAAACAATAACGCTGCGGCGATGGGGCAGCTTTTATGGGGCTTACTCATGGGTATCGGAAACAGCACTTAAGTGTAGTTCTGACACTGGGAGAAAAACAGAGGTGAGGTGCAAGGCTTATTCCACATGCAGGTAGAACAGATAGGAGGGGGGAGGGACTAAGTATACAGAGCCCCCCTGGCAGGAGAGCTCTGGACAGAGGAGTTTTTTTCTTCACAACAGCAGTGGATTTCACCTTTTCTAAGATCCACTTCGTCCTGAATGCCTGTTATTGACATTTTGGATTTACAATATTTTTATGTTGTGTTACTGTATGATTTTTACGTTTATTGAAAATGAAACAAGACTAAGAGTCTACAGCCATGCTAGTGGCTCTGTAAAGCTGTACTAGGGTGCTTTGAGTTAAACCCTAACATCTGCATGCTAACATGGTCACAATGAGAATGCTAACATGCTGATGTTTAGCAGAAATGTTTCACCGTCTTATTTTAGCGGGTGTTTTACAGGTGTATGCTCATAAACATATAAAATTTTGACCCGATGATGGCGCTAGATGAAAAGTCAGGAGATCACAGGAGTCATCCTGAGGGGGACATGAATGTGTGTCAAATGCCATCCAATAGTTTTTGCCAAACATTTCATTTAAAACCACAAATGTCTATCTCATGGTGTCGCTAGAGATAAAGTCAGGGGATCACCAAAGTCATTACATTCATTGTCAGGGGACCGTGAATGTCTGTACAAAATTTCCCGTCAATCAATCCAACAGTTGTTGAGATATATGTCTGAATCAAAGTTGTGAACCGACTGACCGACATTGCCATCCGTACAGCCATGCTGCTAGTGTGAGATTTGTGGAATATAAGAGTTGTCCAAATCAAGTTATCCTTGTCTACATTTTACAGTCTTTTACTTTCTCTTCAGTTCATTGTTCCTTTATACTTTATACTAAAAATCTTCCTTTCAGAAACAGGTTGATGCACTGTTAAGTTTTCTCCTATGATATCATATGTAGGCCTATTTAAAAGAGCCAACCAGAATCATCTGTACTTACAAATAACCTCTGGATACCAAAAGCACTGAAAATAGAGCAACACATTCTTTAAGGCTATATGTTCAGCACACTCCTGACATAAAAATAAACAAAAAATGCTAAATGGTCCAACAGTCACTTTTGCTGTATGTGAGCCTTTTGATTTCCCCAAACCAAGTCTCTTGATGGCTTCTCTGCAACATGAAACATGACACGTCATCCATTATTCTGTACATGTGCCTTGCTATCTCAGCCTGCTCCATATGGCCCCTGTTGTCTCCAGACACCCAAATCCCTTTCCTTGGGCCAGGGGCTGTTTTTGTGGGAACCATTACATTGCTCCTCTTCCTCAGAGGAATGGGGTGACGATGATGAGCAATCACAGCCAGAGCAGACTTTCTGCCTCAAATTTTGACAGGATATTCAACAATTGACCATATCCGCTTTGTTGGCCCAATTGCTAATTCATGCAAGTTGACAATCTGGAGGCAACAATTATGAGTGATGAAAGGACTGAAAATAAGAGGAGAGAGCACTTAAGGGGAAGGAGAAAAACATGAAGTTTACTTTACATGAAGGAGGGAGGTAGGAGATTTGATAATCACATTACTGGAGAGAAAGAGGGTGGAATTGCTAAACACATCCTCAGTCACAGGTGAATGTATCCACAGCTACTACATATAACCTCTTCTAAAATCAAACACACTGAACAGAAGAATGGTTGGCAATGCAAGCATAAAATGCCATTTGTGTATTGAATTGTGCACTAAAATGGCTGCATCGTGAATCTTTATCACACAAAACCTAATGTGATGAAAGAAATTTGAAAAGGAGCTGTGGAGACCTCAGGTGTTTTATGGCTTAGTATTTTGAGAGAAAAAAAATCCCAAGTGAATTTGCATGAAACATGGGTATTTTCTTGAGATGTCCTTGTCCAGAACTCTGTGCATAATTGGCAGTGAGGGCATTGGGGAACAAAAAATGTAATATGATAAAGTTCGAATCATTAATAAAAATCTTTTTTTTTGCAGTGAAAGAAAATGCTTGAGAGATACACCGTGTTATGTTATTATCTATTTTTTTCTCCTATTGCATTATTGTATCAAATCAAACATTATTTTAAGCCCAGCAATGATGCAGCTTAATGAAGGGAAGGCCTGCAGTGCCATTCGTCTACAAGGAATAAAGACATAGGTAAAGGTCAGGCTAAATTTCTGACAGAAATGCACCAATTTTAACATTTCTTGAGGCCCCCAAATTACAGAGAAAAACATGCAGAGCAGGAAGTAAACAGAGGGAAAATTCAAACTGTATCTTTGCCTATCAAAGGGATTTATGACATGAAAACCCTTGCAGCATTCTGGACACGGGGATCGAGAGTAACAGGATGCATGTCATAAGCTGTTGTCGACTCTCTGCCATGCATTTGCACTAAGTTTGCCATAGAGTGGGGGAATATGAGGGTGATGCTAAGTGAAATGCTCATTTTGCGTTTGTGATTACCAAGGCCCATGGGCGATATGCACTAATGTGAGCTAATGCAATAGATTACACAGTGCTGGCCCAGGGGAACAGACAGCAAGCAGATGTGGTCTACTCAAAAAGGGAGGGGGGGGAATCAAAGTTTAAAGTGTTCAATGTGCTGAAGATTGTCCGTTACAATTTGTTGTTTACAGAATGTAAAGCCATGAAAGGTTTTGTCAGTCTTCCTCGTTTATAGGTATGCGGAAATTCAACAATAGCGTGCTCATGTCTTGCAGATGTATCAGCTATTACCAAACTTCTCTTTTCAAGGAGTAAATGCTCACTGAATCAAAAAGCCAAAAAAATAAACATGCTGCTGCACTGCTCTGTTTGAAACCTTCAACTACAGTGAAGTGATATCAGGTGTGTTTCTTTAGACAGCTGATCCGCACACCTGTGTGACATCACCAATTAGGGTGTGGTCACGAGCGCAGCATGCTTATTACTGCAAGTTTCATATCAAAGAGAGCAACACAAGCATGTTTTTGTTCTGTGTGGAGAGGTGTAGTTTAAAAAAATAAAAATAAAGACAAACCTGTATTTTAACGTCAATGCTCATAAACACTACTGAATTTTATTCAATGTGTATTTCTCATAACTACATAGGTCTGCTATTCAGATTGAACATGCACGGCTTTGACTTTGAAACCAGAATCTGACAGGGCTATTATCTAGACTTTGTAAATAATGCCCTCTAGTGGTCAGTCTAAGTCATTGATGGGGAAAAGGGAAGGTGCGCCACATTTTCTTCAGTCTAACATTAAGTCCATACACATTTTTACCAGTAATTATTTTTCAAACAATAAAATGTTGTTCTTTCCTTCTGCAAATGATTTTTCTCTTTTGTTCATGTTGAAAATAAAAATCACGTTACCGTAATATCATGCATGTTACAGTCCACTGATGATATAACTGAAAAAATAAATGAGGAGCTAGAAATCCAAATCTATGCTTTTCTGATCTGGAGCCAGACTAGTCTAAAGTCCGCAATTAAAGCGGTCATTGCAGGGTGTTCCCTTGCAGCAAGTTGGAGAAACCAGGCTATTGGGTCTCACTTTGTACCACCATCACTCTTGGTCTCAGCTAATAATTCATGCACATAATACTGTATAAAAAAAAAAAAAGGAAGAGGCATCAGCAAAAGTGCTCTGTTATGAACAAAGTTAGATCACTGTTTCTAACCCTCCTTGAATGTTGCTCTATTCTTCATCAGATTGGAACATACATCAAATACATTTCTAATCCAAAAGGTTTCAAACTACAAGTGAATACATTTTAGATAATATGGTATAATGTAAACATCTAACTTCCATCTCTTTTTGGGGTAACTATTAATGTATAGATCTTCCCATGTGTGCTAATATACCCAAGGATAAATAACAACCTCATTAGCGTATATATATGTACAGTGTAAAGACTCAACATAAATTAGATTCACGAGCAGTATGATACAACACATAAAATGTCTGTTATAAGACAATTCAAAAAGTATTTCACCTCCAGGTATGTGTGACCACTACCTGGCAGATGTCCAAATTAAAGACAGGTTTGTCATGCCAAACAGTACCAATTACTGTCTCCTTGAATGCATGAGAGTCCCTCAAACTGCAGCTAAATCTGTGTTCTTTGCTGTGCTGAGTAGATTGTGGGTGGCCAGGTGTCGATCAGTCAAGTAACAAATACTGCCAGAGCTTTTCGCCTCTTACTTTATTATTGAAATGTGTCATACAAATCTCAAACAATATTTTCATTTTTACATAAGTCCACATGTAATGTGAATACCAAACAACAAAAAAGAAATAACTTAACCCAAACCTTTCAAAATGGCAAAAATACTAAATTATAAACAGACTAAACAGCTTGTAAATATGAGTTAACCTGAGACTTCTTGTTCACAGTGTGTAATTAATCGAGCCATAAATCATCATAGCTGATTTTGTATTTTTTCCCCCCAAACTACACAGTCATACAACATCTACAAGGCCGCTGGATGACCAGCCGGGACTGACTGGTGCCAGTTGAAACAAAATAACACTTTCAAGACTGTGTAGTAAAAGCAGACTCCTGAATAGTGACTAAATGTGCAGTCTAAATAATACAGACCCACCATTTAATATACACCAAGTCATTCAGTTTGGTACATTTTACAGCTCATGGATTTGAGGCACCACTAAAGCAGATGATAGCCATTAGCCATTTCAAAAGGACAAACAACAAAATCTGTTGTGTTATGGGCTTGTAAATACCAAGTGTATCAAAGAAACCCACAACCCATATTGTGTTGTGTTACAGTTAATCATGTGCCATAGGTCGATATAGCCTCAGCAGTAGTTTTTCCCCCTCACCAGATGAGGGGTTTTTTTATGTGGTGCCTGACAAACACATGTCCATCTAGTTATGCCCCAACTCAAAACATCTGTCTCTAGTCGATAGACGAGTAGCTATAGGTACAGAGGCTAAGCTGACATGATAGCTACAGCAGCTTGACAAAATTAACAGTGTCTAGAGCACAACATGAGGTAGACCCCTTCTACACAGGACTCGTTACTGTGGCCTGTTTGTAAACCACTGGGCCGAGGCCATCAAGTTATTCCACAGAAAATCCCAACACCCATCAGTGCATTGGAAAAGCAAAAAAATTGAATAGTGCTTAATTACCGCCTGGGACTCAACAGTAAGTGAACAGAGCAGCAATTGTTCACACAATTTATATTTCTTTAAGTTTTTACTTAATATATTTCTATGTAATGAACTCAGATATATTTATGTGATCCCACATACAAATTTTACTGTTATATCATAGACACTTACAGATATTTGAAAATTAGTGTGGGTCAAATATGGATAAGCAAAACTTTTGAGTGAAAAAAGAAAATTACAGTGCACACCAGTGGAATAATATCTTCAAAGAGAGGTGATCTGCACTTTTTCCCATTCAAACAAAGAAAACAAATGTACACTGAAGACCTCAGCCCTAAAATGTCTATGCAACACAATTTTCCTCTATTGAAAAAAATATGAAATTAGGGGAGCCTAGATACTTTCATCACAAACCATCTCTCTTAAATCCATACATTAAACTTTCCAAGAAGCTCTCCAAAATAAGGTAGCAGCACAGTTCAAATCTAAAGAGAAGAAAAAAAACCTTTATATATTTTCAAATATGCCTTGATTTATTTACATCAAGCACCAGGTAAATCTATTCAAATATTCTGGTCAGGGTGAAAAAAAAAAAGAAGGAACAAACTTTATCTACTTCAGAATATTTTTCTACTTTTTACCTTGGTGCCACTTTAGGTACTTTTGTCAGTGGTCCCATAGCGTTGATTAGGGAAAGGGCCTGAGGGATCTCTCCTCTGCAGGTTGGGCAGAGTGGGTAAGTGTTGGTACAGCATAGTTCTGCCCCCTGAGAAAAAAATCTTCAATGTTAACTCTAAAAACTTCTAGATTAATTATATAAAATAGCCTGTTTAAATACAAAACTGTCCTACTGTATGTACCACTCCTGAACCAGCTAACCTATTACATACCTGTTCTTGGGTTGGCCAGTCCTGCATGACTAGGGTTAGTTGATGTGCTGTGATAGAGAGATGCCAGGTCATTGGGTGTGTACGAGCGCAGAAGGTTCATCATGCTCCACTCACTGTCCAAACCTCCAATAGTTGTAGGTGTAGTCTTCAAAGGACCCATTGTCTCAGAAACTGTAGCTGGACCAGAGCTTTGTGATGTGGTTTTCACACTTCTCCCTGAGATAAGCAGCCTGTTAGGACCATCCCCTCCTGTTCCTCTGTAGCCAGGTTTCTCACTGGTGTCAGCTTCCCTGCCTATAGGTACCCCATATTTGTATCTCTTGCTGGAAGGTTCACCAAAATCCAACTGGGGGAGGCTCCCAAAGCGGCTCGACAGGCACAGCCTGGCAGCATCTGAGTGCCAAATGACGCCACTTCTTGCTGGGTAACTCCTCTCACCAATTCCCACTCTGTCTGGGGGGCCTGGTCGGTCCATGACGTATTTGCTGCCGGTGTTCGATTTCCTCAAGAGCTCAGTGTATCTGGAAGATTCCTGACTGGGATGTGTATCAATGTTATGTCTATGACGCTGGGACTCCTGGACAACATCGTGTAGGGGTGCATGTATAGGGGACCGCTTAGGAACTTTGGGGGGGTTAATAGGGGTCTTTTCTTGTGGATTTGAAGATTGGGGGGGTTGAGGGGGTGGAGACTTTGTTCGACGAGGGTGGCGCCGATCAATCATTGGAAGCGGGGTGACATCGTTCCCATCAAGCGCAGGGGGGCAACCTGTGTAACGTTTTTGCTTTGAACCGCCTCCAAATCCATTCTTTTTTGTATTGTCTAACTTGTCTTTATGAATCAGCTTTTTGTGCATTATCAGAACCTCTGGGTACATGGTTTTATATGCACAAAACGAACAGGCAATGGGGATTGATGCATTTCTGGGTTCTGCAATGGCAGAGATGGAGAGAGAGAGTTTTAAAGACAGATTTAATGGGGCCTCAGAGTTCTCGTCTTTTATCTCCTCCTTTTCCATCTTCAGGTTAACAGGTACGAGGCACTTTACGACCACATCATCAATCGGGGAGTAAGCAGACTTAGCAATTAATTTCTCATACTCAGCATTCATCTGGACGAGTGGCTTGCCAGGCTTGCTACCTATGCTATCAAATGTGTCCTCTGGTTCTCCACTGGGGCATGATCTGGCTCCAGGAACCCAGAGTTTGGATCTATTTGGAGCAGGATGTTCATTTCCATGTTTTCCGTCATTAGGGGAGGGCACTAAAGGCACAGGTCTGCTGGGAATGTCCGTGTAAGGTTTGTCCTTGTGACGCCGATCCAGGTGATATTTTAGGGAAGTCTTCTGGGCTGCAGCGTAGTCACAGTAAGCACACTTGAAGGGTTTTTCACCTGAAACAAACCAAGACTTAAGTATAAGCATAGTTTAAAATACAAGCAGCATAATGAGACCTACTCTATACAACCAAGTTAATATATGCAGTCTAAAATTTATAAATGAAATCATTCAAGCCAAATGTGTTGAGGATACCTGTGTGAGTCCTCAGATGAACTGTGAGGTAGTAGCTTGATCGGAATGATTTGCCACAGTAACTGCATCCTTTTGATCGGACCTTTGATCGATCAAAACCTTCTTCACCTTTAAAAAAAAAAAATGACACAAATACATACGTAGAAAGGAATAGGACAAAATAAAAATCACAAAAGGCATGTGTTATATTCCTTCCCATCAGCAGAGGGAGCACTTGGTAACAGTTCTTTGTATAAAACAACTCTACAAACAAACAAAATTACAAGACAGTATGAGTGATACATGAACGGGGTAAAGAGCGCTAAATTTACCTGGACCCAGGTTTTCTGTCAATGTTGCTTCCTCAAAGCCCTCCTCAGAGCCTTCCTCTGCATGCTCAAGTGACCCTGCTCTCGACAACTTCCCATCAACAGAAGTTGGACTCTCTTCACCACCCCTCTCACGCTTGTGGACTCTGGAGTGGAGAACTAACTGGTGGTAGGTCCTGAAGGTTCTCTGACATTCCTCACAAGTGGTTGGCCTTTCTTTGTCCTTATCTTTTTGCATCAGAGACCTCCGCTGTGGTTCTGGGTTTTCTCCAACAGTCTGCTGCTGAGACCGGAGCTCTCTCCCAAGGACATCTTTTGTAACTTTGTCTCCTTGTCCCTCAGACCAAATATTATTCAACTCCTCCTTATCAGAGCCACATTCTTCATTGTCTGTGCTGGCTTCCTGGCCAACATCTTTAGTAGTATTAGGACCAACTGCTATCTTGCCCTTTGTAGCAAGTTGCCAAGCCTGATATGTGTTGAAGGGATCTAGCTGGGGAATCCATTTTGATGATCTCTCATGTTGCAAACTATTTCCTGTAGAGCGAGGCTGAAGTCTTAGACTGCAAAGAAATGTTTCCTGTGTGGCAAGAGATTCAGTAGTGTCATCCATGTTCTCCTTGTCTTTGTCTTTGCCAGGCTCCACCTCTCGATTATGTACTTTACTATGTTCAACCAAACTTTCATGGTCAGGGAAGAAAAACCCACAAACCATGCACATTTTGTAAACTGTGACTACAGGCTCTGGAGCAGGGTCTTGGACAATGCCATTGACTGTGACCGGGGTCTCCAGGTCTTGCTGGGCCTTGCTCTTTGCCCCCGGTTTTACATGCATCTTCATGTGGTTCTTGAGGAACCATGGCTCTCTAAACCGCCGTCCACAGACATTGCAGCAGTAAGTAAAGTAGTCCTTGTGTTTCCTCATGTGAGTCTCCAGCTCACTGGCATCTTGTGAAACCTGACCACACACAATACAGCTGTGAACCTCCTCTTTTTCAGGAGGGATACTGCTCGGTTTGGGACGGGGCCTCTCTCCTGGGATCCTAAATTCGGCGTCAACTTGAAGCACAGCTGGTTCAAAGAAAGTGGTGGGGTGCTGTGTTAATACGTGGGGTCCTAGCTCATCCTGGTGAGTAAAAGTCTGATCACAGAACATACAAGATAGTGATACACTTCCTCCAGATTGCAACACAGCCTTTTCTGAGTATGCGGTGTGTGGTGTCATGCTAGAGCCAGGCCCTGGGATGCTTGCATTGTTACTAATAAGAACATCTTGGGCAAGTTCATCTGGGCTCTCCAAACACGGCAGCAACGAGTGAGTCGGCATTGTCCTCTGCTGTACACACTGTCCAGATTATTAGGAACCTGGAAATAATGGGAAAAGTGTCTTAAGCCACTGGTGAGTATCAAAACAGGATCAGGTAGCTACCACCTAACTTAGGATGAAATCAGTTTAAAATGCACCACGCACCATGCCTTCTCTCATACTGAAACAGGAAATGTATCTTTTTAACAATCAACTGCACAGACAGCTAATTTCCGCTGGCCACTGATAAATCTTCTTATTCAGTATATAAACCTTAGTTTGTGAGCAACTAACTACATAATTTGGCATTCGATACCATACTTAATATATAGGTTCACACGGTCATTCCAGCTCACATTTAAACAGGTTTTTTTTTTTTTTAACACAGATGAATTTGTAAACTACATAGTTTCAAAATGAGAGTAAATGACAGTAGTCACGATTAAATATTAGACAATATTCTGCAGTTGAATAAAAAAAGTATTTACATACCACTACATTAAACCATCAACTTCTCATTTTACAACCATCTTGTTTCTTTGCCACACCCAAAATGAAGACTTGAGAAATGTTGTATGGCCTTAGTTTGATTAGCTCTAAGCAATGTTAAACAACAGCCACACACCTGATAACTTTTGTTTTTGTTGTTATACTACCCAACAATCCTTGGCTGTCCTATTGACCCACACACTGCACTTTTATAAATGTATGCTCCGGGCATTTAATGTTTTGTTTCCCTTTTGTTTTGTGAATACTGGGACTACCGCCTTGTGATTTAGTCATAGTCGCTGTTTTAGCAGGAATAATTAACTGCTTATACATTGAGAAAAAAAAAAGTTTAAGAAATTGAAAACACACAATTAGTCTGATTGGCACAAGAGTGGAGTGACTGGACCAGCAAGTTCAAAGGCTCAAGGCTAGTGCAAATGCAAGTGAAGACTGTGACAACAGCAAAACATATAGCAGCCCATGGTAGCATCTGTCCTACAATCTTTAGTTTTTTTTTTAATTTAACCTAAAATGAATCAACATACATCATCTATATAGTTTAACAACTGGGCAATGTAGCTGATAAGGTGAAAGTCCAAGTGGCTGATCATCTCCCAGTGAATCAACCCTATTGTCCTCATTAATATAACTTTTTTAACACAACCTATCAACGCTGGTACCCAAGTTTACTATTTATCGATTACCTTGCTATTAGTTTGCCTGGGTGTAGTTTTGACTTTATCCAGGTGAGCACAAGCAACTGTCGATAATGACCCAGTGTGAAGCACACCCATGCTTTGTGTGAGGCAGCATTAACGTTAGCCACCTTGTTATTCAAGTAAGCACAGCCCTCGTTAAGACCCTTAATGTAATTTTCTCGTGAGGGGGCTGCTCAAAAATCACAGTTTACAACGGAAGTTAACTTAACGTTAACCTCGCCAGAGTCCACGGCTATTTAACGGAGCTGCTATTACATTTCTATAAGTGCATAATAAGCAGAGCACGAGGAATTGGTTTCTTTTTTGATCACATACAGATCGATATCAATCATGTCCCTGGCGTTAACTCTGATTGGGGACGCTTCAAATCATAAAGTTGAAATTAGCCAACATTAACTCAACTACAAACACCTCCCGAGAACGATAACTAACGTTAACCACTTTCATCACAACAGATTGGTGCAAATGAGCATTAACCATACCTAGTGTACTTACGTTGTCGCTTATTGATTTGTTTAACGCCAGTTTCAAAACGTTAACCCCAGATATTGTAACTTTCCGATACGCTAACGTCGCCAAGTTATGGTAAAAGTTAAACCATGAACTCCCAAGTCAGGACAGTCGCATTCTAACGACAGTAACGTTAGCAAACTAACACCTTCTGTTGTCTCGACTTCGACTCAACTGTAGAAACTCACCAAACAATACCTACCAACTCAGAGTTTCCGGATTAATAATGACACTACGGTGCGACTGAATTCAGTAAGCGAAGCTGTTTGTGTGAGTTGCCTCTTCATTTCACAACGCGTCGCTGGTGGACACCTCACCTATTCAATTGTTTGAATGTGAATCATATTTGCTCTACTTGGCGAGTCCTCACTGTGTGCAGCTGTTGAGTTCTGAGGCGCGCGCTCTCTTCCAACGATTCTCAAAGGGGAAGATGGAGCGCGTGCACGGCAACCCCCAAAACACCCATAGGACAGTCACGTGGTCACGAATAACAGAGAAAAAAAAATTAGGATTAGTGCACATAGTCTTAAATCACACATAAAATGCATCTTATCTGTGTTATTTATTAATATAACATCCTAGTATCCCAACTACTTACAAGTTGCTTGAATATGGCAGTCTTGGGCAGTTAATCACTATCATGTGGGCTTGATTTGTATTTTAAATCACCCAAGTTACAAGTGTGATATTATGTTTTGTTTTTTTACAGTAATAGGTTTTGGGCTATCCTGTCGTTTACTTTAATCTATGTAAACTGTTACATACAGAGTGACGCTGTGTGCTGATTAGAGCCACAGGCTACATAACAATGTTCACCGTTTGATATGTAATGCTGCTGAACCTACTTGAAGTGTAGCCCTTCTTTCCACGCTCTCGCTTCATGCATCGGCTGCCATGTGGAGATGGGGGAGGGGTGCCTCAAACTTTTTTTCACAGTAACATGAGGGTTTTTTGCAGAAGCAGGTTGGTTGAGTCATGACGCATTACAGCTTCTCCCTATTTCACGACATTGAACAAGCCCAGTTTTATATCCCACTTCGATTTACTGTCACCAAAAACATACACTTGATAAAGCCATATATACTTAATGCTGGTGTCACATGCTAATGTAGTGAGGGGGAGACTTTCTATAGCCTATTGTGAAATGTCAAACTTATAATAACAAAATATAATAATGATAATTACAATACTTGTGACAGGGAAAATGTAAAGTCACTATTCAGTTGTGTGAACACAAAATACCCTAAAAGAATAATACACTTATTTTTGTGAGGAAAAGACTGTCACCTACAGTAGCACCCTGTGGCTAATGTGAAGTTAAATAACAGCCCCTCCTCCACCCTTAAACCCTCCCAAAGAGACACTAGGCATTGATGGCAGCTTAAAGCCATACATCACACAATCAATGAAGATATTCAGTAGACTTCAGTGTACACTTTATTAAGGCACACACACACTACCATCAAATGGCAGCAATGTCTGAAAGAAAAACTACTTATCAGTAACCACTCCCAGCTAAGGAACAGTGAACAAAGACTTGGAGACACCATTTGCCAAAACCATCTCTAACAGTAGGCTGGGTTGTTGCCTTATCCTCCTGCCTCATAGTGGCCATTAGACTGCTTCGCTTATATATTGCATGTTGTTCTTGAAACCCTTGTTGTTACCAAACAGGTCAGACCAATGCTGTGCTCTTTATATAATGGAAACACAAGCAGATCCGCAGGTTTGGCAAGCAGACTTCACCAAAATGCATCATTGCTGTAATGAATGTGATTATTGTAAACATGCCAGACACCAGATCATATGCCTTTCACACGTTAGACATAGGAGCTAACATTGTACATATATTATTGTATACAAAATCGCTTCAATGTCAATTTATCTGATCATTTCTTCTCAAACTGTGGTTTAAATAAGCCACATGTTCTCTGTACAGTGCAAAATAAGACATCCAGTATGTGTTTTGCATTAGTAAGACTTAATCACTTACATGCGCCGCCCCTAAATTAAAAAGAATTGTGCACCCCCTGCAACACTCTGATTCAGATTTTGGTATTCTTTACGCACCCCGATATCATGGTACACAAACAAGTCTAGTATGTTAATCAAAGGCACCACATGTGACACATGGAGGCCTCCCGCTCATTTCCTATTGTTCTGTGACCACAAAGGCTCCGTGAAAGGCTATCAATCTGGAGAAGCAGTATGATGCCTCAGGATGATGAACGTGCCCGAGAGATGTTGTTGCCTATCATAAAAAAGCACTCTATGTGCAGTGGTGGAAGAAGTAGCAACATTTTTTACTTAAGTAAAAATAGCAATATCGCTCTGTAAAAATACTCTGTAAAAAGTAAAAGTCATATATTAAAGAATTCACTAAAGTAAAAGGACAAGTATTACAGTAACAGCAAAATATAGCTACTTAAAGTATGAAAGTAAAAGTAGTTGTTGGACAGAATAGTCAGAGACTTTGGTTTGGAAAATCCTAATTCCAGCTGTCAGATAGCGGAGTAAAAAGTAGACCATTTCACTCTGAAATGTATTGTAGAAGTATTAAGAAGCATAAAATTGAAATTCCTCAGAATTGTATTTAAGCAGAGTACTTGAGTAAACATACTTACTGTCTTTGTGGAGGTGGTTGTAGTTTGTGTTTAACCAGACAAATATTTATTTAACTGGATGGCAATGTTATCATAGATTATATTGCAGTTATTTAATTAGCATTCATGCTCTGTAGTGGTAATGACAGCAACAAGTGGGCAAACATTGTTTACTTTTAACTGATTTAATTAACTTTGTCCTGTTGTTTGACTTTATGCTGATGTCATTTCTCATCTAAAATCCTGCAAACTCTTTGTCTTAGCTTGTTACTTTCCAAACAAAAACATACTATAAACCAAATTCTAATTGAGGATGAAGTGGCATCTTTGAAAAACCGAATGCTTGAACGAATAATTATGTGTTCAGGAGACAGACAGACAGGCCCTGATAAGAACTGGATCAACGAATGGGGAAAGGCTGTTGTGGCTTCTTTTTGTCTTGACGTGTCAGGAGCAGCTGACTGCATTGTTCTCCTCCAGATTCCCAGCCTGGCTTCTTTCATAATCCTGGTGTCGCTCCTGAAAGACACTGATAATATATAATCTCCTTTCTCACCCCTAACCAGTGATGTTTATTCAGTGCAACCAGCTGTTGCATTGTTGATCATCTTAGAAATTTTATCAGTCACCTAAAGCATTCCTTTTCTGCACATTTGAAATATTTAGCTTCTTTCCTGAGGAGAAATTGAGAAAAGGGGAGTCTCTTTGTTCTACTGCACTGCTCTGTATAATCTTTTTTTACTTTCAGGCTTTTCTTTACTCTACGTTGACCCATATGGACACAGTTATTCATAAAAAAAAGAAACAGATAATAAACAAATGACAAAAGAAGCTTACTCTGATAAATATTCGATTGTTACTAGCCATTAATATTTCATAATGATATAGGTTAGCTCTAAATACTCTTTCAAATGTAATTGTGGTTGTATTAATCATATGATATCATTTAACTAAACTGCCTTTCTTATCATCAAAACTAGGACAAACCAACATACCAGTATTATGATTCTCTTGACCTTAATCTGCTGTCAAACATAAACTACACAGTCTTGGCACATTCAGTCATATAAATATCTCGTATTTGAAATTGGCAGATTAGGGGAACCACACCTCAGTTTAGACAGATGTGCGAGTGTGTGTGAGTTAAAAAGAAACAGTTAAAAACAAGTGTAGTTGCTGCACAGAGGGTCATCATGTCAAGTCTAAAGATACAAATCTGTATCTTTAGATTAAGGTTACCCTAAAATAAATTATGTTTCTAACCTCAGAAAATCCATTTTGTTCCGGTGGACTAATATTTACCATACTTTTTGTGCAGCAGCACAGGACATCATATCTTGTATTGGGCACCATTCTTTCTATGCATTTTTACAATTGTATGTAATTTATATCACCTCAGTGCAAGTTGCTTTTTCTGTGTACTTGCAACTAACATTTCAAGAACCAAACCAAATACAGAAAATGAAATAGAAGCATTTAATCAAAACATTGGCCTTAAATGTGTTATCATAAACAATGGGTAAAATCAGTGTTTTTTCTCAACACACAGCTCACCTTATTATCTTTCAGTTGTGGTTAAAACATTTCACATAACAGTAACATTTCAGGAATTTGAATGGCATAAAAATTTTATAAACTTTTTTAGGATTTCTGGTATCACACTACAGACACCTTTTGTCCCTCCAGCAGGATGTAACATTCCCCTGAAAAGAGTCACAAAAACCAACCCTAAAAACACTTGAGAGCATCTGCATCAGAATGCCTCCCAACACACAAACAGACACACAATGTGCCTGCAGGACCTGCTGATTCATTCTTGGTTCAAGTGAATGTGACTGTCATGCAGAGGCTAGATCACTAGTATTGATTTGTTATCAGATCAGAATTAGTGATTACTGTGTCTTCTCATTGGTCCCTGCAATTGTTTCACCTTAATGTCTCCACACAGAACAGACCTTTTACTAGTGAGCAGTGCCGTGATGCACATTAGTGCTGACAGCAGGCCTCCTGTCAGGCCTCCCTGCCCACTGTTCCCTTGTTCCACCCCCTCTGAGCTCAGTGCATTCACACAGTCACATGCATTGTCCTGGGATGAACTGCAGCAACATGGTGGTCAAGCAGATCTTTTGCAGTCTACAGTTGTTTAGCGTTGTTAAATCCACACCAATAACAGTTTCTATTTTAATAAGCCACCTAGTTCATTTTGGTCTGTGCTTGTGCAGAAGGGGTTTGACCAGCCCTCATGAAATTTGGTTTGCTTTCATAATTGTACAGAAAAGCTTCCCCTATTAAAGCTCACAATTCTGGCATACTGCAAGTAGGGACATGCAGCTGCCTGCACTGTGTATTTGCCAGGATACCCAGATGCATAAAAGGCTGAGTGAATTAGTTAATGACAGCATAAGAAAGTGAAGACATCCGGTGGTTGTGAGATTCACAATGTAATATAAAGTTTTTCATTTCAGGATAAGTGTCTCTCATGATTTTATGTTTGGTAATGAACATGAGCTCTTCACACATACCAGGAATACTGGTGGCAAAAACGTCACACTGCATCTTAATTTTAAACAATCCCCAGGGGGAAAGGACAGACAATGGATCACATGTCTTATACAGTGCAAGCAATACCTCACTTTTTCTCCTTCAGTGCCATGGCAATTACTTTGATGCACAATTTAAAATGATCACACCTATTATAGAGGGTAATGCAAGAGGAGTGTGTCTCATTGATAACAAAGGAGCAGTGTGAGTTATGCCTTCAGGGGCAGCGACTCATCACTTAATGGTGGGTGAATGGTAGGTCTCAGACATTACTATCTAAAACACATCCTTCCAAAGACTTCACAATGTGCTATCCATCATAGAAATTACATCATAAATGGTAAAAAAAAGATTTGAGGGCTTCCTTTACCTGAAATATACAATTCCTTACATCTTGTTTTACATCTTTTATCTCTAAGGTGTCTCATGGACTATCATGGAAATTGTGAATTAGTATTCAATAGTGATGTCCATCTGTCATCTCTCTGTCTGTCACAGTTACAAATGACGGCCTGATCTGAGGTCAGTTTTCTTTTATGCGACCATGTCTGTCAGATAACTGTCACTAGTCTGTCAGCGATACAAATAAATACATACATGAGTAAGGCTTACAGCATTTGGCTCTACACCCAACATAGCGAGGTGTGACTCACGTGTCACGCCTTAATAGCTCATAAGCATAGAGCTTAAACTTGTGTGCATTAAAATTATTTGGATTTCATTGGTGGAAGAATGTCATATTTACTTTTTGGCAAACTTGTTGTGTCACATATTTTTGCAGTTGTTGCATCAGCCAGTTGTTGTTGATTAAGTTTCTCAATGCCATTTTTGTTAACACGGATGAAGAAGAAATGAATGGTGAACATATTTATTGTCTTCAAATTGGCTGAAGTTACACATGCACGCATACATACATATAGGAAAACAAAAGAATGATATTAATTGCACATGCCAAAAACAAATGACTAACACCACAAGACTTTCATTTAATTACTTGACAAAAAATGCTGCAATCAAATTAAAAGCTAATCGACTGTGATTTATGACTGCTGCAAAACGTACCACAAGGACACATTTGCACAATGACACCATTTTGCTACCTCAGATGCATTTGTTAATGTGAACACTTACAATCAGTTCCCCACAGTAAACAGTAAAGATTGTGATTTTCCCATATATCCCAATACATGACTGTTAGGATATTTATGTATGTGCTTTACTCTACATATAGCTTACATAAAGTTAGAAAAATCTTTAAGTGCATTTTGTTATATAAACAAGCTCCTCTTATCAGCTTAATCAGTTCTCAATTTTAATGTATCATTTAAGTACTTTTTTCAGTATAATTTCATTTTATCTCTGCATTGCCACAACTGCATGATTTTTCTGGTATGGTAACTGTAAAAATAGGTTGTATATGACTATGTGTTTTTAAATGTTTTTGACATGTTAATTGCTGAAAGCAAAGCATGGTACAGTCTATTGCATAAGCCCAGTATGTCAAGTTGCAAGAACAAAGAGAAGTCACATTAAATACCTGTAGAAAAGGTTTCACACTCACATTGCTATACTTGTCAAGATATCTATATTACTAAAAATATATATATATCTCATCAACCATTTTACCAATTCAAATCACCACCAGTTCGACTACCTGCCCACTGTTCATCTTTCTCACAATTGTTCACTTGCATTTATCCTCCCAGTCACTTTTCTTTTCATATTGTATCTTCTAAACAGTAACAAAAACAAAAAAATGTAGTTAAAGTATTTGAATAGGGGTTGAAAGGGAGATGAGAGAGAGAGAGATAAAGATTGAGTAAGGACAGGAAAGAGGGAGGGAGTCTGTACAGGGAAACGTCACTGTTGGTTTTGGTTTCACTTGGTCTTCTCAGCTGGAGCGACAGTTACTGGCTCTGTCTGGACCCCAGCATCTGTAGAGTTACGTTTCTGACTCTGAAATTTAAAGGGAGAAAATGGTAAATGTTTGTTTATTACAGTATCTACTGTACTACTCCATTTCCACATCCATGCCAAATCTGAACTCATATATAACCCATTTTAAATTTATTTGCATTTGATTAAAGTATCCTAGAAGCCTTGTTCCTGTTGCTAGTTGTGGGGAACAATTTCTAATTTGAGGTCTTAGTTTTTTCATGGTGGAAATGGTTTCATTTCATGAAACAACAATGCTTGCAACACTGCCTGGAATATGTGTCTTCTGAATCAAGTCTAATATATTAACTTTATGTAATGTATTAAAGGCAAACTGTGCAACACTTGCATCCTTTGCACTCTGATCACTGCACTATTTGTTATTATGTCTATATTGTTTTGTTCATAGTGTGTATATTAGTGTTGTCTACACTGTAGCTTGTGTCTGATTTTATTTTATTATTAATTTATTATTGTGTTATGTTATTTTTGTATGAGTAAGCACATCATGAGCAATGTACAATCCTGAGTCAAATTCCTCGTATGTGTACACATACCTGTCAATAAAGCTAATTCTGATTCTGATTCTGATTCTGACAATTCACAGGATGTGTAACACAATGTGAACTGCACTGTGAAATAGGGCAACACTTTTAGTTGCTTAATGAGTTGCTGCTGCCATCTAGTGGAGATGAAGGTACAACATATTGCAATAAGCAGGGCCAAATTAACCTGAATAAACAGTCAGCAGTGTTTAAGGGAAACATTGCTGACTCACCAGATTTTTAAAGAACAGGTGGATGGAGTTCCTCTTTTCCAATTTCCTGGGCACATTGGCTGCTTCATCCGCAGCTTGGGTGGCCACTGAAGCTGGTTTGCTATCTACAACCGCCTCTGATGACTTGGCTGCCGGTTTGGGTTCCTCCTTGGCTTTAACTGTCGGAGCTGCCTCTGCCGCTGGGGCAGGGGTCGCCTTCTTTGGATCAGCAGGCTGAAAGTGTTGTGGTACATAATGAAAAACAGAATTATTCCAGTCCTGTAGCAGCCGTGGATCCAATGTTTGTATAACAATATGTTTAGATGGACTCTGAGATGACATCAGATGTAAAATTTGAAGCGACATTAAGATGCAAGATGGGGTGGCGATGGTGCAGTGGATAAGACACATGCCTTTGGTGTGAGAGACTTAGTTCAACTCCCCACTGTAACCCATCCACCATTGTGTCCCTGAGCAAGACACGTAACCTGTCATTGCTCCAGAGGCGTGCGACCTCCGACATGTACAGCAATTGCAATTCGCTTTGGATTAAAGCGTCAGCTAAATGAAGTAATGCACCAGCTGTTAGGATCCACTGTGTCTTAGTAGCTCATTATGATCATAGAAGCACTGATGTGTGTTATAATAACAAATGGAGAAAATACTTTTGCCAAAAACATTTTTAATACCAGATGTAATTAATGGAATTACTCCGGTTAATAATATGTCTATTCTCAAGAGGCAATTTTACTGTATTTACCAGTCCAGTTGTTCTCCTGAGGAGTCGAACTCCACTTGTGGAGGCTGCCTGGACTTTTGTTGTCATGTGGTCTAACAGTACCTCAAATTCACATTCATCTGTTACTTTCTGTTTACTAATTCCACCACAATTCATACTCAGAGATTTTCAGACATTTTTAAGACCCATAAAGGCTTGGATGAATCGGTCCTTACTTTAGGCTTGAAGAAAGAAAGGAAAGGTGATTTTGAGGCTGTTTTCTTTTCTTCCTGAACAGGCGGTGGCGGTTCTGGCTTTGCAGCAGCTTCCAGAGTGCTGGCTTTAGAGGGATCCACCTTCTGTTATCAAAACAGCAGAGAAGAAAATACACATCATGAGCCATTTACAAATTAAAGATGTGACCATCATTGAAGCAGAGAGAGTGAGGGCAGGACCTGCCACCTGTGATGTAAAGAAGAGATAAAGGGTGGGTAAATCAGGGATCAGAGCGGAGAAGTAGGCAGAACAATCTGATAAGAACGGTCCTCATAAGAATAAAGAAGCCCACACCATCATGCACAAAAGTCAAGAATGTTATTGTCTGTAAAAAGAAATAGACAAGAAAATAGGAAAGGGAATGTTTCAATCTCCACTGAATATCCTGTGTCCTCCTTTGGAGGAATATGCTTATTATTTGTTTTTTTGACAAGAGATGAGAAAATAGATACCATTTTCATACTTGTTAAATGTGAGATGGTTAACATAGCATAAAGAATGGAGAGCTGGCCTGCAACTGGTCCAAAGGTAATGAAATCTTATTGTTTAACATGTTATATATCATTTGTTCAATCTCAACTGAATCAAAGTGGAAAGTAAATTCAAAAAGTTGTGGTTTTATGGAATATAATGTGCTAGTGAGCTTTAGGGTTGTTGGTGCTTGTTACCCTCAGACAGCCAGATGTACTGTTTTCTCCTGTCCAGCCTTAAGTCTAAGCTAAGCTAAGTGGCTGTTGCCTCATACTTAACAGACAGATTGAGAGTGGTATTGATCTTCTCATCTACCTCTTAGAAAGAAAGCCTATAAGCGTATTTCCCCACAATGTTGAATTCCTTTAATTTACCTCAGCTTCTACCACTGGCGGTGGTGCCTTTTCCACCATCTACAGGGAAGAAGAAATTATTTGTTTTCCCATCTATTTAAATGTTGTATAAAATACAATAAATAATGGGCTGACTCATCTGTCATGATGGAATGTACAACATACAGACATCTGTGATAAGGTGAATTAATTAATCAAAACATGAAAAAACTGTCTCCTTTTTCAAATGCCAAATTTCATGCGTGTTCAGTGAAATGAATAAAAGATAACATTAGGTTTAGCATATTATTTGGTACATCTGTTTCAACATCATGTCAGAGGCGCCTGTAGAGTAAAGAAAATTAAGAATTAATATTCCAGAGCACTTCCTGCTGGTTTACCTGCTCTTTTACAACTGGCTGTGCAACCTCCTCTGCTGTCTCATGAGGTTCAACAATATTTTCTCTCTGAGCAGATGTAAATGAATCAGAACATTGTAAAAACAAAAGAACTGTGCAAAAATAACATGGATATAATCAGAGAATGAGAATATTGTTCCATCCCCTAAAAAGGCAAAACCCCAGAATGGAGAATTTTACTTCCACTAGTGTCTCCTGCAGAGCAAAGCTACTTTTTTATTCTGAAGAGATGCAAACAAAGATGGACATGTGAACATGCTGTAATTTATGTGTATGGCATATCTGTTATGAACATACTGAAAATAATATTTAAAATAAGACCCACTGTGAGAGTTGCTGAAAGACTATTGAAATCCTACATGCAGATTAAAACTTCTACAACTGGTTGTACCTTTACTTCTAGTGCTGGCTGTGGTGCCTCCTTGATTGTCTGCAGGACAGGTAAAGGAATTCTTTTTGTTAGTTACAGTCAACAAGACAGAAAAATAATGTACTCATGAAGAGAAGAAAAGTTTTAATTGTGAAATGCTTAATATGTTAGCATGGCAATGAACTCTGACTAATATGAGCTTTTTGAAGGAATAGTTTGACATTTTGGGAGACATTTACCCGCATTCATGTTGAGAGTTAGATAAGAAGATTAATAACACTGTCCTGTCTCTGAGATAAGGATGGAGCCAAAACCAGGAAGCAATGAGCTTAGCTTAGAATAAAGAAGCAGGGGGAATCGGCTAGCTTGGCTCTCCCCAACACACAATACACCCGGCAGTTCCTGTAAAGCTCATTAATTAAATCTCGTTTGTTTAATCCGTGCACGTGAGTGTAAAAATGATGTTGTGGTTTTATGAGAAGTTGTGCTATAACTTTCTTGGTGACCAGCTGGGCTGTAGAGGTGCTGGTATTGCAGGCATATTTGTAAATTTTGGACATAGCCAAGCTAGATGTTTTGCCCTGTTTCCAATCTTTATGCCAAGCTTAGCTAATTGTCTCCTGGCTCTAGCTTCATATTAAACACAAAGACATGAAAGGGGTGTTGATGTTCTCATCTATAGGCCAGTAAGCAAAGAAGTGTTTTTTCCAAAATGTCTATTTTTAAATTAATTACTAATGCAATTACAATGTCGGGCATCATGGAAATATGGACTGTGGTAGAAACAGTGGTGCTAATAACAGTCTTTTTTCCAGGGAAACCTTTTGACCGAAGTCACACTAATATTGCATGTCTAACTGTGGCATCACATTTTTGAAAGAGCACTACAAAAACCTGATTCTCCTGGATGAATGTCAAAACAGGTTTGCCGCAAGTTCCAATTTGAAAACAGCAATTTGTTCAGTTTCTGCCACCTCCAGACAAATCAGCTGTTGTTCAGTTAGTAACAGGATGAGCTATGGTCAGTTTGAGAATATGATAATCTACTGTACCACTGCTGCAGTCTTGGCGGGGGCATTGGCTCCACTTGCTGAAGCACCCTTGCCTTTGGATGCCTTGATGCCTAGCAGTACCTCAAATTCACATACAGTATGTTTCACACTATGTTATAATCTGACACACCGTGGAACATGCACTCCGTAAAAGTCTACATGAATAACCACCGTTTAAAATAATTATCTCATCTTGCAATGCAGTGCAGTTTGCTTTTTCTTTACCTTTGGTCGGAAGAATTTGCTCAGAGTATCTTTGGCTGATTTTCCTTTTGAGGACTCGGGTTCCTTTGCAGCAGCTTTTGTATCTTCTTTTGATATGGGTTTTACAGGTTTGGCTGCAGGTTCTCCTTTGATTTCCATTTTTGGTGGCTCTGGAGGAGGTGGTGGTGGGATAGACATTCCTTTGGGTGCTACAGGGGGCTCAGATACTTGTGCAACCTATTCAAGAGAGAGCGGGTGTTCAAATAATGGTTTGCCATGGAAAATCATAGGAACTTTAACAGCAAATACAAGATACACAATGACAATTTTAGGTGAGGTGTAATAAGATAAATGCAAAGCAGCAATCGCTTTATTTTAGTTATGTCCAACATAAATAATAAAATGATTTAATTAGTATGTAAAATGCAACAATGGTAAATAAAGTAGAATTTCTGTAAGTTAATTGAATCCAATTGTGCCCAGTAAAAATATCCTTTTTTTAGTGAACTACAAGATATTACACAAATTAAATATGAGCAATGTGCTCACAGTGGTGGTTGCCGCTGGTTGGGTCTCCTTCTGGGACTATTTGGCAACAGAAAAAGGAAGCAGTTAGAGAGATAAAGTTAAACTGAAGCAAACAAATATCTGCAAGAAGCGACCAGGGATATCCTAAATATAAGCTGAAAATGAAATGAAATTTTCCAAATCACTGACCCAATATTTATTATGTAATAAATATATAATCAGCCCCTAACATTACTGAGTTCACTGATACAGCTTTATGAACCAAAATAAGCATATAATAAAATGGATATGGAAAGAAAATCAATTGATAGAATCTCAAAACCCTTCTAAATAAACCCACAGAGGTGCTGTCATGGTCAATTAATTATGTGATGCTTCATGAACATCTTTTCACCTGATCTTTTGTGGCATCAGGAGTAGCTGTTTCCTTTTTGGTTGTTTTAGTGGGAGTCACCTGTGCAACAAGGGAAGGAAAATGGACTGTCTTCAATAACTTGTATTCATTCCACACAAAACATTAGAAGAAAAACAAAATACCTGTCCCTCAAATGTTAAATGCACATGCATGATGTTATTTCACATGGCTGGCAATGACGCTGCAGTGTAAAACGTTCAGAATCAGCGTATATAGTTGATGTAGCAGGAACAGTAAAATAATTATTTTGATAAAACAGAAGCCTTTCATGAATGCAGACATAGGCCTTTATGATAAGCTAACTGAGGCCCACTGAGCTTCCTGACAGAGCACATACAGTACATGCGCTGTCATTGTGATAGCCATTGTGCTCCGGAGATGGCGTAGGCCTGCCCTTGCTCTATCTTCACAAATCTCAACTTCCAACTGCACAGGCCTCCCTTGTGAGCTCACACTATGGGTTGAACAATAGGCCACCACATTCCCGCATGTTCAAAGACTTGATTAGCATGGGGCTAGGGCAATGGTAACTCTTTAAAACGGCATGAATCCAAAAGACAGCACGATGAAGAGGATATACAATAGCTTCTTGTTGTAGGTTTTCCATCAGGCACTGTCATCTTGGCAGATTTAGTTATGCATACTGTTACTGCCATAAAACTGCTTTTTCACATATCTCAACATAGAACAAGAGGAATCATGCTCACACCAATCAAATTTAAACATAACATCTTAAATGTTACATTTATTCACTGATCACTGATCTCCACTTTATCAAGCTAGTTACAAAATATCTTAGCTTCAGTGAGGCTTTAAGCAATAATTAGAACACACAGTAACTACATTTTTGTTGTTTGAGCAGCTGTTTGCTTTTGGAGATAACAAGAGTGGATTTGTTTTTCCACTTTGATTACAGCCATTATTCAAATAATTTTTCCCAAGCAGTCACATTTTACAAGAGAATCAATTAGAAATATCAAGTATGTATATAAACACAGACTGAATTTCTCAAATTGTGCCACTTACTAGTGTTTTGAAGAAGTTCATAACTAGATTCTTTTCTGGGTTACTGTCCTCTTGGTTTTCCAAAGGTTGGCTGTTTCTCTCGTCAGTTTCAGGAGCTTTTTTTCCCTCTGGACCCGGGTCAATAGTCACACGTTCTGGCTCCCTTAATGGTTCAGGTTCTTGCTCTAGGATAGCTGGCTCCTATACACCGTCACAAAGTATTAGCCTTTGAGAATTATGTTAGAGCAGTGGAGCTGATATGCAAGCAGTGAGTGTCTTAATCGCAGCATTGAGATGGGAGCACAATTCCAACCATGCCTCTGCCTACTCAGGGCATTGTCAACAATCACCCTTTTATTAACGTGTGTGTCCCACCCCTCACTCATTGATATTCAACAATGTGTAAGAGTTATGCCCTGAGAAATGTCAGGAAACTCAAACCTTACTGTATCCTTATGATGAGTATGTTTAAAATACAGAACTGACCAACCCTGATTTTCATTTTTCAGTTTATCTGTGTAATTTTCCTTCAGTGTGACCTGATTAAAAATTCATATTCCCTTTAAAACTCTTTATTTTCTGAAAGCAGAAAGAAGTCAGAAAACACTGACCAAATTAATTATGAGCAAAATCATGAATGAGGTATTTTTAAAGCCCTTAAATGAAGTTTTTTAATTTTTGATTTTATTGGAAAATGTTTCAGTATTGTGTTCATGATATATAAACAGATTTGCATTGTAATAAAACAACTCATTTTACAATCCAACAATTACTACCACATGCCACCACATGCCATTGAACAGGTAGACCTATATTTTTCAAAACCTTTTTATGCTGTTCTTCCTTTGCAGCCACATGAATGGTAACAGTAATACCGTCTCCCAGTGAAGACACCTTAAGCTACCAAGCATATACACTGATTGTACAACTGATGTACAAGCTGACTGCAAACTAACAAGTAAACACTGCCATGTCTGTACTTATGCCACAGGTATCTTCAATCATTTCTGCACATTGTGAGTCCAGTGTTGAATTTATTGAGTTTACACTTGATTCAGTCTTTGCCTTCCCTTCAGTCTCTCCCTCTGTGATGATCTCTGGGGCTACCTCCGCTGAAGTCACAAGGTTACATTCAGTTGCAGTATCTTCCATGATGATTTCTTCTACAATGGTCTCAAGAGCGGCGTCAACACACTCTACCACAGGCTCATCTGAAGTGGCAATTTGAGAATCTCCAGAGATCTCCTCAGTGGAAGCTCAACATCACTAACACCCCTAACCACCTCTTCTGTATCTTCATCTTCAACTGTCTCGATGATTACCGTTAGCATTTCGGTTTTTGGTTGTCGCTCAAGAAGACTCACACTATCCTCCAGGGGCTCCACAGAAATGACAGGATTTGAATCAGTTTGTTCTTCCACAGCTACCGCAGAGCGAGCACCTGTCACTTTTATCAGCATCTTCCAACAGAATATCAGCTGGGGTGACGTTCCCATCTACAACTTCCTCCTGGACTGAAACTGAATCTAGTATCTTCTTCAATGTCGCACATGTTGCATCTTCTTCACAAGGGCTTGGATTCTCTTCGACATGTTCCTCTGAAATTACAGGGTTTTGTTTGGGTGCCAAAACATCTTCAGATACTTCATTTCTTTCTTCCAAGTTCTTCAAAACTGCCAACCCCTTTGACTTCTCCTCCAGTAGATGATTCTTGGGCAGTGGTTTCTTCCTCAACACCTTCTGTTACTGCTTGCATTTCATTTGAGAAAGCCTCTATAGCTTCTTCATTCATCTTCTCAGCAGTTGTCACAATTGGCTCCTCTGGACCGGTAAGCCTTGCTTCTTGTTCTCCAAAAAGGGGCACAAAAGTTGTTGCAGTGATGACCTCCTCTCCCACAGGGAGGCCTTTATTCATTGCAGGCTCACAAGGAGTGATGGCACAAAGTTCACATTCTAGAGAGAGGGCATCGATTGCTGTCTCTGGTATCTCGTCAGTATCATCTTCGACGATCGGACTTGGTTCTACTTCTTCAATTGGTTCTAGTCCCACATCAGCTTTCACATCTTCACCAACATCAGCGTTCTCATCTGTAGTAATAACTTCAGGAATAGACTCAGGTTTGACTTCATCATCAGGAGAATTTAAAGAATCTTCAAGAGGTTCCTCAATGGCGATAAGCTCATTGGAAGGAGCCTCAGCTGGGATAAATTCTTCACTTATTGCTGGTACATCCTCGACTGAAACCCCTTTTTGCCCAGATTCCACCTTAACTAGAATTTCTGTCACAAGAGGGACAGACAGTTCTTCTACAGGCATGTCTTGGTATGCAGGTGTAGGATTTGGCTCCTCACAAACAACCCCAGAGATTGTTTCCATCACTACAGTCACTGGCGCTTTATCTAGGGAAGGAACGCCATTTGCTTCCCCGGCCTCAGAGGCGACAGCATTATTCTCAGGTTCTGCAGTTTCAATAAGCACTACATCAGCTGACATGTCTCCAGCTCCTTCACCATTGTCTCCAGTAAATACATGGATACTTGGATCTGACTTGTTTACAGCAGCAAATTCAGCAGATTTAGAAACAGCAGCGAAAACCGCCTTAACACAATCAGCTACCACTTTGGAAAGGCTGGAAGAAACCTCCAATGGCACAGGTTCCTCAGTATTATTATCTTCTGCGACTATTTCATCTTCTATAATTGATTTGTGTAGGTTGGATTCTGGTTCTGCAGCAATTTCTGTCTTTTTCAGATTTTCAGAGTTGTCTGTAACTTCCGTCATCTCTGCTCTGAACACCATATTCTCATACACATTGTTCTTCATGATGATCACTTCCTCAATAATGATCCCAGCCGTCTCGTTGTCTAAGGGTTTCTCATTTGCAGGTTCTTCAACAACCTCCTCAGTAATGTCGACAGCAGATTCATTCAATGAATCTTCTTCAGTTGCTGCTGTCACCATCACGACTACCTCTTCCATTGGGCCCTCAGTAATAGCGGTTGTATCATCACCTTTGTCATCATCGTTGTCATCATCGTCATCATCACCAGTTTGCGTTGAAATATGTGCTTCTGTTTTTCTGTCTGTTTGCGTTGCTTTTTCCGCTCTGTCCTCTCGGTGCTCAGCGATGATCATGGCAGTTTCGTCTCCACTTGAACCTGACTCCTTTATTATGAAAATCAACATTCACGTTTAGATAAAAATACAGTTGTTTTTTGTTTCCGGGACACATAGGACAACCATGTGCTTGATCACACTGTGACTGAGTCAACAGAAAACACTCTACAGTGTAATGCCATATAGTACAACAGTCCCACAGAAGTTACTTGGGAAAAACGTTTTAATTGCTGTTGAGGCTGTGTGAACAGTGTGGCTCACTTAATATATTTTGAAAAACAATTGAACTCTATTGCAGAGAGGAATAAGCTATATCGGATCAGAACACGTTTTAATAGGATCAATTCAATGTTGTTTTGCATGGGATTTGTTGAAAAATATCAAATATTACCAGACTTATATTTTAAAAATGAACACGTAAGGTGCACTCACCGGCTGTGGATCAGTGGCAGGAAGACTTACATCTGTTTGATCTTCATTTGAGGTCGTTTTTTCTTGAACACTCTTGACATCAGCTGGACGTTCTGCTTTCTTTTTGAACATCTTGCCAAAAAGATGGACTTTTACTTCTTTACTTTTCATGACCTCTTCCACCACCTCCTGGACGGTGGTTACAGGGATGTCAGAAATGACTGGAGCGTCCGTCGGTTTACAGTCTGATTCAACAATCTCAGAATCAGGCTCAGTCGTTTCTTTGGCAAGGTTTAAGGAGATGGGCCCGCCATTTTGCTTGACTGTGGTCTCACTGTTAACTACAAAATAGAAGAATCAGTTATCAAAATGTAAACAAAGGGGTTGGCCAGTACAACAAATGCACAAACTAACATGAGACAAATGTTTTATTGCTTAAGATTTTTTTCAGTTATTGGTCAATTATATTTGTATTCTTGATATAGTCAAAATGTTCCAAATTGGGACTTCAAATGAGTTCTGATTTTTTTAATGTGAAGTCCATTCTGCAATAATTAATTTGATCTAATAACTACTTCTGTGAGACTGCTATACCAAAGAGGTTCACTGTTGTCACTACCATTAGATATCACTGTAAATTTGAATGTTAAATTCCTTGCATGCAACATTAACTCAAGCATGATATCAACTTGTGCAAGCCTCCAAGAGGTAAACATGGGCTAGTCAATCAAAAAAGTGACATCATCTTTATTTCCAGCATCATAATTATCTTTTTGGCAAACTCCCAGTAGCATTGTTGTTAATGCAGAGACACCGACCACACCACGACAGGTCAAATAGTTGCTCCTTGTCAATGTCTGAGACTACGCCTATAGTTTACATTGGAAGACTCAAGACGCAGTCCAGCTGGGAGTCACTGTTTACAGAGCATTATACAAGCCCAAATGATTAATCCAACATAGGCATGGAAAGATCAGCTGATTTTGTCTGTAAAACTGAACAAACTTCAGTAAAAATAAGTCAAAACCTAATCTTCTATCATGCTCAGATTCTCCAATATACACATCACCAATGTGTTATTTTACATTTAAGTCATTATATAATATATATCTATATGTAGTATTACTTCCCTGCTATTTATCGTAACAAAAATAAATTCAAAAATCTCACCCACCATCAATCTCCAATCCATTTGATGTGATGTTAGCAGAGAGGCCATTCACTGATCCATTTTCATGCTTCTCAGGACTTGTCTCATTCTATAAAAAATAATGAAGAAATACTGGTCTATGTTGGCTCCACAGTTCAAGACATTATCTACAGTGGGTTAAATTTCAACAGAAACACAGGTTTTGACAGTAAATGGACTGCTGAACAATCCAGCATATTATTAAAACTAGACTTTTTGTCATAAAAGCAACTAAAATCTACCTTTAAATGTGCATCTTATGAATGATTGAGAGGCAGCAAAGTTGTAGATACTACTGGTATGAAATTACAGGTTTGTTGTGTAATTTGTAGAATTTCACGTTACCTTGTTCTTGGAATTCTCGTTTCCCATAGTTTTGCCGGTCGAGACTTACAGACGCATTCAACTGAAAGAAATGAAATAGAAAGAAACCCTGAAATAAAGTTTAGTTATGTTAGTAAATATACACTACAAATAATGACTTAATTAAGTGATTACAAATTGTCAAAACATTATTATCATTCAAGTACCATACCTCGTTATACTTATACAAGTCAAACTAATGATATGCTCCTTATGAGAAATGGATCCACTGCTCCTGACTAACTGTGTACATAGGCTACTGTTAACAGGCTATTTTATGTGTGTTTTAAAATGGGTGGGGCAGTTAGTGATGGTGCTGTTTAGTAAAGGCACATGATTAGCTCATGGTAATCTCTCTGTGAATACTCTGAAAGTATCCCGACAAGGTTAGACTCTAATCACTCACACAAGGCAGTGCAGCACACTTTTATTGACAAAAGTGGCTGGGAAGTAGCAGGATGTGTCAGGATATTGACCTGGCACATTTCCACAATTTCAAAACAAAAATATATATGTTTGCACTTATAACCCTGTTGTATTAACCTGTTTAGTTTGATTTTGAAGTTAAAACTTTAACCATGTTATCATTTAGGTCATTAGCATCATGGATTTTTAAAGATTCAGATTCAGAGTTTTTTGATAATAAGACAATATGCCTTAAAATAGACATGCGCCTTAAAATATCTACTTTATTGCTTTGATATTATTTTTTTTAAAAGATGTTGTTACAGTAGTACCTGCTTTATGATCACAGTAAATCAAGAAATACAAAGAGCTCTGTAATGAAATCATCTGTCTTCAGAGACTTCCACATAGACATGTTTAAATGTCTGTGAGGGCCTGTCAATGCATCAATTAACACATGCCTGTCTGAGAGACAGGGATCAAAGACAAACTGACATTTGTTCCATCCATCCATTTGTCCACCCATTATCTATAACAGCATATCCTTTTCAGGGGAGGAGGGGGGGGGGGGGGGGGGGGGGGGGGGGGGGCTGAAGCTGATCCCAGCTGACACTGGGCGAGAGGCGAAGTACAGACTGGAAAGGTCGCCAGTTTATCACAGGGCTGACTTTAGCTAATTAACCCATTTCTTCCTTCTTCTATTATTATTATCATCTTTACGTTTTGTTTGGTACTTTCGCAGTAAATGTGCTGTACCACCAACACTCAATTTGTTTTATTCCTTATGATTTCTAAGAATTTAAACCTCTTTATGCAAATCAACCAAGCCACAATGTATCAGAATGTGTTTTACTGTTACAATTGCAAAATTAAAATGTGTGTAAAATCTGAAAATGTGTAGTTATTTATTGAATGTATTGTGACATGGCTTGGAATCCATGAACACAATGTCCCAATTGTTGCCTTTAGCCTGCACATTGAGGTGGGAGTTGGATTCCCCTGTTTGCATTGTACACTTCTGACTTCATGCAGGGCCTGCAGCTGAGAGACCTCAAGCAAAGTCTTTATGATGTACCAACGCACGCCACTGATTTAAAGACTAGTTAGAAGAAACTGCATATCAATATTCATTCAACCCAGTTCAAAACAATGTGATTCTCATGAGACTGCATAGATGCAAATAGTGTGTAACAACACATCCCTATCTGTGATGTGAAAGGTCTACAGTCCACTAGATTCGTTGACATATTTTGAAGCTAGTCTAAATGGGAATAATATAGTACCCTAGCTTTGCAGATGTATAAAGTAAATATTTGAACTTGGGTGTAGTACTGTTAGCTTTAGAAATATTTACAGAGCAGAAGTTCCGGTTAATATAAAAACTACTCAGAGATATTGTAAGCAAGTTTGCACATTTCTTGAGATAGATCATTAATAATAGAATATATAAAAATATCAAACCAAGTTGAAATTGATTTAAAAAAACAAAAAAGTATTAGCTTAGTGAGTGTGTGGCTGTTGTTGATGCCACATCACATGACCTTGTATATTTTAAAAAGAGGTGAGCGGAAGGGGGGCAAATAGAATATGCTATTAAATGGACAAAACGTACAAAAGTAAGCATTTTACTTTTATTATTTTTATTTTTATTTTTTTAATACCTTCTGTCACGCTGTAGAGTTTCGGGTCCCGCTAGATGGCGGTATAGCTGCAGCATCATGTTGAGTCCCACTGTCTTTGTGCAGTCGAGGAAGCCAAGATGGCAGCCACCATGAAGGGAACTGTAGTAAGTTTAAACTGAAAAGAAATTCTACTTTGTTTTCGAGGCACGCTGTTGCTGTTTCATCTGGAGATGCAAATAAAAACAGTAGAGATGTATGAGGGTGGGAGTGGGACAATTACTGGTGCCAGTGATATTTAAAATGTTGGTCACACCCTCGTGTAGCTTATGTCAATTACCGTTGTAGTAGCTAGCTAACGTTACCGTTAAATGTTATCTAAGTTAGATGGATTTATACTATGATTAGGTAACAGGGAGAGTGCACCAGCCTAAAATTATGATAATAATTATGACTGCTAGCTAAACGAGGGTTATAATAGTCGACAACGTTGAAGGAGCACCACTCAAGCCGCCGTCTGTAGCTTGCTCGCTAATTTGACCATTCATATTAAGCTAAAACTAGTGAACCATCAAGGTTAGCTCTGTTCCGCTCATGATATTTAACCTATTTTCTCTCTTTTGCAGGCGGTTGAAGATGTTAATGTCACTTTTGAAGACCAGCAGAAGATCAATAAATTCGCCAGGAACACGAGTCGGATGACTGAGCTGAAAAATGAAATAGAGGCAAAGAAAGTAAGTCACATCACTGCGGGGACAGACATTTTGAAATATTTTGAACAATCCTGGGGTTTGGAGATCAGTTGTGTTCAGACTTGACTAACACGTCTGAGTTACTGTGACTCTTAACTGACTGACATAAGATAATATATTACACTCAGTTGCACGTTTTATTAAAACAAATGCAGTCCTACTAACTTTCATGAGGATGGAAATGTTCTGTTTTGTATTGGGGCTGTTTTGAAGAGGTGCTGAGTTAACCTAATGAACGTTTTGGAGGATGTAGTTTGTGGTGCGGTTGATTGTTATATGAGTAATATTTAATTACTTAAACCTACCTAGTCTACACCTCTGTACTTTAACATGGCACAATCCATCTGAGCCATAAAGCACAGCATTTGTAAACAGTTAATGATTACACTGGAAGTTTGTTCAGATGAGTCACAGTTACTTGTGGTCTGAAGGGCAGGGCAGCTGCTAAATTTCTAAAATTAATTTAGTTGACAGCCCTAATTGTGACTGTAATAGTCTGCTAATGTTTCCTTGCAGAAATTGCTGCAGAATTTACAGGATGCCAGTGATGACTTAATGATGTTAGACGACGACACTCTACTGATCCCTTATCAAATTGGCGATGTCTTTGTCAGTCACTCCCAGGAGGAAACACAAGAGATGCTGGAGGCTGCAAAGGTATATTATTACCTTTTCATTCACTTCCGAATTGTAATTGTCAATAAAATATCCTCATTAAGCCAAAGTCATCAAGACAAAAGACTGTGGAGGAGAATTTTAATATACAATGACAGATATAGAAGGTACTGGATGAGTGATTAGCCTCTAGAAAAATGGCTTTGTCATTTTTTAAAAAAATCACTTTGAGTTTAATCAGTTCCCTCGTATATTTTTCTTATTAAAAGTAAAGAGTAAAACGTTTGTTCTTATTTAAAACAACAAAATGTCTGTTCAGACTGTTGTCAAACATTTTCTTGATCATGATCATCTTTTATCTAATTTCTTTGACGGCAAATTACATTGTCACCCATTCAAGCAAAAGAGAGTGACACATTGCCTTGTCTTTTATTTAAACTAATACATTAATTTAAGTTGTACTGAATAGAAATATCAAGAATGATCTTTTTATAACCTAGTTGAATAGAACAAAGAGCCAGACTACACTCTTTGTATAAAGTTATATTGAGTTTATTTTGCACAAATTCCCATCTCTGTGTAGGATTATAGCAATATAAAGGCAGTAAAAACATTGATATGCTGGAAAACCATTTCTGGCCCTCTTTTATCAGTGAAATTCTCAAAGTTTACTAAGTTTTCTGAGTTTTTAAAACAGGATTTACTAGTGTTTTTGAAAGCCTCTATGATTTATTAGACTGTGTTTTAGATCAGTGAGTAGCTGCTGATTAGAAACATAATAAGGTTGAGTTGAGTAAGTATTCATGTAATGTTTCTGCAACAGAATCATTTTTGAAATGACAGAAATTGTCCCCGTTATGCTGAAGGACTGGATTCCATTGAAAATCAGTTAGTTCAGACGCGGCTAAGGTCAACGTTTTCACATGCTTCATGTGCCCATTCACAGACCATATTGAAATAAATTTCTCCTACTTGTGCTTTCATTCAGAGAGCTGTCATAGTGGTCCAAAAGAAATTCTGATGTTGTACTAAGAAATAAAATGGTCAAGGTGCACACAAAACTCAAAACCTATTCAAACTCTTAACTGAGCACATGTTTTGACAAATGTGATTGTAGTGTAGTTCATAATTACTTTTAGTGCCTGGGCAGATACTGTTCACTGCCCATTCATTTAGACTTAACCGCTGAGCTGCTTTAAATCACAAACACACAAGCTGGAACAGATTTTGTAGGTGAACAACTTGTTGCCAACATGATTACATTTTCAGTTCAATCAAATGCATTCATTTCCAAAATGTATTCACATTTGGAAATTGCTGTTTAGACCAATAAATAGGCCTACATTACAAATCATAAAATGTTTCATTATCATCATTATGGATTGCATTTTTTTTAACAAGTTCACTGGTCAGTACACATGCTTGTATGTTACAAGTGCAATTTATTTTAGCAAATTTTCATTGCCATCGGTAAACAATGTTTCTTGACCTGGTGCTCTGTCCAAAAAAATCATTGTAATTTCTGCCTGCCAAGAATGCCCAAGGCAGGTGAACGCTCTCATTTTAATACATTGAAGAAATACAAAGTTTTGAGACCTGTGTCAGATATAGATGCCAATTTTTAAGGGAGTGTTCAACATCTTGGCAAGACTTTAATAGAAAGAAATCACAAGTACAGTGTTAATGTCATATGCGCCCACAAACGTGTTTTAAGAAATAGATCAACATTTTAGGAAATTCACTTTCTTGCAGAGAGTTAGATGAGAAGATTAATACCACTATCATGTCTGTATGGTAAATATGAAGCCACAGCTGGTTAGCTTAGCATAAAGACTGGGAACAAGGGGTAAAATCAGCTAGCCACTAACCACCTAAGCTCACTAATTAATGTCTTTGTTTTATCCATACAAAAAACTGTTAAAATGAGAAATGTGGTTTTACAGAGGGTTTTGTGCTGGACTATTTTTCTTGGCCAGTCGCAGTGACTTCCTGGAGTCTCCGCTGGTTGCCTGGCAACAAGACTCAAGAAGTGGGAGCGGTATCAATGACATCTAACTATCAGCAAGAAAACAAATTGGCATAATTCACAAAATGTAAAACGGTACGGTGTAGTGATAGTTGGTCCAGAGCATTAGAACAGTGAGAAACGGTCCAAAGCAGTTCATCAGGACAAGGCAGCGCAACCAACACCACTCCCCCAGGCTGGCTCAGACCTCTGTGTCAGAAGGCATTGTTTAGCCAGATGGCTGTGACAAAGGGGTGCTTTAGACGTTGACCGAGAGGGACTTTAGATTAGAGCCTGTCCTCCCCTTTGTCACTTCCAGGATCTTCCTGTTTGTCCTTGTGTTTGCTGCTTCTTCATCACACAACAAAGCATGCTCTGCAGGTCTGTACTGATTGATGTGGAGCAAGTTGCTACACACACTGAATGACAAACGTGTTGAGAACGGCTCACTTTTCAACTCATAATATCTGCTGATTATAATTTAGTACACATTTATATACATTGTCATTTAAAGTGTTTTCATTCCTCATCAAATTTTCTCCTTTTAGAATGTGTTTTAAGTGAGTTCAGCTTGGAGTAATATCTTAAAACCGGTTCATGGAAATGTCTTTAGCCCGTTGTTGCTTGCCTCATGTGGGGAAATTGTAGTGGTTGTCATGTAATTGAAGTTTCCATGTTCTGTAATCAGGAAGCACTGGAGCAGGAGGTCACAGGCCTAGAGGAACGAGTGTCAGCAATACAGCAATTGTTGAGTGATCTGAAGGTCCAGCTCTATGCCAAGTTTGGTAACAACATTAACCTGGAGGCAGATGAAAGCTGAGCGGTGAAATGGACATTGACAGCTGCCCCAACGTGGACTTTTTCATGCAGCTCTCGTATCAGATCCACAGTGCATTTGTCAAACAAAGCATCAAATACGACTCGGCATGAACTGCTTAGATTTGTTTTGGCTTTTGTCTACACACATGACATGAGTCTTCGTTTTAGCTTTGGCAAACAGTTTCACAAGGACAACAAAGGTAAAGGTTTGGAGATTAAATAAATGCACATAATGTCTGACGTATTTTAATTGGTCCCTTGTTTAATGCTCATGGTTTTGTTTTTATTCTGTTAACTGTCGAACTGAAGTAAAAAATGAGGAACAAAACTCTGTTTGACTAAACTAAAGGTCAGATGAAATTAACAAAATGTCTTTGACACATCAGTGTATTGTGTGGTCTCTGCATGAAGTCTTTTAAAAGTATTGAATCTGCTTGACATTTATTCTGAACTTACCTCATCAAATCAAGTTGATTAAATTAGTACCCTCTGTTGCTGAACTACACATTTAGTGTCTTCCACAAATGGAAAACTGAAATATTTTGAGCTTTCAATCAAAAAAGGAGTGATAAACTGAGCTAACATGCATCCAAAAGACTTGAGGTACCTCTTCTTGAACTGTGGCCACATTCTTTTAAAAACAAACAAATCGTTTTTGGGACTGGGGCGGTTGAAATCATCTAAGAAGTTGCCTCTTTGCTGGAAATACTAACATCTTAAACATGACGAGGCAACATTTGTAAGCAGTCGCAAGCTTTTCCTTGCCGCTGTCGCATTGTGCTTGCTCAAGGTGGGAATTGCTGGGTCTGTAAATAATATAATAAAGAGTTCGGTCTAGACGTGCACTGTATGAAGAGTGCAATGAGATAACTTCAGTCATGAATTGGCGCTATATAAATAAAATTTTATTGACCAACAATTGCAGGTACTCAAAATATATTTATTATTTAGACATGTACAGTACTGTGCAAGAGTTTTAGGCAAGATTGGAAAAAATGCTATAAAGTAATACTTTGAAAAATAGACTATATTATATTTATCAATTAACAAAAAGTGAATGGAAAAAATCTAAGTCAAATCAATATTTGGTTTGACCACCTTTTGCCTTCAAAACAGCAACAATTTTTCTAGGTACACTTGCACATAGTTTTTGAAGGAACTCGGCTGGAAGGTTAGCCAAAAAATTACTATCCACAGTTCTTCTGTGAATTTAGGCAGCCTCAGTCGCTTCTCTCCCTTCATGTTATCCCAGACAGACTCTGATGTTGAGATCAGGGCTCTGCGGGGGCCATACCATAACTTCTAGGACTCCCAGAGCACTGTTCCTGTGTTTTTGTGCATAAAGTGGCTAAGCCTTGTTTCCATGTCGGAGGTATGGCCGCAAGTCTTCCGTTAAGGCCACTTCCTACGAAACTTTTCCAGACAGTAGATGGGTATACAAGGGTCCTTTTGCGAAGGGAAGTGAGCATGATGTATGTTTTATCTGCTGCAGTAAGTTTCTTTGGCCAATCGCTGCGTCTATTTAATAATGCCCGTTTCTTTGTGCTTCTTCAAAAGAGCTTGGGCTGAACATTTGGAAACTCCTTGAAATGTCTGCCTAGAGACCTTGCTGATTCAGTGTAACTGTCTTGTTTCTATGGTATATGACTTTTGACAGCAAACTGTCTTCTGCAACCTCACCTTGTTTGCTGAGTTTGGCTGTTCCACACCCAGTTGTATTGCTCCTACACAACTGTTTCTGTTTCACTTAATCATTGTGTTATAACCTAAACGTAGAATTGGTGATGAACAGCACCTGTTTGGTATAATTGTTTAATCATACACCTGATGAAATGCCTCCCAAATACCTGACTTTGTGCAAGTGTAATTAGAAGAATTGATAAGGTGGTCACACCAAGTATTCACTCACTTTGCATTTTCTTAATTTAAATATAATCTATTAACATGTCTATTTTTAAAATCATTCTTTACAGCCTTTTCTTCACACCAGCCTAAAACACTTAAACAATATTGTTTGTGTGAATTACAACTAACAGATATGCAATACAAATGCCAGAAAAGACTAGAAGAGAGAAGGTAACAATATACATAATTCAAGTAGTTTGGCTCATTAAATAAGCCTTGACGGCACTTATTTCAAAAACAAGATCTGATACAGAAAAGGCAAGAGTGTTAAATTCTTGGAAGATGCAAATGATTTTCACGTCTGGTGTTGTGTGTGGACTAGTGAATGTGTCTAGAAAAATGATGTAGACATGTCTGGTACCAGACAGATAAAAATATATCGTATAATATATATTTTATCAGCATAATTGTTGTTGCATCAATTCAGCAAATCAATCCGAATAAAAATAAGTGCCCGAATAAAAATAAGTGCCCTTTAAAACATGATTTAAAAGGATCAAATCTAGATTTTGTTTTCAAATGTCTTTGCTTAATTTTTCCAGATAATTTTCTCTATATGCTGGATGGTTGGTGGCTCCCACAAATACAACAATGCACAAACCTCATTAAATTGTGCCCTCAAGTGTGGCCTACATGAGCTAATAAAATATCTGGGAAAAAAAGAAAAGAAATGGAGCTTGACGTTACAGCAGACACCACTGGAGGATCAAGATCTCAATTAACAAGTTTCTCCTCCCGGTAGGTTTCCTGCTGAACATTCATAGCTATGATTAAGAGGAACTCCACCCACACAGGCTTGTCTTTATGCACAGCTTGTTAAACCGCGGCTCGGAGGAACACACATGGAAATGACTGGACTTATTTCCCCGTTGGCCTTGTTTATTCTCTGCCCTCTCTCTCTCTTTCTCTTTATCTGTTCATCTCTATCCGTCCTCTCACTCCCCTGCTTCTTCTCTAATGACACAGATGTTGATATTTATCAACTGCGCTGTTGTAGTGAACATTGAGAACAGCAAATAAATTGGAATGATTTCTGCTGAAGCAGCCAGTGTCACTAAATAGTAAAAATAAGATGGGATGCAGTCTGCCAGAATGTTTTCCTTCAATTACAACTGTAGAAATTGTAATACAGTAATTAGGCTCAAATATGACATAATTATGTTTAGTAAGGTCAGGTAGAGAGGTACTAAACATTTGCACAATCAAAATTTGTGTCAGAAAATAAAGTACGTGTATGTGCTATTCTCTGGTAACAGCACGAACAGGCCAGAGGGTGTCCCTGTCTCCCCAGTAATTTCACAGTGAAATCAAATAGCTTTAACTAGTATCAAGATGAGCTCCTTGAGTTTATTGGATATGGCTACACATGTAAATATTGGGGGAAATACGTCATGTTGTTGTTTTTGTCATGGCTCCTGAAGAAGAGTTATGAATGAAATGAAGAGGAAATAACTGAAATATGCAGAGGAATTAATTGGAGGATGCTTCATAAAGAAAGTTAAGTCATACTTAACTTAGAGCTCATGATTTAGACGTTAGGTTCAAAGTGTGAAATGCCTTGAGCAAATCAAATCCCCCTCTAATTTCTCAATAAAGCACAATCCTGTAGTCCGAGCAGATTATGCTGGTAGCCGGTGTCTTGCTCAAAGACTTTGTGCACACTTCATCATTTTCTGCGCTGGTGCTACAGTGAAAAATTGTGTTTGCTCACTGTCTCTGTATGTTAGCTTAAATGTCAGGAGAGTCAACCCAGACGGTTTGAAAAATCCATAGCAGCTATAGCCATTCTTCATCACTTACAGGGGTTTCGTCTCAGCCAGCTTTTATTCATTACACGTGAGCAATCTCACCACTCTTCAAAAGCACAATGCAACATGCCACCCATCAAATGCCATTCATATTGTGGCCACTAATATTTATATTTGCAAATAAGAATACCTTGCAGACAGCATGTTGTTCATTTGCTGTCACCACAGAGGTCTAGTTTTTTTCCCACACTTTGGCCTTTTAGTGAATTACTTTTATTTTCTGTCTTCATTGAACAGCTCACAGGACAGGCTGACAGGTAAGATGAGGAAGGAGGGAAAGATCGCACGCAACAAACACTGTCTGGTCAGACTTCAACAATGAATTTTGTGCTATATCTTGGATAGAGCTGAACTTTATCAATTAACTGATTGACAAAAATGAATAAGTCAGTCCCAAATAAGTTTGGGACTGTTAGTCAGACAAGTCAAGACATCTGATGATGTTGCTGTGAAATTTGATGATGTAATTTTTCGGGTTTTTTCTGACATTTTAAAGACAAAGCTAAATGAAAAAAGTATGAACATATTCATCATTATTACACCCAATGGTTATTTGGAGTCTTAGACTACTGGGATGCCAGGATGCCCCTGTCAACTAGCCTTGAAAACCCAACTGAATTTCTGAATGATTGAACAGGATATGAGGGTCCTTACCCTTGACAGCGGTAGTGCAAGACATTATGAGACAATGTCAAGTAAGCTGTATCATGGGGTTAGGAAGAGAAGCCTAAAAAGCACAAAGCAAGATTGAGTGCAGTAAAGAGACCGGGGGCTGTGAGAGGCATCAAATATCGCCGACCATTTAGGAAGCAGCGAAAGGGCACACAGGTCAAACTGCCTGGTAAGTTTTTTTGTGAGATTTTCAATACTAAATTGTTGAGAATGAATTACCATTCCTTCACTTCCTGTGGACAGGGATTTATGTGTGGAGGCTGAGCTCTATGCTGGGATATCTTCTGTCATTCATTTCATTACTGTCTGTCAAGTTGATCAGCCTAGACAATAAAGGCACAATTCCACTGTGGCGGCATATGAATCATCTGAATGATGAAGACACGTCTTTGTGTGGACTGATCCCTCTGTGAGCATCTGTGTGTATATATGTGTGCGTGGCAATCAGGACTTAAAAGTGCTTTGAAAACAAATTGGTGTCCCAGAGCCAACATCCAGTGATTTATTTAAAGATGTGTTTATCTTTCATTTATGAATTGCTGAATTGGAAATTAAAACTTTCACTCATGTATCATCCTGTCTTTCCGTCTAGAATGCCTAAAATATGTGGGAGTCTTAGCTTGTAAGGTTCCATCAGATATCAAATTTAATCGTTGGCCCTTAATATGCAGAGAATATTACTTCAAAAATGCATTTCCATATCCACCATGGAACAATAGAGCAAATAACTTACCATATGAAAGATAGTAGAAAGCCTCCAAATATTTCAATGAATATCATTACCAAAGCCTGAATTTATGTTGGTTACAATGCAAAGACCTTGAAGAAACTGACACATCCAAGCTGTTGGGAGACGTTTGAATTGCTCTTAAGAAGTGATGGACAACTTAAATCTTACCATTAATGATTTTACATGATTCTATATATACATTACATTTAGAACTCTTTAGAGTTTATTTTAACAATATTTACCCATGCTAGTGGCCAATTTTCAGATGGCAATGTCAGTCCACCACTTAGGTCCAGACTCAGACTGCAACTATTGAAACTATGAAATTTGGTACATTCACATCCTGCTCAGTATAACTGATTACTTTGGTAATGCCATGACTTTTTATCTAATGCCGTCATCTGGGAAACATCTTAATTTGTGCAATACCTGCCATACTTTATGTTTAGTGCTAATTAATAAATGTCAGAATGCTAAAATGCTAAACTAAGATGTGCGCAACGGCAAACATTATACCTGCTAAAACTCAGCATGCTGACGTTAGCATGTAGCTCAAACTATCTTTGTGTACAGCCTCGCAGACCTGATAGTAGACTCTCAGCCTTTGTTGCTAATAAGTTGGTAGAGTCATATTTAACTCCCCCAGTAAGGGAGTGTTATTTTTAAGCACATACCATGGGGCACAAGCCTTGGTGGTCCAGTCCCACTACATATGCTGAGCTGATGAAAACTGGGCAGCTTCAGAAGAACAATCCAAAATTGTGTATATTGCACGTTACTCTAATAGCATTTACTGAAAAAAGGTGAATGCTTCACATTCACACCAACAGGACTTTCCCCAAGTAGAGATTTAAGCCAATGATCCTTCAGTCATATTACTGTTGCACCAACTCAGCTCTACTGTCGCCCAATTAGCTTGAATTTATGGTCCAACAACTGCAAATAACAGCACAAAAGATGGCTTCATATAGTTGTCCTTTAGGGTGACATTTTTCTGTGTTTTCTGTAATCGCACTAGTATTCGTGTCCTCCCCCCTTCTTTGAAACATACACATAGCCTAATTAATGGACGAAGGGGGGAAACCAGGATGAATTATGACTTGTCTGTTTTTCATCCAATTAAATCTAACTGGTCGAGAGCAGTCCAAATTTAAGCAAAAAATAAATCAGCATCTGGATTGTGGCCAAGCAGTAAAAGGTTCATCAAATCATATCATTGAATTCATCTGTGTTCCCGAATTCCATTATAAATCCTCATTTATGTGTTTTGTAAATGCCATTATAAAACGTGACAGTGTGATGTCTGTGGGTGTTGTTCACCTTGATCTTGCTGCTGAATCTCTTCTATTAACACCCCGGTAGGTGTTGTGCTGTGTTTTCATTTCACTTTAGGTTTCAACACATCAGTCGGCACCAACTGGCAAATGTAACTTTGATGTGTGCCAGTAAGCAAATGTCATCCTGCCAATAAATTGTGTGTTGAATACTTTCAATTAGGCCACTTGACCAGCTCAGGGGAGAATACCATCATAAAGGGATGCAGAGGAATACATAATATAGCAGCAAAATTAAGTATAGCTTTATTGTAAGTGGTTTCATTGGATGGTGCTCAATGGCTGAAAACTAAAACACTTGTTTCATCTAACCACACACATGTCCTGCACTTGTGGCTGAAGAGGTTTCTGGGGATTGTGACATCTTGTACATTCAGCTTGTTTAACAAAGAAGAAGAACTTGTAATACTGACTGAACTCTTTACTCAAAAAAAGTGTGATTCAACAATTAATGGTGTGAGATAGTTGGGCATTGGCAATGAGATAACAATAGGAAATTGGATGTTAATAATATATACGTGAAATCCTATCAAAGTAGCGGATCAACAGTGTTTCAAAGTTTTTCTCTGAAGAACAAGTATTTGTGACTAAATAAGCAAGAAAAAAACAGGGGCTTAAAGGGGCTATATGTATTTTTTTTAATGAAATGTATCGCCTTTTTATTGCCTATTTGTGAGCGGGTTGTAACCTTACATAAAAATTAATCATTCACCTGCTTTCTCGGTTGCTTGAAACAGCCAGTATGCTGCTTGCTATGTGAAGAAATCTGGTCAGAAGAAAACAGATTAAGGTTCATTCATTGTGGACATTTAAATTTGATGCTTTTTTCACGTTTGAAATTTGAAACACTTGTAAGAATAATGATGTCACCCTATCCAGTAAAATATTGTTGCATGCAATGTTTTTATATACTGAAGACTGGAACTCACTGTGTATCACTGTACTGTGTATCTCCTCGGCTGGAGATCTATTACCACCTGCTGCTGTAATTGTAAATGTGTAGACCTTAGCCACATCGTCTATATATTAAGAAACAATATCAGCCTGATATTATTAGGGATGCCAGAAAAACTGAACTACTTTTGAATAGCATAGACTTTCTAGGAGATGCTTTTGACTGTGGAGATATAAAAATGAAAATGACCATGTCCATGCCACTATTGTGAACTATCTCGCAGGTGAAGCTATTTATAAATGTAAAAATAGTATGTAATATTAATCCTGGCTGGAATGAACAACATAAGAGACATTTATGCTGTGGGTTGAGGCTGGAAAGGTTAAGCAAAAGCTCTGTTGTGGGCTATAAAATGTGCAGGATTTAAATATGATCTTTATTTCATCGGATTTTCTTGCCAGAAAAGCATTGCAAAGTAAATCGTTTGGAAAGAGGTCATAATAATGAATAACAGTACTGATTGTGTTGATTTCACTGAGGACAGTAAAGTGAGATTAATTCAGTATGTAAAGCTATAATTGTCGTGTAGCTTAAAGCTTTATATAGTTTTAAGGAATGTGGAAGTGATCACATCACATTAAACATCTAAAATATGCTTCTTTATTGACATGTTCACTGGTGTTACTGGCTTTCTAGTTCATGCTATCCCACCCGACTCTATACTTATACTCGATACTTGTCCAGGCTGTTAAATGTTTGTAAAAGTTGGGTTTTCTGTAGTCTCAAAATTAATCATTGCATATATGCCGATTTGTTTAAATGAAATATATTATATAAATGATCTGATTCTGATAGATGATGAAATATGCATTCCACGCTTGCCAATTCTTTTGATATCTCTGTCCCTCTGACCGCTCTTCTACTGGAGTTTCAGAATTACTTAGAGAGTAGCCTAGCTGAGGGTGAGTGGGAAGGGAAATGCTGCTTACTATTTGTTGGGTTTGCTTTTGCTACTGCTAAACCCTTTAAACCCTGTGATGACTCTACAGCTCTGAAGATATTCCTGGTACTTTACAACACTCACACAATATTAACAGACTGATCTCATTTGAGGATATGGGTTAGAGCCTTTCTTTTCTACAGAGACTCTACAAAAGGATATAAAATTACCTCCTCGGCCAGTGCCCGAGGAATGTGACTAGACATATGAGTGGGGTAGTGGATCCATTTAGGCTAACAGGTTTCAGCTAGACTAATTAAATCAATATGATAATCTGACATTAAGTAATTTACCAGTACAGCTTTAGATGATTTAGGTTTTAATGCACGGCTCATCTTCTGTTTACTTTGGATTTAATTAATTGAAATGTTCGGGGGCGGGGCAGACACCGTCACTATGTGCTTTTGGGTGGGTAACTACTCTAATAGAAGTGCAGAGAAGCGTGTAGGACTGCAACTCTTCCTCCTGGTCTCAACTCTGGGTTGTCATGTCTTTGGTCCACTTGTAAACTCAGTCAGATTTCTAGATATGAGAGCTGCTCCATCCAAAGTGGGATGAATGCCGTTTCTCCTAGACCAGGTCTTCCCCAAACACTCTGTACATCATCTTGTAACATGTTTGAGAAGACCCAGGCTGTGCTACCAACCAGGCAACATGGTCAACTGCCATGCTGCCCCAGATCTCTAGCCCACCCCCACCCCCCAAACCTCAGATTCACTTCATGTCACTTGATGTTTGGTGATATGATTAGAGGTTTTGAAGCCTTGGAAGGTATAAATGTGAACTATGGGCTTTTTAATTATGTTCTTTTAATGTGTCTTCACGTCCCTCACTTTCTTCCTTTCCTTCCTCCTTTCCAACCCCCGGGTCTCTTTCTCACATCGTCCTCTCTGGGAGGATGACGGAGGAGCTGAAATTGCCAAATGAGAAATCCTTGGTTGCATAGGGTCAGTCTTAAGTGACGTCAGTTACTTAAGACTGACCTGACATGCTGCACAGCTGTACGACTGTCCATAGAACCCCTTATTTGAGAACAATTTCTTTGTGTGATGCCACAACACTTTGTAATTAAATTATCATATATATCCTCACTTATGCCCTGCGATGGACTGGCGACTTGTCCAGGGTGTACCCCGCCTTTCGCCCGATGTCAGCTGGGATTGGCTCCAGCCCCCCATGACCCTGTACACAGGATAAGTGGTTGACGATGGATGGATGGATGGATCCTCACTTATCCTGTAAGTGTTAGATTTATCATATACAATGTAACGGTGCATTATATTGCATCTCACCATGTAACTGTGTTCTATTATATTATCTGTACACATGTGGTGATGTAACATTTAAGCTGTACGTCATGTCACTTGATAAAAGACTTCTGCGTGGGATACACCTGTGTTTCCCCACTCTAAGCTCCTTCAGAAGCCTCCTCTGTCATTGCTCCTTATCTCCCCTGGGTGCATTTTAGGGACTGAAAGATCCTCTATGATGGTGGACGGGGAACAATTTCCAATAGGAGACAGGATCATGAGTTTTAAAAAGCATTCTGGGAGATAGCCAAGTTAGCCATTTCTTCCTGTTTCTAATATTTATGCTATACCTGGCTCTTGCTTTATAGTTAATGTACAAATTTGAGAGTCGTATTGATGTTCTCATCTAACACTTAGCAATTAAGCGTATGTACCAAAATGTCAAATTATTCCTTCACTCATGTGGCCTAACATTTTAACGTCTGATTTGTTGTTTATGTTGTGCTCACATGGTGGATGATAATAAATAAATGTGAGTAATTTATTGATGAAATTCAAGGGTAAAAAGTTTGTTTGAATTAATAAATTATTAACATTTGAGTTTACTTTTACATTACTGGGTCACTAGACACCATTGCTTGTAATGATATATTCAAGACACAGTTACAGTGAACACACACATCTCAGCTGTCCCTTGATGGAGTGTCTGTTGTAGTAGCTAAATCATTATTTTGAACATGTTAGAGAAATATATTAAAAGTCCCTGTCTGGGACACAGGAGAAGTTTGCACAAATCTGGTTTTGGCAAAATACAGCGATTGAAATATATACTCAAGTACTGTAATCAGGTGCAGTTCAAGGACCATGTACTCCATTTCATGCAACTTTATATGTCAACTCCATTTTTGGGTGGAACTATTATAATTGTTCTCCACATTTATCTGACAGCTATTTTGCCGATCAAGTTTTGGCATACAAAACGCACAATCTTTTTAAGAAGTGTGTTCCCTTGTTGTAGATTAAACCAACCAACAGTATATTAAGTATTTAAATGATCTCCTTCCTGACCAACTACGACATCAAAAAGCGGCTTACACATAAGTAAAAGAAATGCATTAATTATAAGCGTAAGTATTAGTAGTATTATATATATGATACTCAGATAGAGTTCATTCTGTATAGAGAGTACCATCCATCCATCCATCGTCAACCACTTATCCTGCGTACAGGGTCGCGGGGGGCTGGAGCCAATCCCAGCTGACATCGGGCGAAAGGCGGGGTACACCCTGGACAGGTCGCCAGTCCATCGCAGGCATAGAGAGTACTTGATATTTTATTACATTTTACTGAGTATATTTATGTACTTGGTGGATTTTGACTTCTCATGGAGTAGTTCTTACATTATGATATTAAAGGATCTGAATCTTTTTCCCACCATTGGCTAAATGTAGCCAGTGGTTACTGCACACTAACAGCATTTCAGCAGTTGCCCTCATCTCCATTCTTCCACTACCCGAATACTATTATGAAAGCTGAGATTGAAGCTTGAAGATGCTGGTGCAAAATATTCTCTAAGTTGTGTAGTTTACTGTAAATCTGGGGACAAAAATGTGGGTATTTCAAGGTACAATTTTAATTTAATTGCTCAGTATGAAGGTAACTATGACCACATGACCCAATGATCCAAACCATCTGACAACATGATGCAGCAGATGCTGTTACATCTGTCTCACTAATCATAGTTCCACTCAGAGGTGGAGGTACGTTGTTGAAATTGGTTGGAGCAGAGGCCACTTGGAGAATCTTTACTGTACAGACATGACAGGGTGATGATGTCTTATTTAGTTTTGTTTACTTTTTAAATAACTCCCTGTTACTGGAGCCTCACCCTAACAGACATGATTAACGATATTCTCAAAAATACAGCAAATTGATAGAGTAAATTGCTTTTTTATTCATCCTTTCAATCCCAGTATTTCATTTGCATTCTCAAATAGTGCTTTCACCTTGTCAAAAGACAAAAGAGTTGCACTTTTATGCATAGTGCATTATGGGATCTGCATTTGTAATATGTTCTATTAGAGAAAATTATTTGATGCATAGAAACATTTTTCACTTTAATCCTCTCTACATCTAATCCAATTTTGGGATACAGTTTGGCTGAGTCCATTAAAAAAATCCTCTCAGTCAAACAAGATGCTGTTTACTTTTAAATTAACTCTGAGCACAGGTCATGCAAAAATAAATAACTGAAAGTGCCAATAAACAGACACTACTTCTCTGCCGGCATGGCTGAGTAAAATTAAGACCTACATTAAACAGAGCATCCCGTCAGACTAGCGTGCATTAACATTAGAGATTGAGGAGAAATGAAAATGACAATATTTAACTTTATGGGTAGAAGAAGAACACATGAATAATAATGATGAATAAAAATGGGCGAATGGTCATAACTTTCACAAACTGAATTTCTGTGGAGAATCTCAGGATCAGGCAAGAGCTGGGAGTAGAACTAAAGTCAAAAAGGTTGACTGGTTGGCTTTAAATGGATGATGAAAAGGGCTAAGATGCATAAAGCAATACACAACAGTAAAAATATGTTAAAGATTTCAAAATGTGTCTGGTTATCAAAGCTAAATTCTTGTTTCCCCAATTACAATTCCTGTGAAAAACCTGCTTTAACTCATCTATATAAATGCACTGTTAATTCTTGCATGCAGATGCATATCTGTGTTGATTTCTCAGAAACTGTAACCAATAAAGAGAAAAAAGAAAGGATTAAATGTTAAAAAGATTTCAGATCTTTTTGCTTTTTGCCAGTTTTTCATTTAACAGGTTTTCAATTAATTCCTGTATTTTAAAAAAATGTGTTAGCAAGTGCATCTAGTAATTGTCTATAATAGTGCCCATTTCTGTGTTCACTCAATCACACATGACTGTGATTGAGTGAATAAAATGATGTGTTTCTCTATTTACCTTATTATTTACTATTAATTTTGTCTTTAGTACTGTATCCTTTATTGTATCATAGTTTCCTTTAGATGCTGCTCTTCAGAATGTGCCTTGTCTGAGGCAAATCACTTGTTTAATATTGCCCACAGCCATGCAGGGACTTATATTCTTGTCATGCCCCCAAGTCAGTAATTAACCTTAAACAACGCCACCTTCTCATAATGAAAAACAAGCCAATGGTTATTCACAGCTTTATCTTGCTGCAAAATCCCTCTATAATCCCCTAACATCTCCTGGCATATTGGTGGCTAGGTGGAGGTGGGCATCTTTTTAAGTGTGATAGATGGAGTTTAGTTTCAGGCTGCTGCAGCAGCTTCCTTCTCTGACCCAGCTGTCCCCAGAGAGCCTGAGATGAGCCTGAGACACAATATAGTTCTGCTGAAAAGCCTTTTGTTGTCGTTCAATCTGTATTCAGGAGAAGAACAAACAGAGCACCTTTACTCTGTTTTTGTATTTTTTTATTTGTTGACTTTGTGGACTTTATTTTGATTCAATTAATAACAAAGAAGCAGCAGAAATCCAAAATCAATGGTTTATCTCATGTAGATACCTAAAATATATCTTTAATAATTGATCTTTTCTGTGTTGCTCTTGCACTGTAAAATTATACAAATATACTAAAGTAAAATAATCATAATCATAATAATAACCTAATTAATAATTAGGTTATTTTGCTTCTGGCTCCCAGTAACCACAATCAGATTAGACCAATAAACCTTCATAAGGCTTGTATTGTGAATCCCCTTTCAGACCAAGTGGAAAATAACATTTTATAAAAAAATCTTTAAAAGAATTTATGATTTAAAAAAAGGAAATTAATAGTGGATCCAGACCAATAGCTGGAAACTTGAAAAGTATGTACTAGAAAATGTAATGTAATATGCAACACAAATCTGCGACATCACATAGCTTCATTTCAATTAGTGCACATCGGACTTGCCATGTAAAAGAAATAGTCATGATGCAGTGGCCAGAATGTGTCGATGTGCTTTTCTGAGGATTGTGTGTCAAGAAGTGTCAAGAAGTGTGTGTGTTTCCACAGAAAACAATGGGTGCAGGTGTTTTTGTGGTGGGTCACACTACATGAATCTATATTGCCCTAAAGATGTAGAGAGTGTGTTCCCAAGACAAACAACAGCATCAATTGTTTCAACAAATCTCCCCAAACTACCAGTGTCTACGTAAAAGTAACAAAACCCTCTAGCGGCTGTAGGAATCATGACTGCCACAAAGTCCATAGAAGGAAGAGATCAGTGTAGATGGATGGGTCAACAAAACAGCAATATTGGTTTCTTACAGTGGGGGAAAAAAGTATTTGACCCCTTGCTGATTTTGCAGGTTTGCCCACTTACAAAGAATGCAACAATCTACAATTTTAATCATATGTACATTCTAACAGTGAAAGACAGAATCCCAAAGAAAATTCCAGAAAATCACATCATATGAATTTATAAAAATTGATAACCATCTGATGAGGAAAAACAAGTATATGACCCCCTACCAAACAGCAAGTATTCTGGCTCCTACAAGCCAGTTAGTCTTTCTTTAAGACACAGCCCCAATCCCAACCAATTATCTACATCAAATACACCTGCCTCACCTCGTTACCTGTATAAAAGACACCTGTCAACACCCAAACAACCAGCATCCAACATCACCACCATGGGCAAGACCAAAGAGCTTTCTACGGACATCAGGGACAAGATTGTTGATCTGCACAAGGCTGGGATG
>NC_060157.1:6525034-6530199 GCF_021292245.1 Micropterus dolomieu
CACACCGCCAAAGCAACAAAAGAGTGGCTGAAGAAGAAGCACATCAAGGTTCTGGAGTGGCCTAGCCAGTCTCCAGACCTGAATCCAATTGAAAATCTTTGGAGGGAGCTTAAAATTCGAGTTGCCAGGCGACAACCTCGGAACCTGAATGATTTGGAGGCTGTCTGCAGGGAGGAGTGGGCCAACATCCCTGCCGAAATGTGCACAAACCTTGTCACCAACTATAAAAACCGTTTGACATCTGTGCTGGCCAATAATGGCTTTTCTACAAAATATTAACATGCTGTTTGTCCAGGGGGTCAAATACTTGTTTTTCCTCATCAAATGGTTATCAATTTTAATAAATTCATATGATGTGATTTTCTGGAATTTTCTTTGGGATTCTGTCTTTCACTGTTAGACTGTACATATGATTAAAATTGTAGATTGTTGCATTCTTTGTAAGTGGGCAAACCTGCAAAATCAGCAAGGGGTCAAATACTTATTTCCCCCACTGTATATGACTGTGGCTGTTATCTAGCCTCAGCCAAGTGGTTAATACTGTAACCATGAGAACGATTAAGTAATTTTGACACGACTATGATCCTCCCCTAAACCTAACCAAGTTGCTTTTGTGCTGAAACCTAACCAAAACTTAGCCATAGCATTGTCAGATCATAAAACATTGATTTGTAACAGTTTTGGAAGCATTACAAATAATACTATCCTGATCAGAAAACGCTTCTATGTATCGTTCTTGAGGTCATGGACAAACAATGTATTTTATTGTTTAATTTGGAAGACTTGTTGACTTTAGATCTACATTCAGTTTTGAACTTTATGTTTTTTAGGATTCTTTTGTTAGGTCTGGATCACTCTAGCATGGCTCTAGGGATGCTCCGTCTGTTGGTCAGTCCAATTTGTTGGTCCACCAGTCCAACCTTGGTTCTCAGTTCAGTGTTAGCATTTTTATGCGGTCCTTTCCTAAAAGTCATAATCCCTCAAATTTATCTACACATTCCCACAATGGCGATATAGCTTCCATGCAAGCCACTGGCCAGCTTGTTGGGAGCAGTTTGGGTTCAATAAAACATGTGGATAAAATCAACAGGTCTTCCAACCAAAACGAAGAAATGTTGGTACTTCTGTCACCCAACTTCCTCCTTTGCTACCTTCCTATGGCCACTAGAGGTCGCAGCCACAATAAAAGTTAATATGGGTCGAACAGGTGAGAACAGGCTGCAAAATACTGATGAATTGCTATGATATTTGGTAGAGACATTCCGGCTCCCCAGAGGATGAATCCTATTGTCTTAGTGATGCCTTAGTGCCACCAACAGGTCAGAATATTTTACTTTTCCAGCTTGTCTACCACAAAATATTTCTAATACTAATGATCCTATTCCCATGATTTGCTAAATACAGTCATACTCTCCAGAGGATGCATTATTTGAATTCTCCTCATGTACAGTCAAACTGTCAATATATATATAAAACATGATATTTTAGAAATAAAAGGCTGATTTTAATGGACAAACCATGTTCCCTGTAGGAACAGTAATATTGGTAGCCTTCTAAAACACATTGTGGCCAATTATCACTGATTGCTTTGCAATTGTGGAGATGATAACTGCCTCATATAATCACTTTTATTGTGATACTATGATCATTCTTGGCAACAAATCATGATACGTTACGTAACGTTACGTTACGTTACACCCACCCCCAAGATATACCAAAATATATTTTAAAAAACAAAAGTGATTTGCAAGAATAACTTTTCATTTAGAACCATCCTTGTGCCAAAAAATAAAAATAAAAAATAGAAAAAAGGATATACTGTCAGGGAAAATAATTCCTTCCCAAAGAATACGGAGTCAAATAGATGTGTTGAATCATTTCTTTATGTAACGTGGCCACGGAGAGAATGCACGGTTACTCTCCCGAAACTCAGCTTTTCCTCTCCTTAAGTACAGAACAAGTACAAAGCAAACAACAGCCAACAAATGGTAGATGAAGGAAAACAAATGGTAGTATTAGCATACACTCAAAAACTCTTCCTGAGCTAAGAAAGGAAGTGCAAATGTATGTGGCATCAGATGTTTCTCTGTCTCTTGATTGGTCTATGTTAAAACTCTCACCTACGTGCCAGCAGACGTGTATCGTTAATCAGCCTTTGACTAGAAACCAATGCTAATTTCTCACAAGTTAGTTACAGTGAAATTCTAAAAATGAGCAACTTATAATGTATTTCTCACAATGCCATAGCAATCTCTAAACACTTCCATGTCCACCAGAGGAGAAATACTTTAGGGCAGGAGCGGACTGGACAAAAATTCAGCCCTGGCACTGTAGCCACACTAGCCCACGTTACCAGGCATCCCCACTCACAAACACACATTCACTACTTACATTTGTGTACAGATGGTGAAATAATATAAGCTATAGGCCTACAGTACAAACAGATTTGTAACATTTAACGTATGTGACTTGCTTAATAGTTTTTAAAGAGCACATGTTTATAACATCGACAGTATATTACTGGACCTCCCCGCTGATTTGAATGGAGAGCAGTGAAGCCAGTTTTGGACCAATGACTACTTCCTGTTGGCACCAGCGTGTACTGCGCATGATCGGGCAGCATTACCGTGGTTTAATGACGCAGAAACACGGCAGAAACACCATTTCTACCAATTCTGGTAGCTGCATAGCTACATGGATCCCTCCATGTAGCTATGCAGCATCCTCCATGCAGGCTTTGGTCGGCTTCATTGTCCGATCTCTGGCTTACCCCCTTGGTTTATAAGAAAATTACACTGCTGTCGCGATTTCCACCCGCGATTCCGTTTCCGACACATGCGGAGGCTTGTTAATGAGGAAGCCTATCGAAACTGAAACCAAAACTGTATCGTTGACATCTGCATCGGTGTATTCACTGTTGCTTTACCTGGTCTGTGCTTGTAAAAGATCCACCGTGTCCGTGTCTGATAATGTAATAGATAGCATATTTTTCAGTGTTTCTCTGCAAAATACTTAAATGGGTCACAAAATATACTTGGGCGGCCATTAATGCATCCAAGTAAAGCCTATGTGTGGAAAAAAATGATATTATTATCAATCTGACCGGTCCAGCCCCTCTGGCATTTGCGAGAATTGCCAGATGGCCAATCCACTCTTTTTCAGGTTTTATTCAATTCATTCCAATTCAATTTTATTTATATAGCGCCAAATCACAACAACAGTTACCTCACAGCGCTTTTCATAAAAGAGCAGGTGTAGACCATACTCTGTGATGTTATTTACAGAAGCCAAACAATCCCCACCAAGAGCAAGCACTAGGCGACAGAGGCAAGGAAAAACTTCCTTTTAAGAGGCAGAAACCTCGAGCAGAACCATGGCTCAGGGTGGGCGGCCATCTGCCTCGACCGGTTGGGGGTGAAGGAGAGAGAGCGAGAGAGAGAGAGAGGGGGAGAGAAAGAGAGAGAGGGGAGGGAGGCAGCCTACACAATATACACACAGAGGTACAGACAGTAAAGGTGATGTTGCTGTGGACTAAATAAATAATGGTACAGATATTTACAGTAGTGTTAATGATAATAATCGTGATGTTAATCATTATAATAACAATAATAACAATAGGACTAGTATCAATAATTGTAGCAGAGGGTGTCGAGCAGAAACACGAGGGCAGTAGGTGACCCGCAGCCACAGATCCAGACTCCACAGCTCCAGAGCCAGAAACACCTGCAGGAAGTGATAGGAGGAGAGAGGAGAGGGACGAGAAAGCACAAGACTACGGGAAAGGGGAGAAGTTGAGTTAGTAACATGCATTAATGGGATGAGGTTGCATAGAGAGGGAGAGAAAGTAGAGGAGAGAGGATCTCAGTGCATCATGGGAAGTCCCCAGGCAATCTAGGCCTATAGCAGCATAACTAAGGGATGGTTCAGGACTCACCTGAGCCAGCCCTAACTATAAGCTTTATCAAAGAGGAAAGTCTTAAGCCTACTCTTAAATGTGGAGATGGTGTCTGCCTCCTGAACCCAAACTGGAACCTGGTTCCACAGGAGAGGAGTTTGATAGCTGAACGCTCTGGCTCCCATTCTACTTTTGGAGACTCTAGGAACCACAAGTAACCCTGCATTCTGGGAGCGCAGTGCTCTGGTGGGATACTAAGGTACTATGAGCTCTTTAAGATAAGATGGTGCCTGACCGTTAAGAGCTTTGTAGGTAAGAAGAATGATTTTAAATTCTATTCTGGATTTTACTGGAAGCCAATGCAGAGAAGCTAAGACAGGACAAATGAGATCAGCTGAAGAGTCTTAATGGACTTTTTCGAGCAGCCTGATAATAAGGAATTGCAGTAATCCAGCCTAGAAGTAACAAATGCATGGACTAGTTTTTCTGCATCATTTTTAGACAGGATGTTCCTAATTTTCGCAATATTACGTAGGTGAAAAAAGGCGGTCCTTGAAATTTGCTTAATGTGAGACTTAAACAACATGTCCTGATCAAAGATAACTCCAAGATTCCTCAGAGTGGTGCTGGAGGCCAGGGCGATGCCATCAAGGGAAACTATATCTTTAGATAATGTGTCACGGAGGTGCTTAGGCCCCAGAACAATAACTTGAGTTTAACATTAGAAAATTACAGGTCATCCAGGTTTTAACATCCTGAAGGCACATTTGAAGTTTAAACTGATTAGTTTCATCTGGCTTGATCGATAGATATAACTGAGTATCATCTGCATAACAATGAAAGTTTATGGAATATTTCCTGATAATATTGCCTAAAGGAAGCATACTGTGGGTACGGAAAGTATTCAGACCCCTTTAAATTTTTCACTCTTTGTTTCATTGCAGCCATTTTCCAAAAATCAAAAAAGTTATTTTTATTTCTCAGTAATATACACTCAGCACCCCATCTTGACAGAAAAAAACAGAAATGTATAAATTTTTGCAAATTTATTAAAAAAGAAAAACTGAAATATCACAAGTATTCAGACCCTTTGCTCAGTATTTAGTAGAAGTACCCTTTTGATCTAATACAGCCATGAGTCGTTTTGGGAAAGATGCAACAAGTTTTTCACATCTGGATTTGGGTATCCTCTGCCATTCCTCCTTGCAGATCCTCTCCAGTTCTGTCAGGTTGGATGGTAAACGTTGGTGGACAGCCATTTTCAGGTCTC
>NC_060157.1:6530299-6542209 GCF_021292245.1 Micropterus dolomieu
GCTCTTAGGAACCTTAAGTGCAGCAGAATTTTTTTTGTAACCTTGGCCAGATCTGTGCCTTGCCACAATTCTGTCTCTGAGCTCTTCAGGCAGTTCCTTTGACCTCATGATTCTCATTTGCTCTGACATGCACTGTGAGCTGTAAGGTCTTATATAGACAGGTATGTGGCTTTCCTAATCAAGTCCAATCAGTATAATCAAACACAGCTGGACTCAAATGAAGGTGTAGAACCATCTCAAGGATGATCAGAAGAAATAGACAGCACCTGAGTTAAATATGAGTGTCACGGCAAAGGGTCTGAATACTTATGACCATGTGATATTTCAGTTTTTCTTTTTTAATAAATTTGCAAAGATTTCTACATTTCTGTTTTTTTCTGTCAAGATGGGGTGCTGAGTGTACATTACTGAGAAATAAAATGAACTTTTTTGATTTTTGGAAAATGGCTGCAATGAAACAAAGAGTGAAAAATTTAAAGGGGTCTGAATACTTTCCGTACCCACTGTATATAAAGTGAAGAGGATTGGTCCGAGGACAGATCCTTGAGGAACTCCATGACTAACTTTGGCGTGCATAGAGGACTTATCGTTAACATGTACAAACTGAAATCGATCTGATAAATAGGACTTAAACCAGCTTAGAGCGGTTCCTTTAATGCCAATGAAATGATCCAGTCTCTGTAATAGGATCTGATGGTCAATGGTATCAAATGCAGCACTAAGATCTAATAACCAGTACAGAAACAAGTCCTTTGTCTGATGCAATTAGGAGGTCATTAGTAATTTTCACCAGCGCTGTCAGTTTGGCAACTGCTTTCTCCAGGATTTTAGAGAGAAATGGAAGGTTAGATATAGGTCTATAGTTGGCTAAAACATCTGGATCAAGTTTGTGCTTTTTCAGAAGAGGTTTAATTGAAGCTACTTTAAAGTACTGTGGTACATAGCCTGTTGATAAAGATAGATTGATCATATCTAGTATAGAAGTGTTGACTAGGGCTAAAACTTCTTTAAGCAGCCTAGTCGGGGTGGTGTCTAAGAGGCAGGTTGATGGTTTAGATGAAGAAATTATTGAAGTTAGTTGGTAAAGATTGAGGGAAGCAAAGCAGTCTAAACATTTATCTGGTTTTACAGCTGTTTCTAAGGTTCCTGAGTTTAGAGATAAGTTGGTGCCAGTTGAGGGCAGGCCTTGGTGAATTTTGTTTCTAATAGTTAGAATTTTATCATTAAAGAAGCTCATGAAATCGTAACTACTGAGAGCTATGGGAATACTTGGCTCAATAGCTGTGACTCTCTGTCAGCCTGGCTACAGTGCTGAAAAGAAACCTGGGGTTGTTCCTATTTTCCTCTGTTAATGACGAGTAGTACGCTGCTCTGGCATTACGGAGGGCCTTCCTATAAGTTTTAAGACTATCTTGCCAAATTAAACGCAAATTTTGGTGGAACGCCAATTCCTCTCAAGTTTCCGCCATATTTGCTTTAATTTGCGAGTTTCAGTATTATTCCATGGAGCTAACCGTCTTTGTTTTATTATTTTCTTTTTTAGAGGGGCTACAGAGTCGAGTGTCATTCGCAGCAAGCCTGCAGCACTATCAACAAGATGATCGATTTGGGAGGGACTGAAATTAGCATAGGAGTCCTCCGTTACTTTGTGATCTGATAATGAATTTAGAGCTGATGGAATTGCATCCTTAAATTTAGCTACAGCACTATCAGACAGACATCTTGTATAAAAATTTTTGCCCAATGGCGAGTAGTTCAGCAATACAAACTCAAACGTTATCAAACAGTGGTCAGATAAAGAGGGATTCTGTGGGAACACCACTAAATGTTCAATTACAATACCATATACAAGGTCGAGGGTGTGGTTAAAACAGTGAGTCGGTTCATGAACACTCTGAGAGAAGCCAATGGAATCTAACAGAGTGATAAACGCAGTACTAAAGCTATCATTCTCAACTGGCCACATGAATATTAAAATCCCCTACAATAATTTGTCCGTTTTAAGGACTAAAGTTGACAAAAACTCTGCAAATTCAGATAAGAATTCAGAGTATGGACCAGGTGCTCGGTACACTATAACAAAAAGAATTGGTTGCAGTGATTTCCAACTTGGGTGTGAAAAACTAAGAACAAGGCTTTCAAATGAGTTATAATTTAGTTTAGGTTTAGAGCTGATTGGTAGGCTAGAGTCGAAGATAGCTGCAACTCCACCTTCTCGGCCTGTGCCTCGAGGAATGTGAGTATTAATATGACTGGGAGGGCTGAGGGATTCATTTAGGCCAACATATTCTCCATCACCCAGCCAGGTTTCAGTAAGACAAAATAAATCAATATCATCATCTGATATTAGTTCATTTACTAGTACACCTTTAGAAGAGAGAGATCTGATGTTTAAGAGTCCACATTTAACTCTCCTATTCATTTGCACTATTGCTCTTGTGGTTTTAATTTTTATGAGGTTTTTATGCACAGCTCCTCTTCTGTTTACCTTTGATTTAAATAACTTCAATGGTCGGGGGACAGACACCGTCACTATAGGATTTTCACTAAGTAACTCCTGAAATGGAGGAGCAGAGAAGTGTGTTAGACTGCGACTCTGCGTAGGGTTTTGGGTGGGTAACTGCTGAAATAGAAGGGCAGAGAAGTGTGTTAAACTGCGACTCTGCCTCCTCGTCTCAACTCTGGGTTGTCATGGATTTGGTCCACTAATAAACTTGGCCAGATTTCTAGAAATGAGAGCTGCTCCTTCCCAAGTGGGATGGATGCCGTCTCTCCGAATCAGACCAGGTCTGCCCCAGAAAGTCTGCCAATGATCTACAAAGCCCACATCGTTTGCTGGACACCACCTCGACAACCAGTGGCGGAATGACAACATGCGGCTATACATGTCATCACTGGTCAGATTTGGCAGGGGTCCAGAGAAAACTACTATAACACAAATGTTTTGCTTCATGGATGGCTAAGAATAACAAAGATTTACTACTTGTTTGTCTATCCAACTGTCTTGTATGTGTAGAGAAAGCCTCTAGGGCTGTTGTTATTACAGTTTGGTTCTAGTATAAAATCCTCAATGTGTCATTTGTATATAAAGCGTGAAACATCTGTATGCTTTAGAAGGAAGTCTGGTAATGTCCAGTACTGATCATCCTTCAGTTGTGCATTTACAACTGACCCCATCATCACTCTCTCATACAATATGTGTCTAAACAGCTTTGTTATTATTCAGCAGAATTTAAAATACTACAGGCTGCAGCATCTTAGGAGAATTTTGTGTCTGTTTTAATCCTGTTATTTTCAGTATGACAATTACCTGAGATTCTCACTTTGAGGTGAGAATCAAATTTGTCTGCTTTCAGTGGGTGAAGTGTCTTAGCAGTCACAAGGAAAGAGGCATGACTTTGGATTGTGATAAAGTGAGATTACCATAAAACAAGATTTGAAAGAAGACAGCCTTTCACTGCTCTTGGGTCTGTTTCAGACTTTCATTATGATTTTCTAATCTGTCATAATCTGAAACAGTGTTACAAGATAACCTTAGCATTTTGTGCTCCCTGGATTCTCAGTACAATTACTTGCAATCTGTGATTAAAAAACAAAACACAAACTGTGAGAACTCACATTCAGGCAACATAAAACTTTTAAATTTCAATTCATCATCGCTGCCAGATAAAGCTGCCCTGTCTTGTAGAAATTACATTGATATACTACTAATTTGTATAGACAAATATGTTTTTTGTAAGAAAATGTGGTAGAGTTCTGCATTATGTTCCATTTGAGTGAGAAAAATACACCATTTATTTACAAAGATTTTTTAGGGAGGTGTTTGGGTGGATGGTGGGTGTACAAAGTCAAAGACTGTGGTCCGCATCCTGAGTCCTACATGTTAGTTTTAGGGAACAAAAGCACTTTGGATAAGGTTTGGGAAAGATTACTGACTAACCACTAACCTAAAAAGTCCACAATCTTATGTGCTGGTCTGTGAATTTTGTTCCATTTTGCAGAGCCACACCAGCTGTAACTAGCTGCTGGTGGTTCTTATAGACTCACATAAGAATTGTTTCTGGTGCTGGTGGTGGTGGATAGGGTTGACAGATGGTAAATTGGCCGCTTTTCACGCAGGAGACCAGCACTCGGTTCCCACGTGAAACACCATTGATTTGTTTTTTTAATGAAGTTACATAGTAGCATTAGCTTCATTAGCTCCATAGTGTTAGCGTTAGCTACGTTAGCTAGCTAGCTAACTATAATAGTCTTAAAGGTGTTGACAGACCCCCGTAGCCCCTTACCCTAACCCTCACAGGGGTGTGTGCTTAAACCTGAGTCAGTGGCGACCACTGAACCCAACAGCTATGCAGATTATGGTTTAACTCCTTTCTGTTGCTGCTGTCTCCACGTATATATGTCATGTGATATAGGTCACGTGATTTCCAATTTGGGGTTTGAAAATACCGTTTAGGGAGGCACGCCACCGGTAGGGGCACTATTGTATGATATGCTTATATGAGTCGTATTTGGAGGTTGTCGCTTAGGCTAGACGACTTGTTGAACTCTTGGTAAGAAAAATTCAAAATGTCAAACTTTTTATTTAACCAATAGCAAGTGTCTAAAAAAAGTCATAGTTTAGCAATAGCAAAGGTTTAACCATACTTTACTTGCAATGAATGGATACTTTAGAAAAAGAAAATGTTGTCAGCGAACATCCTGCTGATACACTCAGTATCTACATTTTTCAAATTTTTTGTCAACATTTAGTAAGTGCTGATAGTCGAAAAGAATAGCTTTCCCTGTAGTTCAGATGGGAGATGTACCAGGGCAGCGACTTTGCTACGTTACGCAATCTCTCTTAACTTTTTTAGTCTTGTAAATAAACAAAATAAACTCACAAAATGTTAAAAACTGAAATATTCACACACATATTTTTCTTATACAACAGAAAAATACTCTTGTACACCTTATGAATTTGAGATACACTTCATTCAAACTTTACAGAAAGAAAATAAAACTCATCAAAACCATTGTAAATAGTCTGTCAACTGTTCCAACAATCACCAAGACTGGTTTGGTGGAAATAAACACTGAAATCGCTGTATTAGATGTGAAAATATTCTGGCTCTACACGTTGTGGCTGCCACTCTGATCCCTAACCTTGCTCCTCTCCTGTTTGATTCCTTTCCTGTCCCCGCCTGAACCTGCGGCATCTTGGTCCTCGGAGACAGAGTCCTGGTCGGAGCTGTAACTCACCTCGGGGCTGTATTCCCTATCGTCAAACTGGCCTCCATTAGTGATAACATTTTATTAAGGGATTATAATTAGTGATGCATTAATGTTGCATCTGGATAAAGGTGGGGCTATTTGTAATTACTTACTGCTGGGTAGCTGAACCTGTAATAATATATCATAATTTATTAGTTGATTTACATTCCCGACCTCCCTTTGGATCACAGAAGATATCATTCTTGTTGAAGTTTGAGTAGAGACACATTCTTCTGGACAAAAGAATGGCTCTCATTTGATGGTTATGTACAGTGGGAGTGGGACATAAATCGTATAAAAGTAAATGTAGTGTGTTGTCCTATTGACTCAAACAGAGATCCAAAGTGAGTCAACATCAAGATTCTTTATTGATGCAAATATTTACCTTATCAGAGTTGTGTTGCATAGTGTTTCTGTTGTGTTTCCCAAATATAAGTCCTGCGTGGAGAGACGGTGTCACTGGTGCATAAGATTGAATAAGCTTCCACTCTCATGTACTGCAAGTCCAAGTCAGTATCCATGTTTTATTTTGACAGAGGCAATTTCAGACATTACCACATCATAAATGCTGAAGCATTACCAAACATATATTCTACACAAAAGCTAATGCATTACTATAATAATGAAAGATGTCTGGAACTAAATGGAAATATCTGGGTAGTGTTTTAGCTCTGTATATGTGCATTTTTGAGGCATAGGAAAGTCACATTCAATTGAAAGTTTCTGAAGAGGCAGTGGGTTGGAAATAAAGTTGTCTGAGGTGTATTCAAATGATGGCTAGCCACTGGATATGCTGGGAAAAACTCAATAATGTAATGGTTTAATCCCTTAATGTCGGAGCTCTATGACAAGCGTACCGAACAGGCTCTTTGCCTCACAATCCTTGTGCAAGTACATGTCCATGAATAAAAATGCAATCCATTGGGCACTCATGTTCCCTTTTTGAAGTGGAGCATGTAGTTTGCCTACAGTGGTTAGTTTCCACGGCAACTTTAACCTTTATTTCTTTTTTGTTTGAAGACAATGTGCAATCAACTCTGAAGCACTTAGCTAATTTTATTAAGTGAAATTAGTTTTGCCTGTGCTAATGAAGTATTATGTACTAAAGCAATTCATACCATGACACATTCACGAGGTTCAAAAATGACTTGATTAATGCACAGCTTGTGCTTTAATTTTATTTAATTAGTTTGTTTTTTAGAACTTTGTGGTAACAATTGTTCAAAGTGATCATGACATGACAAAATGGCTTTGACATGACTGTATTACCTCAGAAGTAATTTCACTGGCTTCATCAAGTTACTTTACTGATATACCGTACATGGTTATATCTTATAGAAGCGCAGTGTTAATTGTAAATTATGTTTTGACTTGTCATTAGGCCCTGCAGTGCATATCAGGCTCTGCTATTATAACATAAAAACATGGGTGATTGCATCAATTCTAAACATTTTCAGTACTTTAGTGTAATGTTTGTGCCAATGAACAGCACTGACATATTTAGCTGGCCCATGTCACATGACTGGAAACCTATGTGACATGAGAACCAAGCGTGCAACCCTTTTTTAAATCTTTGTTTCAAACTGTCAACATACATAGTATCAAAAGCAAACATCCTAATGGCATGCATTCGGACGAAGCAATGAGAAAACAAAAAAAAGCGTCAAACTGCTGTGTACAGTCGCAGAGAAAGGCAGAAAGTATGATGCATGGTGTCACTACTTTTCAAAAATACAGCAATATGCACCATTTCAAGTGTTGGGCAGTGACGCGTTACTGCATTTATGTCACTAATGAGTCCTCTGACAGGTGACCCAATTCTGTATTCAGTTACTAATCCAAGTAATGCTGCGTTACCAGAGCTCACCATCCTTGACGTCAATGCGTGACTGTGCAAAAAGCTTCCAACTTGAACAATTCTACATCTAATTTACTGAAGCATCTGCTAAAGCAGCACAGCAATTAATTAAAAAAAGTGAAGCTTATAGAAAGAAACTCCAAACTGCCAGTGATGCATGCACTCATCGAGAGAAAGTGGCAGTAAGCAACGTTTTATGTTTTGTAAAAACACTGAATGCCTACTGCTCTTATAAATATGCAGAAAAACAGTAGTTCAAAAGTTGGAACTTACTTACAATATTTTTTTATTTCAGCCAGTGACTTAACGTTATATGACATATGCTTCTTCTTCTGCTGTAATGAATATGCTATTAGTCAAACTTGCCAGGTTGTCCTTCTGTTTTTAGGATGGGGAGCGGAGGGGTTGTGAAAGTAATATAGTAACGAAACAAGAAATGTAACAAGGTACTTTTAATACGCACTAATTACTAAAGTAATATTATTACTTTTTAAAAGAGAAATTAGTAAAAAAGTAAGTTATTACAATTTCTGAGTAACTTTCCCAACACTGTTGTCACTATATATGTGACAAGAAAATGCCACATATAGGGTAAGTTGCTCTAAAACAATCATGCCCCGTTTATTTATTCATATTTGTAATTTTTTTTTTAATTTAATTTAATCATAGTATTTCTGTGAATTACTTGACTGCTTGTATACTTATTAGCACAGACATTTTTATTTAATTGTACTCATATTTTCTTTTGTAATAAATGTGTGAAATATGTTTTGTAAAAATACCATTATTTTGAAAAATTTATTAAAATTTAAGAAATGATCAGTATTGGTATTGTTTTTTTAAATTAATCAAACAAAAAGTATGGTTATCATATTGAAACACAAAAATTTGGTATCGCCCATCTCTACTAGTAAGTCCTTTTACAGGTGACCCAGGTTTACAGGTTTATGGTTTTGTTATCATACTGCCCACTCTATGTAGACAGAAGAAACAATATACCAAATGTGGGTCACTTGCAGGGTACAGAATTCAGAATTCACATGGTGGTTGTGAAATGGTTTGGGAAAGTTCCAGAGTTGCTTGACCTTCTAACACTCACAGATTCATGAGGCAGCGCTATTGATTTAAACAGGTGTAAAGGCCCTTTCCTGCCAAGGAAATTTAATCATGTCAGAGGGCCACTGGGTTATTGCACAAGACAGTGTCAGCAACGCCATAGGACACTTTTATGTCAGGGGGCTAGACAATATTAATTTTACTTTCACCTTATATTCCGGGGAAGAAGCGGTGTAGAGAGCAGATTCCTCAGAGAACACCACAGAAACTCAAGCACCCAAAAAGAGGTTAATATGAACATTTTATTCTTGGAAAATATCTATGAAGTGCTCGAACGGGCTCTGAATTCACATTCTGCTCAGTATTCTGACTTAATATATTCCGGATCTGTGTTCAAGCTCCTTGAGAAATCCAATGATAGAGTTCTTTACTCTGTTGACTAAGCTAATTAAGTTTTTTTTTTTATATATACTCTGCGTTTCCTAATCAAAGCATCACTGTGATTAATTTCAATTAAACTTAATGCTTGCTTCCTCAAATCACCGTCATTTTGATCTAACTGTAAAAAAATTTATATTATCAATACTTTATACAATCAGGAGCAGTTTTACTTCAAAGTCATTTAAGGTCTGCAAGTTTTTTCTGTGTGTGTGCGTGTGTGGTGTGTACTCATAGGTGAGCATGCCCAGACTAATTTCAATCCCTTTTGTGAATGGCTGATTATCACAATCTGTAGCTTAAGTTCAGGGGGAGCAGGAGTGTTAAGTCCTTCAGAGTGAGTGAAAGACGAGGGGAAAGAGTCGGCATGGCCCAGAAAAATAACTGTAAGTTGATGTTCTGATTATATTAATCTTTTATACCTTTTTCAAGTACTCGAGTTGATTACGAACAAGAGCACTAATAAGACAGCTAGGGTGTAAATGAATGGCACAACTAACATGCCTAGATGACACACAATACATTTCACTGAAGCTTAAGACCTTTTGTTTGTTGCCTCGGAAGTCTCACCTTGCTTTTATTTTCATCGTTGACTCTTTTGAGACCTAATTGTAATGGATCTCAGGATGACTATTGAAATCTTAAAGAGGAGCAATGCTAAAATCATTTTAATTGTAATTTTCACCCCAGGTTGTCATACACAAATGGCAGGTTTTACATTCATGTGAAAAAGAGTTAAATTAGAAATGAAAAGGGTGAGATTCCATAAGAGTTGTATTGATTCTTTTTTTTGTTTTGCAACATGATGTTACGTGAGCCTATTGATCCCATTGTGAAATCCAGCAGGAATTTCTTATTGCAACAACAGACAGATTAGTCTCACTGAGCTCTCATTCTCTCCCTTCCTCCCTCCCTCTTTCTTTCTCTCCCTCTTTAACATACAGTTGAGTTCTCCATCAGGGAATATAGACCCTCAGATCAACATATGGTCATGTCACTCTTTCGCGATGGGATACTTGAACATGTATACCCAGCTTTCTTTAAGGCCATGAGCCATCCAGACCATGTTGGCATTGCTCTGAGCATTTCCATGGCTGGTTATGTGCTGGGAGGCAGCTCCTACTTCCAAGCTTTACTCTTTGGGAGTGCATGGGCTGGCCTCATTTATTACTGCTGCCACGAGATCTATGAAGGCTACATGACGAGGCGTCTGAGCACAGACATGGCTGACATTCAATCCAACTACCTGGAAAACCCAGATAATGGTTTCTGGGTGGCAGAGGCAGACGTCAACAGCCAGTCCAAGGTGGTGGGGATGGTAGCAGTGACGGGGAAAAGGGGAGGGGAGGAAGGTGAGAGGTTTGATGACTGCAATGGAGGAGTGCTGGGAGAAGGCTCAGAGTTTGCCCAAGACGCTGTGGATGGGAGTTACGGCGAGATGTCCCTCATGGTTGTGGTGTTTCCATGGCGGCGCAAAAACCTGGGTTCACAGTTGACAAGGAAGGCCCTTGATTTCTGCAAACAGCAAGGCTACAGCCGCCTCGCTCTGGAAGTCAGCTCACCACAGACGGCAGCTATATCCCTGAGTCAAAAGTTTGGTTTTGTTCAAACTGCGTCCCATAGTAACACACACACTAATCGCTGGTTCTCCAAACTGGCCAGAATGAATGTGATGCGAATGGAGAAGTTAATTTAATGTAACCTGATACAACCTTAACTGTACAGCACATTAGGAATATATCATTTAATTTATGCTTCTTGTCTGATTCAATGCAAAAGTCTTTCTTGTTGATCTTTTCTTGTGTGATATTCGGTCATGGAAGAAAAATAAAATAAATTTCATGTTTTTTCCACAAAGCAGCATTAATGATCTCAGTTTCCTTGTATTTCTTCTTACCTTGATGTATTATGTATACACCTGCACCCCTAACAGTCCATTGCCCATAACCAAGGAAAACAATGAGACAATTAGTCAACTGTGCTGGATAATCTAATTAATTTATACTTTGCATAAGGAATAACAAAAAATATCAGTGAGATATTTTATTCAATTAATTGTTGGACATTAAACAGAACAAACTATATTCACATTCAATTATCTATTGTTCTCCCGTCCACTAAGGAATATAAATAAATATGTGAGAAAGGAGAAATTTAGTCATTTGAAAGCAGGAGAACTTTCTTTTAAGCTTCTTTCCAGGGAGAAGTTGAATCCCTCTGCCTCAGAGGAATTAATGCTAGCTGACTTCTAAGACCTCACAACTCTTTGCTTAAAATACCAATGAAAAATGCAATAGTATCAGGACATTGGGAGGTTTAAAATTCTTTGGAGCTAAAAGAGCTCTCTGTGTGTGTGTGTATGTGTGTGTGTGTGTGTGTGTGTGTGTGTGTGTGTGTGTGTGTGTGTGTGCGTGTGTGTGTGGCGTAAAAACAGGATAAAGAGTTCAGTATATTGCAATGCATTCAGGTCATTGTAAATACTGAGATTATGGACTCCAGACAATAGAGAAAAAGCTAAGTGTTAACATATTGGTGGTCTCATGATATGTGTGAGTAAGGACTGGACAAAGTGAAGGTGAGAGGGCCGTGGGAATATTACTCTTTTACCAACAACAACAAAAAACCTGTTGGGTGGGCGCTATTTCTGAAACACTGTAAACAAGGAGCTTCCTGTCAACTAATGATGCCAACAGGATATTTTCCTAATAAACCTGTTGTCAGCCACAAGCATTGTGCAGCATCAGCTAAACAATGTAGATGTACACATTCCTTAACCTACATTACCTCAGAAATTCCCCAAAGGTGATTACAATTTCCAAAATATTATCAGCACCTCACAGTACCCGCTTATCTCAAAAGAGTGTGTGTCCACAGTAAGCCTATAAAGGAAAACGTCAAGCAATGACAGGTGTGGTCTAAATGAGTTTCAAGAGTGGAGTATTGTATGAATAAAGCATCTCAGTACTGCGACACACAAACACACACCATCGCAAGCCTTCGGGCATCAATCATTCCTGCTGAGGCTGTCAGAAAAGAATTAGGCTGGTGGCCAGCAGGCAGGTGCTGAACTAGCCGGAGGAAGATGAGCCTTAACGCTGGCCAACCTGTTGTCATCCTCTCACAATTACCGGTACAACTGGCCTCAAGGTAATGACAGCTTGATTGTAATTCCTCTCATACACATGCTCTACAGATCAGTCTGTTGCCATTTTGGGAGTATGTTAAATGAAAAAGCTTTGCAAATACCCTCAAAAAAGTCAGAATTGCTGCAGTGCCTATAGCCTATACAGTGCCCCCCCCCCCCC
>NC_060157.1:6542309-6560116 GCF_021292245.1 Micropterus dolomieu
TGTGTGTGTGTGTGTGTGTGTGTGTGTGTGTGTGTGTGTGTGTGTGTGTGCGTGTGTGTGTGGCGTAAAAACAGGATAAAGAGTTCAGTATATTGCAATGCATTCAGGTCATTGTAAATACTGAGATTATGGACTCCAGACAATAGAGAAAAAGCTAAGTGTTAACATATTGGTGGTCTCATGATATGTGTGAGTAAGGACTGGACAAAGTGAAGGTGAGAGGGCCGTGGGAATATTACTCTTTTACCAACAACAACAAAAAACCTGTTGGGTGGGCGCTATTTCTGAAACACTGTAAACAAGGAGCTTCCTGTCAACTAATGATGCCAACAGGATATTTTCCTAATAAACCTGTTGTCAGCCACAAGCATTGTGCAGCATCAGCTAAACAATGTAGATGTACACATTCCTTAACCTACATTACCTCAGAAATTCCCCAAAGGTGATTACAATTTCCAAAATATTATCAGCACCTCACAGTACCCGCTTATCTCAAAAGAGTGTGTGTCCACAGTAAGCCTATAAAGGAAAACGTCAAGCAATGACAGGTGTGGTCTAAATGAGTTTCAAGAGTGGAGTATTGTATGAATAAAGCATCTCAGTACTGCGACACACAAACACACACCATCGCAAGCCTTCGGGCATCAATCATTCCTGCTGAGGCTGTCAGAAAAGAATTAGGCTGGTGGCCAGCAGGCAGGTGCTGAACTAGCCGGAGGAAGATGAGCCTTAACGCTGGCCAACCTGTTGTCATCCTCTCACAATTACCGGTACAACTGGCCTCAAGGTAATGACAGCTTGATTGTAATTCCTCTCATACACATGCTCTACAGATCAGTCTGTTGCCATTTTGGGAGTATGTTAAATGAAAAAGCTTTGCAAATACCCTCAAAAAAGTCAGAATTGCTGCAGTGCCTATAGCCTATACAGTGCCCCCCCCCCCCCTTAGGTCTGATGTTTTACTGACTCACAACATTGAAAGTAGATTTAATGTGGCTTTTTTGATTCTGATCAACAGAATAAGACCCTTTATGCCAAAGTGAAAACAAATGTAAACAAGGGGATCTAAATTAATCACAAATTTAAAATACATGTTTCACCTTCTCCAAGACAGTATTTAGTAGCTGCACCATTGGTAGTAAATACAGCACATCTGGGCACTGCAATTTCCCCCCATTCTTCTCTATGAAAGTGCTGCACAGGGATCATGAGTGAACACAACTCTCAATTGGATTGAGCTGTGTCTCACTCCCTCCAGAACGTAAACACATCTGTGCAGTTTTGGCTTTAAAAACTCAACTTTTCATAGACTGGTATATTTACACTACAATTAAGTTAAACCACTCAACTACATGCAGGTGATCTCCATTTCACTAATTATGTGACTTCTAAAACCAAATGGCTTCATCGGGGATGATTCAGGTGTATTTTATATTTGCAGTGTATTTAGATCTTTTTTTCGCACACATTTAAAAGTCTTTTTCTGTTGATCAGTGTCAAAAAAGCCATGTTAAATCCACTTTGATTCAACGTTGTAAAACAATACAACATGAAAACCTTCAAGTGGGGTGAACTATAGTGTGAAATTTAATTTTTCATGGATGCATGCATGCTGCAGCTGAGAGATAATTGGATTTATTAGCATAATGACATACTTAATGAGTGTTAGCACTGACTTATATACTTCCAACTTATTTCTTTTCTTCTATTTGTTTGGGAAGGTATACCCAACAGAACTTGAAGAGACTTTTCCCTGTCTGTCATTATTGGACTAGAGGGCTTCCCAATTTGAGATAACATGAGATCGATGAAATAGGCAAGACTCTCATCAAAGGAACAAATTGAATTGGAAAACATCTCTTTGTCCACTACTTTTAGGATGGGATAGTGTGTGAGGGCTTGTTTTCCTTTATTTGTGGGGTCCAAAAACTGGAATTTCACTATGCTTTTGGGGACCAAAATGCCCGGCCCAACAACTTTAAAGGGCTGTTTGAGGGTCAAGACTTTAGGGTTCAAGTTTCAATTAGGTTAAGATTAGGGTAAGGGTTAAAGTTAGGCATGTAGTTGTGATAGTTTGGATAAGGGACTGGGGAATGCATTATGACAAGAACAGGTCCCCACAAAGATAGTAACACAAGGCTGTGATTGTGTTTGTATGTTAACACAAGCGTGTGGGCAGGGATTATCTTTAGCATTCCTGCGTGCATGCATTCTCACTATATGCTATTTTCTTGCGTCTCATTATTCTGACTCGGATCAAGAACTAGCTTATCATGGGAAAAGAGCTAATACATCTTGAGGCAAACTTTGATGACACCTTCAAAGTAATAACAAAGCAAGTAATCAACATTACAAACAGCACCTGTGTGTAAACAGGTCTTTCTCTTTTCTATATTAACACTCTTATTGAATTGGCCAAGATTATGGAGATTAATTGCATCAGGATACCAGTCGCCTATATGCTGTTGTCTTAGAGCCAGAGGTAGATTTGTTTGGATCATACATCATCATATGCTATTCACCACTGCCTTGCATAATCACTTTTCATCTTCTTTGTTGCACCATAGGAAATCACTTTTTGGCCGTGCCACTGAAGTTAACTGCAAAAGACAACACCTGGGCAATTACTTTAGATATTAAATCACAAGTAACGAAGGCATGTCACAACTTACACAAATAGATAGCTTATCCTGCTACATCAATTGACTGCATTTTAGAAACCTGACATTATGCAGAATCTGCACTTCCTTTTGCTGAATAATTGGTCAATTATTCGCTGCATGGTTCAAGAATGATAAATATGTTTTTCTATAAGAGCAGAGTATTAGACCACAGTGCACACACTCTGAGTCACTTACAGGTAGAGCATGAGAATCAGGAAGGGGAGATGTATTAACTGGATCCTTTAAATTATATCTTACACTGGAACATGCATGAAAGCACAATTTATTTGATTATCATTCAAGATCAAATTATCGGGGTAAATGTGAGATTAGATGTTGCTAATGAGTTGGTATTAAATATGTTTACACCACAGTGGGCCTGTACATCGTAGATAAATGTTCCAGACAATATTAGGCAGTGGCTCGTTTGCTGAGCATCAGCTCCAGTGCAAGAGGACTGTGGGGATTTGGTCAGGGAAGTAATTGGACACAACAACAACCGAAAAATTGATCACAGCTGTTGTAATTAGGAGAAATATTGGACAATCAATTTTTTTATGTTTCATGCGCGATGCTGAGTTATGGACAATAACCACATTCCAATATAAAAGATAGCAAAGTGTCATAATTATAATGCAATCTTCTTATGGTATACTCTGCTTAAAATGCATATATTTCAGGATGATGAAACAAAAGACTAAGATCTCAATCACAATAAGAGTTTTGCATATAATACAATAAGTGTTAATATTAATACACACGTTAATTATGGGCTGAGGACCAACAGCATATTGACACTTATCATACTGACATTCCAAACTGCCACTGTCAGCATGTTTAACCCATTAGTTGGCTTCACGCGATGCTGAACATGAAATATAATATGGGTTGACGTTATATGACACATTTTACACAACTGTAATTCTGGTACCTGTTATAATGCACAATAAAACAAAGATGGGGAGTGGCTGGAGTGATAAAATGAAGCAATCTGTTGTTCAACCATCAATAAAGGCCCACATTTATGACATGTTTGCTCTACTAGTTGATGATTTTGATGAGAAAATAAAGTGCAGATACAGAGACAGGATCATTTTTAAAATCTCACAGGGAAAGGCTGAAATAAAATATTAATCCCCGCCACCACCTCCACCCCTAATACCTTTCATACACTCCCTAACTAACAACATTTGACAAGCATAAGTCATGATCCAATATATTTTGGAAATCATTAATTTCTAATGATATACAGCATAATTTTATCACATCGCTGAGTTTCCAGAGCTATTGAAGGAAGTAAAAAAAAGTAATCCCCATCACAAATGGCCAGAAGAAACCATTACAATCCAGCTTTGATTGATCTCTATATTAACTAAAGACCTACTGAAGGTTTTTGATGAGGAAGTTGGAAGACAGTGCTTTATCGTGCACATTCAGTGAGTCATGGATTAAGTTGTGCTGCAACGAGGATATCTGGCACGTGTCACAGTATTGAAGTGAGGAAAGGATAATGTCTCAGTCAGGGGTGATGAGATTTGTGCTTCAAGCGAGAAAAATGGACCTGTTATGGACTTCGATTTTTCCTCGAGGACACGGCCATCTCCCAGTTATAGTAGTTGTTGCCATCTGTTATGTAACTCCATATATGCCAGCTGTCATATAAAGATAGATTATGTATTTGTTAGATTGCATTAGGCACTATAACACCAGACATCTCAGTATGACCATTCTGTGTCTTCAAGACTGCAACCAAACCTTTTGTTTTCATATTAAGGAATTTACATGTATGAACAATTCTTGCACCTGATGCATATTCCACCAAGACTATTAATGTGTCAAATTAAAGCTATTATTGTCTGACATGTTGACATTTTGTAAAATGTGGGCTAGAAGAGGGCATGGTGGGATGTTTATAAATTTTAAAAGCTGTCTGTCGGAAAGCTTTATGTTTTCGTCAGCCGAGTGTCACTGTCTGCTCTGAGCAACAACCCAAAACACAGTGTGACTGAAGAATGTACAAGGTGAGATGTGATTGCTAAAAAGAATCAAACAGTTTAGACGTTGGGTATTGACTGCCTTTTGAAGCTTAATAGGAGATTTAATAGGCCCAGACAGAGAAACAGATTAAATTTTTCATGAGGCTGTTTCTCAGGAGTATTAATGTCCGGACAAGCTGACAAACCTACATGATATTTATAAACAATGTGTTGCGGTCACTACAATTCAAGTGTCCCTGAGGATCATTTTGGGCTGGATTCTTACTTCTGGAGCAGAGGGCTGAAATGGATTTCTCTCAAAATGAAACACAGACATACCTGCTTGGAGAAAATAGGCTCAACAGTGCATCTCTATGGATATATACCTCTTGAACAGTTTATCATAAAGAGTCCAAAAAGGCAGATTGCAGCGTCAGTATAATTCAGACAAGACACCATTAATGCACTATGCCAGAATCTATGGAGAATGGATGGTTATATACATAGTTAGATAAAAAAAAAAAAAATTATTTCAGTTGCTAACCAAGCTCTCTGCATTCAGTGGATAGACTGTTCCAGGAGCTGGAGCTGTGGCAAACCTGTCTCCTGGAAACGTCTATTTACTTCTAATTTGCATCAGCAAATATGTTTTGAAAGAATAGTACTGTAGCCCTGATTAAGTTTTCTATTAGTATGACGAGTCTTTAAATATTTTCCAAGTTTCATAATGTTGATACTGAACATACCAGCAAAAAGTTCACAGACAACATATTTAGTTGTTTTTTTTCCTATAGCCGCTCGGATCAACTAAAGCATGACCAAACCTTGTTATGGTTATGTATAGGCACCCATATGATTAATTATTAGAAAAGATGGAAGTGACTTGCAAGGCAAAAACACCAGAGAACCCACAGGACAAGACTGCTGTGTGCAGTCACTGGATAATGGGATAACGATAAGATAGCTGTTTATGGTCAGTTAATAACTCCTTAACTTCTTGTTACACCGTGTCTTGTTTTCTATTTATATCAATAGTGAATACAAAATACGTTGATGACCACACACAGAATATTTTATTGTTTTTAAATAGCCGACCCATAGATAATAGACCCACAAGGAACCGCGACGTGCATGCAGGCGTTACCGTGTGTTGGCTGCACCTGAGATGGTTTAGGGTTGTTTGATGTGTGTGATTGATTTAGATCTGTTTTTTTTAACAATAAATGTTCTTTTTATTATGATTCAATTTTGTAAAACAACACAACATGAAAAAATAAACTAGATGGAAAGATTGCGAGAGAAAGAGCATGGTCCGAGATTTTCAAAATGATAGACAGAGATCAACCAGGCTTTTACAAGGTTGGCGTCGAGAAAATGAAATGCATCCAGCCTGCAGACATACATATCTCTGGCTGGGCTGGCAGCAGTCTCAGCCACCCGATGCACTCTCTGGTGGGAATGGATTTAGTTGGATTTTTAATTATCCGACTCTGATTTCTAAATTAGTTTTTTATGCCAAAACTAATAATAACAATAGACAGTGATGGATCTGGGGAGATGGGAATATGCTTATGAAGAGACAGATTGTTCTCTATCTAAACCGTCAGAGATTACCACCCCCACTTAGAGGGTTATAAGCAAATACAGTTGTAGGACAGTTAAATGACACAGTCACACCAAGGTCTTAATCATTATTCTTGATAGCATCAGCTTAAGTGTCACATTCATTCACATATAAATACCTTCTTTGCTCAATAGTTAAAATATTTCTGAATTTTGAAGAACTCAGCTTGATGCTTCCTTCTAAACTCTAATTTTTGAATGAAAATCAGAGAAAAACATTTTTGTAGTAACTAGGCTATAGCTCTTACTTATAAGCTGACTTGATTTAGCAAAATAAATATGATCATTTTTAGAAATGTAACACTGGAGTCTGCAAGTGAAGCAATCCTCGATGGTGGAGACAGTGTCTTCAAATCACAGCAATAAGTCTTCCTCTCCAACTGGGTGAAAGCCCACCCATCCGTCCACCCACACACAGCCACTACTGTCACACACACACACACACACACACACACACACACACAGACAAACCTTCATCCTTCATTTGCTGGCACCGTCTCTGTCTGTGTCCCAATGTACAGCTGAACAATCACACCAATATCGCTACATTTGACCGAGCTATACCTCAAGGCTGCCTCCACTGGTTCTTCGATGTGAAAACACATGATTATTACCCAAAGGCAACATACTGGATCACCAGCTACAGAGGAAGATAGACAGATGGATATTTACTAATTCTGTGTGCTGCACAGTGACTGAGCAGTCTGCATTGGATCTCTTGGTGTCTACCATCTCCGGTTTTGGCAGCAGAGTCCTAGCAGAGACCCTCTGAATAAGCACATCCTCCTGCTCTCTTCTCAGGAGACTTAATTGTTGCTGGACATTGTTTGTGATTACTGCCAAGTTGCAGCTTTTTATAACCCCCATACAGCAGTGTCCCTGTGCTGTTATTCTCATCCCATCATCAGATTCATAACTATGGAAAAAAGCTGATGAGACCGAAATAACCAAAATCTGAGGGGCATCATCAGTCACATTACCTCCTCAGGGTCAAACACACAATCTCCTGGCTGGGCTTACATCTTCAATTTGCTCTTATTTACTGCATTATGTTTAAAACAGTTCACACACTGGCAAAGCTTTGCTGAACTGTGTAATGAAATGTACAATATTTCATATCTTTCTGTTCTTTAGGATTTTATTGATTATTGGAAAATATGAATAAAGTATAAAGTTTAGATCAAAATTCAAACCTATAATGATTTAGCAAGAACAACATAAAACAAATATATTTCAAGTATAGTCTCAAGAGAGAAAAGTTCAGTTGGTCACCAACGTCATTAGGATACATCGCCTGGGGACCATGAATATCTGTACAATATACAGATATTTCTCTGAATAAGTGATTTAACTTTGACCGGCTTGTAGCTCTACATGAGAAAAATTATTCATCATCTGAGTATGGATATCTGTACCAAGTTTCATGGTAATCCATCTAATAGTTGAGATATTTCAGTTTGGACAAGAGCGGTGGCCCGGCTGATAGAGCCATGTTGCTAGCATGATTATTAAAATGATAGCCTTTAATAGTTTGTAAACTGGCAAAACTTTGCTGGACTATGTTAGAAAATGTATTACATTTTACATGCTCCTGTTCTTCATGATTTTATTGAGGATAACATATCATTCACAAAAATGTGGGGCAACATGAAAAGTCAGGGGATCACCAGAGTCAGTAGGGTTCATCCTCTGGGGACCATATACAACATTTCTTGGCAATCAATTTAATAATTCAGATATTTTAGTCCAGCAAGAGCGGTGGACCGACCAATAGACAGGCCAACAAAATGCAGTCATTTAATGGAGCCATGCTGCTAATGGCTTAATAGAAAAAAAAACCTGTAATGATTTAGTAAGAGCAACATCATACACATATATCCAACGGTTTATCATTTCTGTGAAAAAGCCTCAAATATCCATGTTGGAGGAAGCAAAAATATAAGAGGCACACCATTACAAACTCATTGAGTGGGATAAAAGGACTGAGGCAAAGCTCCTGAATGCATTCCAGCTGTTTGAATTGATCTTGATCAGTGTTTCAGTTATGAAACGACAATGGAAATACATGAAGAATCATTGTGGCACAGAGTAAAACCGACACACACTTTTATCTAGCGTCATAAATATCTCTTTGCAGAGACACAGGGAAATGAACGTTCAACAGTACAGTAAATAACCATGTTCAATGTCATACTAGACCTGCATGCACAATGTTCTGCTCTCAACAGCAAGCCAGATCTTGAGGAGTTTCTACTGTCAGTTTCCAGCCTGTTTATATTGTTCTATTCACTATATTCTCTTACTGATATTGTTCTATTATTGTATAATATATCTCAGCAAGAACATGATTACTGAATATTAGCACTGAATATGTTGAATACAAAATAAGGTTATAGACCCACACAGGCCTAAAAGCTCATCTTGTTATCTATTCAGCACTCCTGTCATCATAATCGTGTCGTAATAATGCAGCTCTGTCAGTGAACGCCAAGCCACTAGCCTTCACAATGAAGCAATTCAAATGTTACTGACATTATATTTTGTATTGCAGGAATCAAATCGCACTCGGATTGACGATTATAATAATAATGATCTGACGATGTGTTATTGGTCCCAGTTGGGCGGTTCTTTTTCTGTTGGCCTACTGCATCCTACTTCCCAGTATGATGTTGCTGAAGGACACTTCAGCAGGGTGGATGATTGTTAACTAAGCAGTCTGAACCCAGATCCTCAAGATGATGGTGATCCCTACTAGCTAAGCTATGATGTGGTAAATAGATAGAGAATAGTGGATGCCATGTTTTGTTGATGTTTCCCACACTGTGAGAAACAAGGTGCTGTGGCCCATTACAAATGATTTCTCGATTAAACACAGAATCTGTTTATCACACTTTACAGATTTTCTCAGCCTAAGGAGTGTTTCACATGCTTACATTTCTAATTTTGTAATTTCTTCAGTTGTGCTCTGCAGTGCTGCAAAACAGTCCTTTCTTTTTCTTTTCTCCATCACAATGACATGGTCTGTCAACAAATTATAATACAAACAGTAAAAACATAACTGTGAATCCTGTTGCAATGTATAACTTTATACTGTTGAAATTGATATGACATATAGAAAAAGTGCAGCCATATGCATTTTCAATCATTGTCATCAAAACGTTCATCAGAAAACACTTAACAGAGTACACTGTTATATTGATAACATGACTAAACATTGTGAATATCTTGTTCATAAACAATGACACAAGGACACATGTTCAGTGACATAAAGAATTGCTTTCGAGACATTGACAAAGGATTTTGAGGAAGTTATGAGCTTTTGCAGGTAATCCACTGTGTTGTGCTGATATTAGCCTCTTAGAAAAGTCACTCATTCAATGCCTTAGATGGCCATCCCAAGGGTGGTTTAGATTGAGATGCCGTCATGAATGGAGGGGTTATTCATGTGGGAAAGCCATTAGCGTGATGAATAAACCCTCCCAGTCAAGGCAATGCAAATTGTTGCGACATGCCCGCTGAACACCTCCATAAGGGTTTGCAGAAACAGCTAAGAAAAAAGCATGTTGGTCAAGATCTAACATTTGCCCTTTTTAAAACAAGACTTTTCAAAGTTAATTCAGTTAATTCAAACTGATGGCCACGACATAAACGTATAATTTTGTTAAATTATAGGAGACTTGTGTAAGCATTTAATCAGAATTCAAAGGTAAGCTTATTCCATGGTCACATCAGTCTTTTGGAGGTGATAATCCCACAACCCACAGAAGCTTGAGGCTTTGATGCTTTTTACACAAATACATATGTTCAAATATAGTGGGGGGAAATGCACAATATCTATTAAACGTGTATTTTAGTCTTTTCAATGTTTTCATGCTTTTATCTTGTATTGTTTTTGTATTATTGTCTCTTGGGTATTATTGTCTTTACACTTGTTAAAGCACTTTGTAACTTGTTTTTGAAAAGTGCTCTACAAATAAACATTATTATTATTATTATTATTATCTACATTATCTTTATATTTCCTTACACAAAAAGAGAGAAGAATTACAATTTGAGTTCAACTTTGACATTTGTAACTAGGTAAAACTTAATGTAAAAAATGTCCAATGTGTCAGAGTTCTGAGGTCAGAAAATAGAGAGAAAATGTTGAGGCTGAAGCATCAACACAGGACTATTCAAATAAAGTATTGAGCAGAGCTGTTTTGATGGGACAGTGTCTTTCAGACTGAACATGATTCTTCTTAATGAGGCACTGCAATTGAGAGACTGACAAATAAGTAAAAATCAACATTAAAGCTGTTTACAAATAAAATTCTACTCCATTCGAAGCAGATGTGAATGCACATGAAGAGTCAAATCAGAAGGTTTGACAGCAAAAGCACTGTTCTAGTGCTAAACTCAGATCAGATCAAACGACTTGAGCTCTAGAACTTCAGTTCTTTTCCGTGATTGAATTCTTCTTGAAGAAAAATGATTAATTGCTGGATTTGAGAAATGTTACAGCAGTCCACGTATGACTGCTTTTGAACTTTTTCCATTGATTTTCAGAGTGATTAAGAGGCACTTTGAGCTCTCAAACATAAGTGTGGGTAATTGCGAAGCACATGGTGATGGTTAATCTGTTATTCAGAACCAAAGAATACTCTCCTTTATATTAGACCGTCTTTTGCACACTGAAGTGAAGGTTTAGTTGTACCATTTAAATATTCTAAAGTAAAATCATTAAAGATAACAAAACATGGTGTCCTTTTGACTCGCACATAAGTGCTGTGCTCTGTTTAACTCCACAAAAATAAGTCAAATACATTTTGCTGTAGTTACATGTAAATACAGCAAAGGTAGACCTGACTCCATTTTGAGTGATCCCTTTTCATTAGGGCAAAGATGTTTATTCAGCCTGTAAGGGAATCTGTGACTTTGATGTCTGTCAAGTTCCACTGCAACATCACCTAAATAAATGAGTCACAGCTAGAAGTCTAGGTGATATGCTTTTTGGCTATATTACACTGAAAACATGATTTCAGATGTTCTGGGGTGAGTTTTAAAAAGAAAGTGTAATTATCCCAAACAAGCAAAAATATCCTTACAGTTTCCAGCTGCTGCATTTCAGTATATCCAGCAAGGTGAGATTTTGCCGTTTCTTTACACTATAAAACTTCAGGGTTTATGGGAAAGGCTGTTTTCACTGTGAGAAACCCAAACTGCCACACACTAACCCGGTCTACCATTTTTGCAGGAAACGTGATTGCTACCCGGATAATATTCACAGGCAACATTTTTGCTAGTGAGGTGAGGTGAGCAGGGTGAATGCTGGTTGTACAAAGTGTGAGTGAAACAGAGTTTTTTTGTTTCTTGTTCCACTTGAGAGGATGATAACGAGTCATATTTAGTTTGCATGTGTACTGTGGATTCTTATTGTTCCGTGGGCCCCTTCTCGGCATGTAAATGTCAGCACTGTGTCAGATTGAGAGGATTGTGCCCACAGCAGGTTGTTCGGAGCACAGCATTATATTAATTCTGTCAACAATGTAATATAATGACACAGCTATATGTAGTGATCGCATATTGAAAATGAGTTTTAATGGTAACACAAGACTTATACATCAGAGACTGGGTTCACATCCAAACACAGGACAAGTTAGGATTATGCAACAAAAGCACCTTTAGAGTTCAAGAAATATTGTGATTTAAGTTAAGCGTTATGAAAGTGAATCTGCCTCGTGTTCCAAGTCAGCGTCTCAAACCTTACCCAAGTGCTGTGAGTGCCTAAACATAACCATGAAAACATGAATCATGCTTTAGTTGCTACAAGTGGATAGTGTATTACAAGAGCTGATATTGTAGGAAAACACTGTCAGTGAACATTTTGCAAACATGTTCTGTGTGAATATTTTACAGCTTGGCAGTAAAATACATACAAACATTACATTCATTATAAATGTAATTACGTTCCAACCTAATGAGGAAACATTTCTCACCATACATGTGTATAGTTGCAAATTAGTGTAATTATTACATGTGACTGTGAAATGATTTGTTTGTGACAAAACAAGAAACAAAACATTCCTCACAATAAGAAAGACAGTATCACTTGTTTCAGAAAGTGGCCAAAATACAACATGTGTTTATAATAAAATAAAGCAATTAAGCTCCTTCTGATTCTGATTCTGATTCTGTTCAAGTGAAAAAGCCCTAGTTATTGTCACCGGAGCAAAGGAGGGAGTCAGGTGATGTTGTTATAGAGTGACAAAGTAGGGAGGTGGTTGGTGTGAATGTGTGGGTCATGTGTGCTATTTGTTTCCTGTTTCCATCTTGTTTTTTGTAAGCATGACCATGATCGTTCCCTAACCTTGACTGCCCACTAACTTTAACAACCTACTTATTTAACCCAAACTACATTATGGTTAAGATTAGGGAAAGATCATGGTTAGGGTTAGTAAAAGCACAAACTGTAATTTCGCACGTCTGTGTCAGAATCAGAATCACTTTTACGTGTACATATATGACATATTTGACTCTGGTCTTACATTGCTCTCAATGTACATAAACACAACAAACAGGATAACAAGCTAAACACACAAACTACAGTGTACAGTACATATATACACACAAACATTAACAAGAAACAACAACATTTGTAGACAGCAAGACAACAGTGTAGTGAAGAGACATCCAGAGAAACTCTGGTTTGTTGCATGTACATGGACTACCCTGACCTCTACACCCTTACTTTCCACTTAAAACATAAAGCACACACTACTTTCTGAGTTGGCACTGAATGTTGGCTTTGGACATACACTGGGAGAAACATCCAATATGAAGACAGGATCCTGGCCTCGATCGCAGGATGTAAAACCATGTACCATAACACCACAACACTAAAGTAAATAATGTACAACTCAGTGCTTAATTTGTGCCGGAGCCCTCTGAGATGAAGCCTTTTGCGCTCCGGGCACCTCTAAAGTGCTCTCCGTCGCTGCAGTGCCCTTCTACACAAATAATGTAATGGATTACCTTATTTACTATTTGATTTGGTAGCTAAAAATGGTTTCTTTTTGCTCTTTAAAACAATGTGCAGGTACGCCATGCGTTTTAAATCGCCTAATTAATTATTTGATCATAAATTATTAATTAATTATTTTCAGCAGGCGGCACATTGCACGCGCTCCGGCACCTAATAATTTACAAATTAAGCACAGGTACAACTCTAATAAGATTATTAAAATTTCTTTCTTTATATTTCACTCCATTGGAGTCGACCAACACATAATGACACTGAAAAGTACAAGTACAAGAATGAATCATGTGATTTGTATGAAATTATGCAGTTACTTAAGATTTGATCACTGCAATCAGCTGAAGTTGAACAAGTGGTCTAAGTGTTGTAAAAGTGCTGAATGTGTCAGTACACTCTCAGCTCATTATAGTCAAGGACCTCATGCAGACACAAGTCAACACGCTGCTATTAGGTTTGTGACACCAAGTTGAAACACACTTGCAGGGCGTTTTTTTTTTTTCACATTTTAGCTCATTAAAGCTCTTTAAAACGCAGATTTCATTCAAGGGGAAATATGTCTCATTTGTGCAAATCAGCGCTGGTATTTATCAGTAGCACTGTACATGGAGGAAGAAGAGCGGGAATCACTAGCTAAATCTCCACCTGGGTATATGGGTTTAGATGGTTATTATTAGCTTTTAAAGAAAACACATCAAACTCTTCTCAGCTGCACCCTTTTCTTCAGCACTGGGGAAGTCTTAAAGGTCATTGGTTGATGCTACTGCTATTTGCTCATATATCCATCATCGAGACTGTCTGTATTTTGGTCTGTCTTTTCATGATGGGAGATGTTTTATATATTCAACTGCTTCACAACTCACATGCTTATTGTCCATCAAAGCCACTAATGCACTTTTGATATGACTCATTCTTGAGCTGCCATGCCAGTAAGTAGTCATACCCCCCTTCCTTGCTTCTGGGACGGATGACAAGACAATGGCAATTCATCTTCATCACGCCGTCCGCATTACCATTAACGAGCAGCTCTTTTCCTTACATAATGCAGCTCATCTCACTCAGAAATGCATTCAAAGAAAAAGCACAATATCCTGAGAGCTGGGCATGTCATTTGTGGTTAATATCATCAAGACATCAAGGAAGAGTCGAGTGGAAGATGGCTGGACGGTTTTTACAGAAATCCTCCACATACCTGTTTATTTATGAAATTTTCTGCTAAATCGTGTTATTAAAAAAAGATTTCAAAATAAAATTTCAAAATAACCTATATGCAATGAAGTCTATACAATGAGCTCATTTCTCATATGTAAAATGTAATAATACAACATAGAATATTGATTTATTCTATGGGGAAAGCCTTCTGTGGCTGCTTCACTCCCACTCTATTTCAGATGCCTTACAGTGTGCCAGCACAATAAGAACACAACCTGGAATTGAAAAGATTTTTTCTATTTGTTATGGTTTTTCTTTGCATTTTAATGGGCATTTTTAATATGGGATCTAACTGAGACGAATGCAGCATCTGTCATGTGTCAGGAATGTATTTGTACACTTTTGTGAAAAAGCTGAATTATAAAAAAATCACTGGAAGATAATATATTGCTTCAGTGTTCTGTATATGCTGTTCTCACTGACCAGGTCAATTACTCTATTATCATACAAACTCTCCTTCTGCAGACATAAATATCTGCCGTTTTAGAAACTCCACCTGGAATTGATAGATACAGTGTGATTTAGTCCTTCCCTTCCTGCCTTTCTCTTTCTGAAAAAGGCTTTGCTAGAAATATCTAGTTTCCTCTCCCCAGCACTCACTCCCTCTGGATACTGACAGCTGCCTGAATTACAAAGGTAACAATGTGAGTAATGAACCAACTGAAATCTCATCATATAGAGCGACTTTGAGTTACCGTGAGCAGCCCCTCTGACCCTAACCCCAGCTTCTGAGCCTCGCCAAATGAGCTTTTCATTTACTATTCAGAAATCAGAATGAGGCATGTTGCAGGCACAGAGGTGCTCTGAAGAACTGCACTGCATGCAAACGTGGTTTTGCAAACCATAAGCCCAACAAATCAGCAATTCTGTTCCAAGCTTATTTGCATACAGTACTCGCGTATTCTGCATATGTGCGTGGCGTGAAAGTACAAATTTCACAGCATCCCCGTCTGCTGCTCATGACATTGTTTGGAACTCAATTTAAACTTAAACTGGCTATTTGTGTTGATGCATATTTTTTCTGGATTTCTGTGAAGTAAACATGTTATTATTTAATGGCCAATAGTTTGATACTAGGTAATGTATAATGCACCGGCATTAAAGATCAAGTTGATTAGAGTTGTCTGGAAGATAAAAACACCATTAAAATTTGACTTTGATTTGAAATACCACAATTTAAGGTAGCAGGTGCCCTGAAAAATACCAAAGAGAATGGATATCAACATGAAATATAATATTATTTGTAGTTGTAGTCCAAGTGGAAATCATTCCGTTGACAATCCTATGATGAGAAGACTAAAATTTAAACCTACTCAAAACTAGTGGAAATGCAAGTGAAATGTGCTTGAAACCTGATCAAATATTAAATGGAATATCCTGATACACAGAATTTACAAATCTCTGCTTGGAACAGCCACTGAAGCTTCAAAACATTTCCAGTAATGTATAGTACAGCCCACACAGGAGGGAGCACGATAAAGATGGTATATGAAGCAAAGTTGTACTTGATATCATGGGTCTGAAATCCTACAACTGGTCTCCAAAATATTCTGACTCTAGTCTAGTCTAATCTTAACTCTCAAGGAGATAAATATTTAAAAACATTCAAACCTGCAATAAATAATGTTTTGGCCACTTGGGGCAGCAAAACAATCTGCAAGCACGACAAGAAGCTTGTATGTAACATATTAGGTGCGTTTGACTTCATGTGGCGCTGCGCAGCACTGACTTTAACATGATGCATGCTGGACTTAAAATAAGGCATGCTGATTGGAAATTGTGTCAAACATTCGCCGGCACTGCAAAACGTCACCAAGTCACATGACATTAAAACCTCGCAGGAGCAAGGTGGCTGCTGGCGCCAAGTTCGGCGGCCGCAGTTGCTTCTCTCCGGCTGCACCAAGTTGGAACCACACTATTGCCTTGTCTCCTGGCATTTTTCAGATCAGTCATTGATCTCAGCACACAGTAAGTTGATGCAGGTAGAATGTGTCCGACTTGACGGCACCGTTTTTATACCCCGCCCCTGCATTCACCTGCAGCTCATGTTAAACTATCAAGTCAGTGAAAGTTAGCCGCAGTCATCTCGAACGCACCTAGCATCACCTTTTAAGATGGTGAATTTGTTAGCAAACAGTTGCTTATTTACACATCCAACAGAACAACATTATTATTAATTTGGAGTTATGTTTCTGGCCACTTGATAAATTGGGTCGACTGTGGCTCTGTGTCCTCGGGCAAGACACTGGCCCCCCAATTGCTCCCAGTGGTTGGCCAGCACTCTGCGTGGTAGCTTGCTGCAATCGGTGTGTGCATGACTGGGTGAACGAGCAGTAAAAGTGCTACATAAATGTAGCCATTTACCAATTTACCAGTTATGTTCAATACTCCACCTTTCAACTTTGGTTTTGGTCTCCACTCTGGGGGGAAATATCTGCTCATTATCTTACGTTCACTAGCTAGTTGCTATGGTTGTATATCTGCCGTTGGGCAAAGTACCGTTGTATACAATACAATTTACAGCAGGGGTTTTAAAGTGTGAGGCGGGTCTCCCTAGGAGGGCTCCAAACAGGTTTAGGGGAGGCTCAGTGAATGGAAGTGAAACAATATTACATTTTTATTATTAGTTATCAAAAGGAGATCACATAGAATTGCCTATATGTGTGAGAGTTCAGAGATATAGTAGTTTTGGGGATAATTAATAATAATAAATTAAATGCCTTAGGACAGACCTTTTTTAAAACTATTTGGTGTAGTCAGAAGTTACAGTATGTCAAACAGCAATATTAGGCTTTTTTTTGGCTAAAATGTTGAGTGTCTATGGGATCAAGTAAACTAAAGATGTGGTCCAAACCTTCTTGGCTAGGTGAGAAGGTTTACTATGAGTGGCTAGTCAATCAATCACTCCACATCAGACATAATTAAACGGTTGACACGCAGACAAAAATCGTGTAAGTTAGGCCTATAGAAAACATCCGACACAACGCAAAGGAGATGCTGAAAAGTTACGGGATTAAAAATACGAGTTTGCTGGAGGCAGGTTCAGCTAAGTGCCTTAATATTACAGACTTTTCTTCTGTGCTGCTGTTATTTACAACCTACCTGAAGACAGCAGTGCCTGCACCAGGGTGGGTAGTAACTTGTTACAAGTAACGCAAATTTGCAAAATAAATAAATAAAAATAAGTCATTGCCTTTTCACGTTCCTTTATTATTTATATTTTTCTCTTTAATCCAATATTTTCTTTGGGCTAGTAATCTACTCTTAATTTCGCTACATTTTCAATTCATAACTTAACCAGTCTGTGATCTGTATTTT
>NC_060157.1:6560216-6670302 GCF_021292245.1 Micropterus dolomieu
TGCTCATTATCTTACGTTCACTAGCTAGTTGCTATGGTTGTATATCTGCCGTTGGGCAAAGTACCGTTGTATACAATACAATTTACAGCAGGGGTTTTCAAAGTGTGAGGCGGGTCTCCCTAGGAGGGCTCCAAACAGGTTTAGGGGAGGCTCAGTGAATGGAAGTGAAACAATATTACATTATTATTATTAGTTATCAAAAGGAGATCACATAGAATTGCCTATATGTGTGAGAGTTCAGAGATATAGTAGTTTTGGGGATAATTAATAATAATGAATTAAATGCCTTAGGACAGACCTTTTTTAAAACTATTTGGTGTAGTCAGAAGTTACAGTATGTCAAACAGCAATATTAGGCTTTTTTTTGGCTAAAATGTTGAGTGTCTATGGGATCAAGTAAACTAAAGATGTGGTGGGGGGGTGCCATTTCCCAAGCTTTGTCTGAGGGGAGGCCACAGTCTCAGACTTTGAAAACCTCTGCAGCCTGTTGCACCAGCGATACGTAAGTTCTACCTTAAGTTAGGGTGCAAAATCCACACTAAACAATACGTTGAAACTAGTTAGCTTGAGACTTAAGCTGTGTTGATGTTTGGTTGCACCACCAAGACGTAAGGTCCAAACCTTCTTGGCTAGGTGAGAAGGTTTACTATGAGTGGCTAGTCAATCAATCACTCCACATCAGACATAATTAAACGGTTGACACGCAGACAAAAATCGTGTAAGTTAGGCCTATAGAAAACATCCGACACAACGCAAAGGAGATGCTGAAAAGTTACGGGATTAAAAATACGAGTTTGCTGGAGGCAGGTTCAGCTAAGTGCCTTAATATTACAGACTTTTCTTCTGTGCTGCTGTTATTTACAACCTACCTGAAGACAGCAGTGCCTGCACCAGGGTGGGTAGTAACTTGTTACAAGTAACGCAAATTTGCAAAATAAATAAATAAAAATAAGTCATTGCCTTTTCACGTTCCTTTATTATTTATATTTTTCTCTTTAATCCAATATTTTCTTTGGGCTAGTAATCTACTCTTAATTTCGCTACATTTTCAATTCATAACTTAACCAGTCTGTGATCTGTATTTTGCTTCATTAACCCGAAATGAGCTGTCCTCCAGGCTTTGTGTGCTTGGTTACGCAGAAGAGCCCGGTATAATTTGCTCCTCCTGATCCCAGTCACCCCCCCCCCCCCTTTCAAAACGATGCGCCATGACAACCACTTGACTATTTTATGGAGGACTTTACACCTCTTAAGGACTAGGTGTAAGATTTAAATTGTAACTTATGTCTACGTTGGACGTATTTCAGCTGGTGCAACCCTTAAAACGTTAGAAACTTACACATAGTTGGTGCAACCCAGTGCTGGTGTACAGCATTAAAGGTCAGGAGGTAATGATGGTTAAAACCATGAACTATTGTCCTCTATTGACCCATCTTCCCGTGTTTTGTTTGTCTCTTGTTTAATGAAGCAACTTTACTCCAGTCAGGTATCCTACAGGTTGATAACATAACAGCAGCTGCGTGACAGCCCGTCTTTACTCAACTAAGGAGGAAATCTAAGGCTTCAAATCTCACAAGTGGCCTGGCACCCTCTCTTACAATGAATGCTGGAAGGCTAGCTAACACCTGCTGAATGTTTATCACAGAGAAAAAAACCCTGCACTTATTTATTTCAAAACCCCTGCACTTATTTATTTCAAAACATACAATTCTTAAAATGTTTTTCTTTACAACAGGTGGTGAAATACATAGATAGGTGAGTGAATTCTGACTGCAAGGCTGCATAGTGGGAAAACACAATAACTGGAACACCTCCAAAATATAATGCAATCCATCACAATGATGCCTCCAGTCACACAAAGAAGAAGATTATTAGGAATAAACAGTTTTTGTTGTTTTTTAAAACCCTGTCTGCATTGTTGGAGTCAGTCATGCTTGAAGATGTGACCTATAGAGAAAACAACTACCACTATGTCAACATAAGAACAATAAACACATATCATGACTGAGGTCACCCACGATACTGCAATGTTCTTTGTCTTATCAAACAATAGGAGGGATGAAGGACAGTGTAATTTTTAGTAAAGGACAAAAATATTTTAATTGACTAAACCATGTCCCCCTTAGTTCTTGTTGTGACACATGTCAAGCTTTCTATTGTAGACATGGCGTGGGAAGCATGTTTAACAGAATAGATGGAATTTTCTGTATTTTGGTGCTTTTTAACAGGTGGGGTGATACTTTTATCTTGTTAGACTAGAATGAAAAAAATTAGGGAATGAATGTTTCAACAAGTTACTTATTTTATGCAATAAACACTTGTGCAAAAGTTCACTATCTTCACATTTATAAACCCAATGCCTCAGCTGAAAAACTAAATAAAAAACCAACATTTTTATCACAACTGTCCATGTTCATTTAACTATCTTGACACATTTACTCTCTGAAGGTCGGTTCTACGTTGCAGCAGCTCAATACACTCAAGATAACTACTATCGTGACACATTTATTCTCTGAAGGTCACTTCTGTGATGCAGTAGATTTCTAAATACACAGCATAGATCACATTTGTAAATCGACGATATGCCGCTTTGTCACCGTCACTGGAGGAGAGTCAGTATGGCTGCCAGAAATTTCATTCACTAAAACAGTAGCCTAAAGAGTTGTTTATATAGTCAGCATTACATAAATAAGTACATAAAACACTGAATTATTGCATTAATTATTTTCAGAAAATGTCCCAAAAAAACCCACACTGTTTGTTTGAGGGATTACCAAGCCCCTGGATGGGATTGAAGTGTCGGCTGGACAGTGCTCTACAGGACAGTCACTACCTAGATCTGTTGCAAAGATATTAAAAGTATGAAGTGAGTGCATTTGCAATTGTAGATGAACCAAAATACCCCAGAGGGTTTGTTAGATAGCGATAGCACATCTCAACCGTTAACCGGACAATAATGCTGCTGTCAGTCAGTATAGAGACACTGTAACAAAATAAAGAAGGCTACAAGTAACAGGCTTACACAATAGGAACATTTAGTTAAATGCCATTTACTATCTATAGTTAGCTAATGATATGCTGTTTGCAAACACTATCAACTTATGTTAGATAAGATAAACACGTTGTTTAGTATATTCCTTACATAGAGCCCTATGCACACCGTTTCAGTCAACATGTGCTTGTTTGTAAGTCAGGACATAGGTCATTTGACTTTAAATACGTGGTTAACATTGTGAAACGGTTGTAGTTTGATTAGGTTTAGGCAATAAAACACCTCCTTATGTGGATTTTATTGCTCATTATACTATCTCACCTGACTTCCTCCTTTGCTACTGTCATACAACACTGGAGGTCACGGCCCAAGATTTTCTTGCAGCTTACATCAAAGTTTTAGATATATATTGTAAAGCTAAGAGAGCAGCAGCGAGTTGCACAGTACTAATGCAATTTTCAACTTCACAAGCTCTGCAAAACCACTGTGTAATACAGCACATGCTCATGTATTTGTTCTGTTTTTTAAATAGGGTATTGTGGACATCTTTTAAAACACCTGGGATGTTTTTTTTTCTTTTTGGAGAAGCCTCATGTTTTGTTTTACTTGGGGTAATGCTGAGCTATAATTCAGTTCAGGGGTTATGTGTCCCACCGGATGCAATCAAAGTGAAGGGTGCTCTGCATATCTCAATCGAAGTGCTGGAAACAATCTGCGCAAAGTGCTACACTGTTTAGGGACAATATATTCAATCACACCTCGATATTCTCCTCTGAAATGCCAGAAGAAAGGTCAGAATTAAGTTTGAAATACAACAAAGCACACCTGCCATCATATAGCTTTTAGGACAGTAGGAAGTTGTGTCACTAAAAAGCTCTTTTCTGCAGCAGAGTTTGTTCCCACAGCAATACGACCATAAAACCACAGAGTGTAAAGTTCTCTGGATGACCTTCTGTTTATAAAGACGAGAGATATGCTTAAAGTGATCTTTTTTATCTTGTAAACAGTCAATCTGACAGCCTGAACACACAGGAACAAATCAAGCTGCAGTGACAGATAATCTCCCAGCAAATGATTTTAGGATCAGATTCATTAACAGAGGGTATTATTTCTTTTTCAAGATATAACACAGACATCACAGGACAGGATTCAACACATGTACCGCCACTTTAATTCCAAAGAAATACAACATGTTAGCTAAAAGGCCATTAGAAACCTCTGTTCATCCATTAATGGTACAATTGTACAATTACTAATGACATGGATTGCATGTCTTTTTTAATTCAAAATGTTTGACACGTTTGTTATTCATGGAAGTGTAGCACCACAGCATACCCTGCACTAACCCACATGACTGGTTAGCTTATTGAGTTGTGACCATGAAATGACATACTTTTATATAGATTTGTGTATGTAGTAATTATATCTGAACAATTAATAATTAATTAATAAAGATCACAGGCATAGAATTAACAGTGGTGATACAATTTCATGGATAACCAGCAGTGTTATACACCGTCAGTTCATCCTGCTTGCTCTGAACTTGCCATCTGACTGTGAACGGGTTTGGAGTTTTTTAGTATTTACCAATGCCCAAAATATGCTTCTGATGATTTCCATTGAACATGATCATTCAATATGTCAGTGTCCACAAAATTTGGGAATCACAACATAAACTGTAAACATTTCATGTTCACTTCATATTTACACCATTCTATTCATATGAAATACTGCTTGATCTTTCTCCCCCAAGTCAATTAGGGAAAGGAAAGCTGCACAAAGGAAAAATCAACTCATAAACAACTTTACTCATATTTAAGGCTTTTTGTACTATGATGAAATCAGATATCTCTGGTGTGGACATAATTGCACTGTTTCACTTTCTACAAAGGCTAAGCTTGAATACTCACACAGTAAAGTCTGAAATGATTTAGGAAATTTCACAGAGCCCCACCTGGCTGATTTTCGAAGGAGACAAAAAATAACAACGTATGAAAGCACAAAAGCTGAAAAGTAGGACTTTTAAAAAATGCTATGGTGTTAAAATGTCTGAAAAAGTGCATGCAAATGCAAACCAACTTCTTTCAAGACCTTGCTTCAGCATCACCTTCTTTCAACACAGTGATATTTCCTTAATAATCATTTCACAAATGAAACTGTACCAGGAAGATGATTTATTAAAATGTAGATTCAGCTGCACCCAGTGAATCCTCAGCTATCCTAAACTGATCTTACAGTTTCTCATTTGCCTTTTACAACATCCCAAATTCAAAATATATTTAGAATACATGAAATGATATATTAATTTTTTGTCGTGATTTGATTTTTTCCCCACAAACATTTTAAAAAATTAACATTAAATGTTTGTTACAGTGTCGGTGATTGTTTCTGTATCACCAAATGGCATGTACTTCCTATGGCGATGTTTTTCTCCTGAAAGTGGAGGAAAGGAAAGATACTGTGTGGAAAATTGCAATGTATAATACATAATAAGTAAAAAAAAAACATGGCAAAGCATGTGAAATTAACTTGGTCAAACAGTAAAGTTATGCACAGATGTAGCAGCATTTAAAAAAGAAGGAGAAACTATAATACAATATATATATATAATACAACTACAGGAGACCAACACAAACCAAACATAAGACAAAGCCGAAGAAACACAAACTGCCATCATTGCAGCAAAAATGGAGACTGACAATACTGGATCCATTTCAACTCTTTGCAGCTGAAAATTATGAGTTCTACAATAACAGATATTTATTCCTATCAAGCCCCTCTCTGTTGTGGACTAAATAAATTATACATACAACATACTGTAGATCACTGAAAATGAGGACATAAGATGCAACTCAACCAGGATAAGAGTCTACATGTGCAACACAAAAATTCTAACTTTTTGCAACCTCAGTGTTTGTGTATAAGTATCATGTTTATATATCACATACTGGCAGCTATGGAGGCTGAAGTGTACTTTATTGCTCATTAATTTATACGTTTAAATAGCAATTTATTAAAACAATTTTAAAATGATCATTAATGACATTGATAGTCAATGAATAATTAACACATTAATTCATCAGAAAATGTTAAATGGTAGTAGTTTTATTTACTAATGTGTATTAGTTTTGTCTCATTAAATTAAAGAAATTAAGCAGATTTTTATATGATGACTGGCCAATGAAAACCACCAAAAGCTGATTTATCTTTTTAGAAAAATCACTTTCTAGACACATTTTTTTAAAATATAATCATGATTTTGTGAAGTGTCTTTGAGTATCATGAAAAATGCTCTAAAAAAAATGTATTATTATCATTAATAGCCAGAATTGTGTTAATACATTAATTAATTGGAAGATTTAATGGATGAAACTAACCCATAGGTTTACATTAGCATCATTTAAATACATAATTAAGTAAAAATATGATTACCTACAAAAACTTTAATCATTTCAGCGGCACAGTCCAGCTTCCATAGTCATTTTGAGTCAAACAATGGAAGCATCCACAAATGTAAGGTAATGTAGACCCGAAAAATATAGATTGTTTCAGGTTAGCAAAATAAATACACAGTGTCATAAAAAATAGCACAGTGATTCAATAAAAAATGTTCTTGTACTCTAACCTTAAACAGAGCTCTGTCAGTGAATATGTTTACTATATCAGTGAGAAAATCTTCAGCCCTGGTTCCTTGAGCAACGGCGGGCATGAAGTGTTGCAACTGTAGCTGTAAACCTTCAGTAGGTTTTTTGAGCTGCATGCTGTTTTCATTCTTAACTTTGCCTCGTTATTCACACCAGAAAGCTAAAAAATCACTTCCATCAAACTAGTGATGCCAAGGGCAACTTATCAATCACTGACAAAAATATGTCAGCAAAGAACAGGTAGCAACAGAAATTTGATCGGTGAGAGTGAACGCTCGAAACACTTTGAAGAGGTTCAACCTGATGAGTGTGCAGATTATTATTTCAGGGTGAAATAATGATTTAAATAAGCTCTCCAGAAAAGCCTCAGCAAGCTATTAGGTTGATTTTAACAATGCAGCAGCACAGTGCACCAACAGCACACACTGCAGTAAGGCAGACTGTAATTCTGCTGCAGACAGGAAGAGGAGAGCCATCAACTGCAAGCGCACATTGAGCTCAAGAGCAACAATTAAGGAGTTTATTAATTCATCAGTTATCCCAGGCTGCCCAGTAGAAGCTATTTATGCTCACCAACTGTGACAGGAATCTGTCTATTATCAGCATGTTAACCAATTATGGTTCTCAGATGCCCATTAAACTTTATTAAGGCCCATAAACCACAAGTTGGCTTGTGCAAAGTCTATTATAAATACACAGGTAGAAATTACATTTATATGCTACTAATTTTCAACAGCAAATACATTTTGGGAGAAACGTAATGCCTGCTATTTTATTTTTTTATTTAACATAATGAGAAAATGTTTTTAATTAACATGTCGGACAAGGCACAAAATGTTCAATGGCAATGTATTTTATTTATTTCCCTACAGTATCCGCTTGTACTGTAGCAATTAAAGCATTATTAACACGTTTTATGGTAATGATTAGGTACTCACAACACTTAAGGTCAGGGGAAAATCATGTTCTCAAAACCATAGTATTTCCCTGACCTTAAACCTGCAAAAACAGATTTTTTTGGCCACTTGGGAGCAGCTGAAACAAGCTGTAAGAACTGGCATATTATCACCTTTTAAGTTGATTTGGCTAACTGTGTTGCTCATTTACCAGCAAATACAAAGCAACATTAGCACTGAGTTGTGTTTGTGTCCAACTGATGAATGCAACTCCAATATTTAGTTTTCTGTTAAGTCTCCTTTTAGATCTGTTTTGGCCTCCACTACTAACTACTCCACTAGGGGAGAGCCGGGACGATTGAAACGCGTGACGAATGAAGCACAGCGATTTTCTCGGAGCCCAGACAAGTCTGATATGCCAAACTATCTCAGCACATACTGTCCACAGTACTTAACAGAACCGGGAAAAATCAGGTGGATACGTCACACTTTCATGGAGTTATACAAAAGAAGCTGTTTTCAATCATGGAAAGTAAATTCACTCAAGCGATAATTTTTTTGAATGACGAGTTGTGTCATTCAAAAAAATGTGCCATGGTCATGATCATATGAAAGATTAGTTAGTACTTTAACACATCCTGAAGTTTTAAATGTCGAAGTTTTACAGTTTAGAAGCTAGTGAAGTTTAAACGTCAAGAGTCACGCAGCCATTCTACCTTATTTAGATACAGCGGGAGGGGGAGCAGAGTCCACTAGGCTGCAGGCTGGACCACCAGGATGCTCACAGCCAAATAACAGGGTCTTCACAGTAGACCAGGAAAACAGGCAGCCAATATCTAATCCAAATGTGCATTAGCTATTAGATTTTCTAGTTAGCTAGCTAAGTTATATTTATACTATTTTTTATTAAGAAAAAGAACATTATGAGTTTGCAATTATGTATTAAGAAGGGCAGTGTCAAGCTTTCTAAATAAAAACAAGAATAACATCCATCCATCCATCCATCCATCGTCAACCGCTTATCCTGCGTACATGGTCGCGGGGAAGAATAACATAAACTCTTTAAATGTATATCGTTGTGTTTCTTCCGTTCCACCCCTGTGTTTAGTCCGTCCCGCAAAGTAGGGACGAATGAAACGATGCGCACCTTTCCTTCAAAGTGAAATTATACTGAAGTCGTTCCACATTTTAACAAGATAACACCTGGTATTGATACGACACACATGTGAGTTGTTGATGACAACAACAAATGATTTCTGTCTGTAATGTTATATTTTAAAATGACGTATATCTGAAAAGTGTTTCATTCGTCCCGGCTCTCCCCTACTAACTGTTCGTCTGTGTTCACCAACTAGTTACTAACACTCTCTTTCTGCCCTTGGGTGGCTTGGAAGGTAGCGTTCAGCGAGTTTATCTAAGCCTTTTTGCTGAAAAGAGCTGCCTGTTGTAGCTGAAAACAGCGCTAATGAGAGCGGCGAGAGTGAACCAAAACCCAAAAGTTCACAGAAGCAATGAACTGAAAGAACTAAACACTGCATAGATCTGAAGGAAACTGTGTTGGGTGATAATTCTCCATGGGTTCATCACTACAAGCAACACTTTTCACATACAAGTAGTCATGTGATCAATTGTTAATATAAAATTATTGATTACGGCTGTTTTAACCAAAGAGGTTTTCTGTTGCCTAAACTTAACCATACACAGAACTAATGCTAATGTCAGTCTCTAGGGTCACAGTCCAGTACGAAAAGTGTTTGAAAATAACACTGCCACTAATCTAGGCAAGCTTTACGTTTCCCTCAAAATGTATTTGGCAAAACAAATTGGTGGTGTTTGAAAGGAATTTCTAGGGGACAGGGTTGAGAGGTAAGGTAAATTGACCACTATAATTCATCAAAAGTAAAATATCAGTATCAGCAATGAGCCTAAGTTGTCAAAAATATGATAAAATCTGACCTCTGATTATGGAGGGACACAATGAGCCACTGGAGACCCATCCCTTATGAGCAAGACCTTTAGACTGAAAGAGAAGACTACAAGTATTAGTCATTTGTTAATGTTTTGCATCTCTTTGTGGTCAGGTTTTGTGTTTCTTTGTAGTTATTTGATGTCTCTTGGTGGTCATTTGTGTCTCAATAGTCTTTTATTGACTTTGTGGTCATTTGCCATCTCTTTGTAGTAATTCTGTGTGTCTCTGTGGTCATTTTGTGTCTCTTTGTAGTCATTTTGACCAACATGTCAGGGGCCCCTGGATCCCCTTTTTTTAATAATCAAATTCAAATAAATTTGGTCCATCAAGCAATTTCCACAAACATTTTTTGGTAATCAGTGACCTGCATCACTATTATCCCTCTCATTTGACCAGCTCTTTGATTGGAACAATTAGCTCTATAGAAGACATCCCCCAATCCATAGCGATGTGAATACTTGGGTGATGACAAATCACACAAGTAACACAAGCATATAGAGTTTCCAAAAGGCAGATGTACTTGAATGCAACAATTGCCATGAAAAAAAATCAGTATGCTAAATATATTCCGACTAGTCAAAGTTTGAAAAGTACTTTTGGGATGTTTTAGCGTTCCTCTCTGAGGCTGCTTGAGTGAAAGGAACATACAGTAGCGATAGGGAACATTTCAAGTCTCTTTCATCTGGACGGGGTCTCAGCACTTCCAGAGAATGTGAACGATTTCCAAAGCCTTATTTCCTCTCTCTGTTTTGATCCATTTCCATCTATCATCTTTCAACCGTTTGGCAGGATCCAACAGACACAGCAGCAATGTTTTGATTATACAGTGACAACACATTATGAAGAAGTCAGTGAGCTTACAATCTTCTTTTCGTTTTTTTCGGAGGTTTTTTTTTACAGAGGGAACACAAGAAAGCCAGAAAATGTTGAGTATTGCCATCCACCAACTAGATTTCCCTTCTCCAGCTTTAGGTAGACCTTGTCCTCTTTTTCTAGATAGAGCAGAACTCCATTGGTCGCTGCCTCACGAGTTACATCTTTGTCACCCGCAAAGGCAGAGATGACTGGTTTTCCATTCAACATCAAGTTCACCTGGACAACAGAAATAACAATTAGAAACACTAAGGGAATAGAATTTTTGAAGTTTTGGCACACTTTACATCAGATAAAAAAGGAAGGTGTTTCAGGTTCAGTCTACTTCTTACAATGAAGCATTTATTCTCATTCATGTTTTATGCAAACAGAGGGAAAGTGGTCAAGAAAATCCAACAGCCATTTTTTCATCAATAAGTTTACACCTTTATATCAAGGGACTGTACATAAATTATTTCTCTTCTTTTTACTGAACGGAGTGAAGTCTGACATCGTTGGAAGGTCAGGGGAAGCTATTTGAATTGTTTCTCGACCCAGATTTATGTTATATTACTATAATAATAATAATAATATACTTTATTTATATAGCACTTTCAAAACAATGATGCAACAATATGCTTTTACAAACTTTAACCTTAAACTTTTACCTTGTATCTTTGTATCTTTACTCCTTTATTGCATCATGTGTTTTTGTGTGTGTGTTGTTATTTGTGCAAATAAAGTCATTTCAAACAAAATTAAATCAGTTCATATTAAAATTAAATAAAATTTGCCAAATAGAAGCAGTGAATGAAACTGAGTTACAGTAAAAGAAGTTATAATAAGCCTTTATGCTTTGTCATTTAGTTATTAATTATAGTTGTATCAATATCTTTATATTACTTTCAGATATTGGGGGGAGTTCTGCATTTTTTTTTCTAAGGGGATGGTCCAAAATATTAATAATGCTGTGGAGGGTTCCATCCATCCATCCATCCATCCATCCATCCATCCATCCATCCATCCATCGTCTCAACTGCTTATCCTGCATACAGGGGGGGCTGGAGCCTATCCCAGCTGACACTGGGCGAAAGGCGGGGTACACCCTGGACAGGGCTGTGGAGGGTTGTTCTTTTGTAAGCATAAAGTTCAGCCCTCCTCCTCACACCAATAATTTTCACACAGTCCCTAAATAAGACAATTTGTCCCAATCCAATACTAAAACTGCTTTACAACTGAATCAATAGCACAACTCAGAGAAGGAAACAAAAGTGATACCTGTATGGTTTGGCTCTGGTACACTTTAATGACATGGAAGTTAAAACTGTAGATTCCTTTTCTTGGGGACAAAAATACTGATTCAAATGTGAAGTAGTTTCCTATGTTCACAAGAACCTATGAGAGATGAAGAAAAAAGACACATTGTGACAAAGGTGTTTACATAGCCAGCACTTCAACAAAGGCTTTGATTTCAATGGGGTTCAGGATTAAGTATGTACAGGACTCACTGTTGCAGCTACCAGTCTCGCCCCTGCTCAGACCCAAACTGAGTGCGACACACTTCAACAAATAATAATTCAACCTTTCTTCTCAATGGACCTAAACCCAGCATTTAACTTTCCAACTCCACAAGAAATCAAAATGTTGCTTGATGACAATTTAATCTCATTAGTAGCTTTTAGACAAACAGACAAAAAGACAGACAAATTCCACTTAGGGGCAAAGACAGAATTTTTCTTCCTCACTTTATGTGCCTGAAAAGAATCAGAAGCCTTCTTCATATTACTTCTTTAAGTGACACATGCAGAATAACCTAATACATATCAGAGTGTTTGGGTGAGTGAATAAATATTTTTTTCTTACCTTAACTTTTTAAAAATTACCCTGAATATCACTTAATGCTGTCTCAGGAGTGTCACTAAAAGGTTTTAAGTGCCCTACAGTCATATTAAACATATGGTATATACATTAATACAGAAAATGACCTTCTTTGGATCATGGTAGATGGAGGCAGCAGAAGCTCCTCTCAGTACCTGCAGAGTCTTGACAGACACTTAAATCCCACCTGTTAGAGACACTACTGCAGGCTCAGCCAGGACCTTTGACAAATGTTGCTTTCATAGCAACAGCATGCACGTGATCCACACCAATCAGATCACTTGCGGCGTGTTATGACGGCAAAATATCATGTTATGTAATTCGAATGAGAGGGCAGAGGATCCTGTTGGAGTGGTATTGTTGCAAAAACCTTACACTGCCCACCGCTGTATGACTAATCAAATTTTTGTTATTTGTGCTTGCTTGATTTGTTTGGGTGTACTATGAAGGTTAGAGTGTGCGCGCGTGTACAAGCCCGAGCGTGCGCGTGTAGCTTGAGGCAAACTGACGAATGCTTGTGCAGGCTCTGCAGGATGCCCGCTCGCAAACATAATCCAGTCACTTTCAAACCTGCCTGCGTGTGATATGTGCACTTGCACAGAATCCACTTGCCAACTGCAACTAGCCTCCAACTAAACTCCGGGGTGCAGCTACACTTAACTGTAATGACACTTCTATGTTTTGCATGACAAGTCAAAACTAAGCCAAAGGAGGATGGTTTATCACAAAAACAAATGACTAAAACTGACTAGAAAAGACCAAGTGTCCGATTTTGGCTTGAGAAGATGTGTGAAGAAAGTGCTATTAAAAGCGTATTTAACCACTTTTTGACATTATTATTACAAAAATCGTCTTAACCTGGTCGAAGTAGATAATTCTCGTTTTGTTGCTCATCTCCGACGGCTCATGGTTGTTGCTCCGGACTGCAGAGAAAGCCACCTTGGAGTTTGCGGCGCGCACTGAGATGCCGAGAGGAGAGGACGAAGCCTTCCAGTCCGTGGTCGGGTTAGAGTCGCAGACCACGAGGCATTTTCCCTCCAGGACGATAGGTTCCGTGTCATTCTGAGCTCTCGCCACCTCAGCGATCACAGTCCAGCTGAGCATCAGTAAGAGGGAGTTCACCATGGCTCTCTCTCTCTGTGACAGCTGTGGCAGCGCCGATTGGAAAAGCGAGACCGTCTCCTGCACCACACAAGTTTCCGAGTCCCTCCGCTGGTCTCCCCCGCCGCAGACGCGTCTGACGCTGAGAAATTCTCTTATTGGATCCAGATATGTGCAATATCCAAGTGAGACATCAAGAAAAAAAAGAATCCGTATTAAGTCTTAACCTTCTTTTGCAAACACAGAAATCACCGACTGTTGTCTATGCGTCTCATTTTCAGACTTTATTTAAAGCAGGTGGATGAGACAAAAGTAGACAGTGTTGAGTGTTTTAGAGAAGACTGTTCCGATCTGAGAGGCGAATCGGTGGATAAATCGTCCATAGCCCTCACCCCCACTCCGAATAACGCGTCTGGCAACAGCTGTTCCCCGCAGTGATGTGCTGCGTATGTGCGCGCCCAGCCATCCACTTTACGCACGCACATGTGGTAGAAGTTATGATTAACTGCCCCTGCGTAATTTGCTAAAAGCTTATATTTCAATAATTCTCTATATTCTCTCTAATTCCAAGTAGCTTCTAACTTAAATAGACTGTAGCCTACATTCATTAATTGGCTGTGTGTGTTAATGATACTGAAAAGACACACTGAATATACAATTCTAACTCCTTTTCTGGGATCTAACACATCCATAAAATAATTATCTCCAAACAAATTTCTGATGATTTTCCCCCCAGTTTTCAAAGAGTGTATAGAACTGAAAATCCCTTAGAGCAAGAGTTTTACTTTTTCTAGAACTGCCAGAGCTCCCTGTCCTCTGGCTGTATAGGTTTCACTGAAATGCAGTGACTCATCATAATCTCATCGCACAGGTGGGCTAAAATCTTCCAGGTTTGACTTCCACAGAAGTCAATGATGGGACCTGTAGTCTTCATATGGTTGTCTTGGTAACAGCATCCCCGAATTCAGTGCTGTCTTCTAACTGCAGCAAAAGTTCAGCGGTAGCTACGGCTTGTCTCACTGTAACCTGGGTGGCAAAAACTTTTCTCACCTAGTTAAAAAGACCTTCACTTTCAATTTCATTAATCTCACCTATAATTTCCCCTGGTGATCTGGAAAGCAATAAAAATCTAATATGTCAGTGTTTCACTCTAACATTACAGGTAATGGGATCTTGGATTTGATGCATTTATCACTCAGCATCAACCATTGTAAGATAAATGTGTCTGTCACCTTATGCAACATTAAATCAACAAGTCACCCAAAGTGTCCTGTGAGAATATTGACAAGAGATTAGAGATGTGAGCACATCACCTCTGTCCTTGTGTCAGTACAGGCTCCCCATAAAACAGCAGATCAATTTTAACAACCTTCCTCTGACTTACAAAGTGCTACATGATCTGGCACCCTCAGCTTTTAGCCCAGAGGAGCCCACTGCAGCTTTAAAAAAATCTACTAGATAGATAGATAGATAGATAGATAGATAGATAGATAGATAGATAGATAGATAGATAGATAGAATAAAGTGTGCTTTCTGCTATTAAACTAAAATAAGCCTGAATCCTGAAAAGCACATTTGTTGTTGGGGAATCATTTGCTTTCTCATTAAATCCTTGCTTAGAAATGCAGCCTTTTCATCTTTGTGGCTGAACAACAACAGATCATTCGGTTTCACTGTTGAAAGTGATAAAATGGTAGGATTCTAAACAGTTAACAACCAAAGTGGATCTGAACCCTGACACAAATCAGCCCGTGCCAATACACAGTGTGCTGAAAATTGTTTCACATATTAACGTTTAAAAACAGTAACATGTTGAGAGGATGCAGTCAAGTATACAGCTTGTCATCAACAGATTTCAGGTGGTCAGTAAAAGCAGTGCCATTTTTATGTATTTGGAGTTGCTGCCAACATAATGGAAAATATCACAGCAGATTAAATTTTGCACAGTTCAACATTATTTTAAAAATACAAAAGAAGGTTGTCACACAATCTGTCTGTTGTATATAAAATATATCCATTAATAATCTAATTACTAATCTAATATTTGTTGTTTGGATTTGATGCTTTTAGATCCCTTGAAAGCAACAGCACAAACCCGACTTTGTCAGACACTGTGTTGTTTGGCATCAGTCTATCTGTAAATGAAAGACAATCTGAGGATATCACAACTCCAACCTGAATAGCTGCCATTTTGTGAGATTTGTGTCATCACCTGGCTCTGACAAATGGTTTAGTGCCTAATGTTGTGCATGTCAATATGTTTCCATGGCAATAGACTTTTCAGAGCTGAGAGGCGATGGCTTGATATGTGCCAAGAAAGACTTCCTTGGATTTTACACAAAAAAACAACGTTTTATAACTTTTATTTGAATAGGACTGCCTTTTCGTTTTTCACCATTGGAAATACACTTTTCTCAATACTGGGAAAATACTTTTTCAAATGTCTTCACTCAGGGGGAGTCCATAACGTTTTATTAATTGCATGGTTTCTCTTCCAGGCACAGGGTGGTTTACAGCCCATCCCAGGATGGTGTCACATTTCCTTCTACCTTACTCTCCATTCCTCAACCCCATAGAGGAATTATTTTCCTCAGTTGGGTGGAAAATGTAAGACCACCAGCCACATGATCAGATGTCTCTCTTGGACACAATAAATGCCGGATGTCTGGACATGCAGAAGATTTCCTGGGATGGATCAGACATGCAAAAAGAGGTGTCCCAGGTGTAAGAAAGGACATTGTGGCCAAGTGCAGAGGACAGGCCTGCCTGTGTTGACTAGCACTGGTATTTTTATCTGTAGGCCCAGCTGTCCTATACAAGTAAATATGTTTTTGCATTGCATTACTGGAGTTTTGTTTCATGTTGTGCACTTGGAATTACTCTATGTAAAAAAATCAGAATCAGAATCAGAATACTTTATTGATCCCCGAGGGGAACTTCTTTGGATGACAAACGAGGGAGCAACTGTAACAGGTTGCATTCCCGTTGGCGCATGCGCACTACACATGGCAAAACAACGCAAAACAATAAAGACCAGTGAAGAATATTGCATAATGTTTTATTAATCTCTGTGACATATACTGTAAGGTAGCAAAATCCATGCAATAAAGAAGTGACATCATTGTTACAATGGAATCATAGTAATGACAAATGTATAGATAAATAAAAGTGACTTTGAAGACAATAGTGATATTGGAATGGTACCTGTTGTCTTTTCTTTGGACATTGAATATTGAGTGACAAAGTGTTGCTGTTCAGTTCTGGTAAAAGAGTTGATTGATTGATAGAGTTGATCTATTAACATCCACCAAAGTTAGAAGCTACAATGAATACTGCATACATATAAGCAATAACAACAACAAAGAAAACCTAAAAGCAGCAGGGACGTAACATACAAAAGACATGCACAACACATCATGTTTCTGATCAGTGCAATAAAGGGAGCAAAAATGCCCATAAACCAAGCTGGAAAACTGCATCCTGTCTGCTTGCCATTACACATTAGTAACAGCACACTGATCATCTTGAATTTGTTGCTTCCCAGCTCCACGACAACCTACTAGAGTGCTTTAAAGGTAGACTTGAGTTCAAGAGGGTAGTTTAGATTCAAACAAAATGGCAGCTGCAAATGCAGTTATTCAAATCCTGCAAAGCCATCTTGCCCTTGAGGACAGTCCAGAAGTCCGCTGGTTTATATGCTGAGATCAAATAAAATACATTTATGCACTATAAATATTATACAAAATGTCCGCATTCAACAATAAAGCAAGATATATTCAGCAATGTGCACATGCAAAAGAAGGGGAAAGGGTCTGAAGGGAGCCACTTTAAAGGGGCATTATGGAGTTTTCAGCGGCCACTAGCGGGTTCTAAGATTGCTACCAGGCGTGTGCACGTACGCGTGCTCGCTTGAACTAATGAGCGAAACACAACCACTTTCATACAGAAATCCCACAGTAAACACAGAAACACCAGCATGCAGGCTGTGGCTTTTCTCCAGACATGTTCAGGCTCTGTTACTTCAATGTTCCCGGTAGAGTGACAGCGGCTTTAGACAGGCAGGGAGAACAGACAGAGCTGGAAACTCAGGTAACCTCCCACTGCAACGTTACAGTAATATTTTATCATCTGCAGGTTGAACTAATCCTTGCTCATTACATGATAACGTTACATTTACTGCATTTAGCCGACTGCTAGCTCGCTGCTTTCAGTAAGTTTCTTTACCATCTGTGTATCTTTCACCGGGGGCTTAGCAATGTCAGTACAGCTAAATCTTTCTTATATTCTTAAACCTGTCACGTTTGCTTAGCACAAAAACACAAAACCTGTTTGACAATAAAGCTGATTCTGATGAAAAGCAATAACTACACTATACTCTATATTATTATATCTACTATGTTTGATGTCAAACAGGAAACATATGATACCACCAGTGCTACTGAGCTTAATGGCAGTGCAAGCCACAGTAGACACTGATGAACTTAGTTCTGAATAAAAAGATTGATAAAGTGATTATGACCAAAGCTTAAATCTTTATTAACAGCCAGACAAGAGATTAAGAGACTAAAACTACTGTATACACTGGAGGAGTAGAAACTGGAGAGCCTGGTGTGGTAGTAAGCACGATGGTACTGTTCTCCACTTCAGTAGGCACAGGTAGACCTATGAGGGAGATTAACACGGAAAATAAGTAAGTAAGTTGACATGTTCATACACTGGGTGTTCCTAGAGGTGAATAACTGTTAAGTTATTGTTGATGTAGCCTAAACTTACCAGCACTGTCAGCTTCTTGGATGAAACCAATGATGGAGGTAGAGGTGGAGGCTGATGGACCTGCTATGAAATAAAAAAAAATAAAAAAATTGACTGAACTGAAATGACTGACTTGTGTTATTAGATGTGGAGGATCTTACAATTCAAAACAATCTGCCAGAGTTTGATGCTGTCTCCTTTTAAAAAGTGACTTTAGATAAGATGTCTTTTCAACACTGGCAGCTTTGGAGGAGGCTCCATGATGTCAATGTTCTCAACAATCATATATTATAGATAACATGAAAGACATTGAAATGCCATGCTCAGGATGAAAGGGTTGTTGCTCTGTGTCATCATCATTCATCATGTCCATACAGAGTGACGTGATCCCTTAATAACACAACTACACAAGTTCAGAATAATATAATATGAGGCTTCAATGGTCTAGTCTGAGTTCGAAAATCATCTGTTTTGTCCAAATTTTTTAGTACTAAATCAGTTCTGTTTCACATTCTGGTGGTCGCATGTAGGCTTGCTGTTGGGACAAAACTCAATATAAGAATCCAATATAAAAATCCAAGATCACTAACATATTGATTTTTGAATAGTTGGCTGGGAATGTTTTAGAGGTTAACAAGATACAAGACATAAAATCTTAAAATACTGAACCTTAATAAATTAGACTCACCACATAGTATAGATAGTACAGAGTTCTGTGCCTATTGTCATAAATCAACATAGTCATCATGGTCAAGACAGAGCAGCAGAAAAGGTTATTTGGTGATAATCCTTATTTCTCACCAATATTTTAGCAGTATTATGTACAGCAACAGTTGTGAGCTGTTTTTTCAAAATGCATTCCTACTTGGGCATCTAGTGGGTCACCTCTCTGATCTCTTTACGAATATATTTGCAGCTTGTCAGATTGAACATATGGACAGCAGGGGATGGTGGAAATACATGAACTTATGAACCTATGCCTTATCTACCTTATCTATACCATACACCAGCAGTTAAGGTGTGCAAAATTAAAAAAAGTAAAAATGGTATAAATAGATGGGAATTGATTGGTATAGCAGCCGAATGATTTCATAATTTATTATCCCTTCTTCACTATTTGGAGTAAGCGATTCTAATCCAATACAAGTCTTTTTGTCAAATTCAGCGAATATCTCCTCACTGTCCGCCAGCTGTACTTTCTGTGTGCGCACTGAAAAAAAGTCAGCCCATGCCCTGTAAATAGGCAATAAACAAAGTGGCCCACACTGCCACTCCACACTATTCCAGCCATTACAGACATGATTTGTGTGTCAGGTATTGTTAATTGACTTGCTGATATAATTCAGCTTACTTTCTAGTTCACCAAGACATGCTGTTGTTGTGATGTTAGCTGTAGCTAATGTTAGTTACATTACTTGCTGTGTCGTTGTTCGCGCTATGGTGTGGGATTTCTCCAGAATCAATTCACTTTTAAATACTGTAGTAATTTATGTTATGATTGTGCTTGGTGCTGCATATAATTGAACCCTTTGAAGTATTTGTTTTCATACATTTAATTATCCATACAATAACAAAGTAAAGGTTATTTAAAAATACATATATTAGTATGCACTATCTGCATATTTGTAAATTGAACAATGTAGATTCATATTTCATATTTAGTGTACGGACACAACAATGGTATTGATCTTTTTGATCTGCTGACAAGAAAGCCAATAAGCTTATTTCCCAGAATGAATAACTATTCTATCAAGTTAAATCCAAAATCCAAGTCCAATTACTAAAAAGTGGTACAGCTACTTTTAAAATATCTGAATACTTCTTCCACCATTGTACAAATCTGTCATGATGTGTCTTATATGGCAAACGTTCTCCAGTTCTATAGTATCTGTGCAGTACAGAATTTACCAAGTTAGAAGCCCATGATTATAGATGTTATAATCTCTCATTCACTTTCTCACTGGGATGTTTCCTAAATTGTTTTGGGGGAATTTAAATGGTTGCTCATTTTTGCTGGAGATGCAGTGAAAAAAACTTAATGGTAGCAGCAGCATAGATCTCCAAGGTCAAGCTACTCGAGGTCAAGACTTTTTTTCTTATTCGCTGTAACTTATTTTGATTGAACAATTATGTTAGGGTGTAAATGCTGTGCAAAATCTCTCCTTTTAGGTAATATCACAACAGTCTTTGTCTTTCAGTCTGTGTCTTTGGCATGAAAAATGTACTGGAAAAATCAACTGGCAGTTATAAAAATTCCTTGGACACGACCTTGTTTTCCTTGGTGGTAGTGACGGCTGTGCTCCTTGGGGTCCTTGTGCTGAGAGCTACTTCACCATTGAACACACATAGTAGTATTTCAAGCACTGATGTGTCACAGTGTCAAGCTGTGTGAAGTTCAGTAATTTAATGATTAGAAAACCAGTTAAAGCTAAAATCCTTGCATGGGTTGCTATGCGTGAACAGCAATCTACCTACCTAAAAAAAATACTAAAACTGCTTATCAGATAGCAAACAAATAACATGAATATTTTACCTGCTCCCTCCAGTAATGATTTCCTTTTAAACAAATGCAGTGTCGGGGACTCGGATCGTTTGATCATCTGAAAGGGACAAATAAAAAGAAAAGAAAAAAATTCAGACCCATCACTGGGTCTTAATAAAAAGAACAAGTCTCTCAGGAATTTAATTAGTGGTCAAAAGGAAGGTATGTACTCTGCATATATCACGCTAATCATGTCAGACATCCCTGTCGCACATAATGAGCTGCTTTGGTAATCAAAAAGGCACAGTCTCATTTAAAAAAAGTCATTCTATATATTTTTACACTAATTAAACATAAATCCAAAGTAGTGTATGTGGCACTTTTCAAAGCAATAAAGTAGGCAATAAGCCAGAAGCAATCACAGATACGTGCTGTCAATCACTGGCAGAGGCAGCTGCTATCCTTCACAGTGAACATTTTGTCTGAGGAGAGATTTTGAATCAAGAATTTTAGTATATTTGTCTTGATTTCTTGGCCTCTTGGGGACTGCTCAACAAGCTGTAAACACAACAATGACATATTATCACCATTTAAAGTGCATGTGGGGAACATGATAGCAAACAGTTGCTTATTTAAATAACCAGCAGACACACAGCGACATTAGTATTCATTTGGAGTCGGGTTTCTTAGCAATCTGATGAATGTAAGTCCAATATTCATTTAGCTTTATCTAGTCTAGTAACTCCTGAGAAAAATATCTGACTTTTTAGTTGCTAAATGCTCCACATTACAATAGACATTGGACCCATTGTTAAAATTTTCATTAGAGCAGCTTTAAAGTAATAGGCAGGTGCATTGGAGCTGTTGAGATGTGTGTACTTTTAGTCAAATGTGAATTTGTTTTATTCCCTCAGCTGCCAATTAAGCAGGTAGTACACTCAGAACAAACTTGCCCAAAATAGAAATGCATGCAGTCCGACATACAAATTTGCATACAGTATGTGCCTGGGCCTTCTTTTAAAATTGATTTATACAATGTTGCTCGCCAATGACAAAAATTAAAGAGGTAAACTCTCCAACAATAGGCTGTTTTTACTGAAAACATTTTTACATGTCACAGTTGGAAAAGCACAGCTGTAAATAATAAAATGAATGGCATATTCAGAGTCCAGGATCCTGCTTTTGTTCATGCTGGCTCAATGTCACTGTCATGGCCTATAGGGACACATGAATACAACAGAGCTGTTGTCAATGTTAGTAGTAACACCTGTTTTTTCTACTATGACATGTCAAAATGTCTGCAGTGGAAAAGGCCTATGGCTGCTGTGAAATACATATATCATCAGCTAATTGTAAATGTGGAATGAAAAAAGAAAAAGAAAAATACATGTGATATCATTGATGATTATGTATGTCCACTATATGAAACCAGAAGGCATTTTGGAGAAGTTGGCATGCAAATATAGCATGAAGATATAAACAAGTGAGCTTTCCCACACAGAAATCACCAATAGGTGTGGTATTTCAGACCAGCTGTATAAGGAATTCCACCAGATACTACTTATATAAAACTTGTTTTTCTGCTGCAAACATTGCTTAATTTTGTTCTCACTGTAGGAATTATAATAATGAATAATAACACCTTGCCACCAGCAGGTTCCCATTCCCAACTGTTGAGCTGGCTAATGAACATTCTCCACTGAAGCAATTAAGTGATAAGTGCCTTGCTCAAAGACTAGGAATTCACACGACTGATGTTGTAAATACACCTTAATTCTCAGACCAAGAGCTACAGAGTTGAGGAAAGACATGTCAGTATATAATGTGTTAGAAAAGTTCACACAAAATAGAATGAAAATATCCTGACATTCAGACAAATTTGTAAATTGGGAGAAAGTAAAATGAAATGTCTTAGCAGCATAGAATAGAGCCTAAACAAACTGAGGTCTGACCCTCACAATGACAAAGTATTTTAAAATTGAAGCATAGCAGTACAGATTGTGTTGTGTAATAAGGAGGCAAAAAATGCATAACTCTTATATTTATCAGTGTCTCTTTAAAAGTAAAACCAATTCCAAAGTAAGTAAATGAAGTTAGGTCACTTATGTCTTTTTAATTTCAAAAACGGTACAAAGGCAAAAAAAAGCCTTAATGATCCATCCAGCTACAATTTTGACAGACTGAAAATGTAAAAAATAACAATAAGATAAAGGAATGTTTTTTGCATGTTTCCTGATAATGAATCACCACTTTATGTAGATGCAAAGTTTTAATTAATTTCTCCTTTTGCAAGAAAATGCTTTTCCTGCTCAGTGTCTGGTTCATTATACCACCATGGTTCACAGTTACAACTACAAACTGTTTTTTTGCTGTCACCTGATTAAATGTCAGACACACAAAATCTGTACAACACATAAATTAGTTCTAGCCAGTGCTAAGAATACCTTCCTGCCTTCTGAAAGGGAATTTTGTGTTTCTCATCACGTCATTGCACAGTGCAGATGTGGTCCTTAATCAGAGGCGCCCTTGGAGCTCCTCCTGGAGCACTGGGAAAGGCCCCTGACCACAACATGCATGTTCAAAATCATCAGACATCCAACACCAGCCTCAGCTGGCATCTGAAGTGTTGTCTATTCTGTTCATCTGCCAGCACAAAGCTGTGGGTATTAGCAGCACACTTCAGCATCCCAGAGTTTATTCAAACCAAGGGGTTTCAGATCCTTCATTACCAATTTTCTGATTCTAGTCTCGAAAACAAATGTCAGTAAACATGAAGTCAACCCAAATCAAACCAACCTCTTACATGAAATAATGCAACATAGATCACTTTGCCATCCTGTCATCCAGCATTAGCATCACTATACACTTCATACTGTATATCTATACAATGAAAACATTAATGAAGAATGAAAATTATAAAATAAACACAGGCAAAAAAATACAAACATTTTGTTCTATCTTTAATTATCATATACTGCATTGAAAGTTACATCCTGTATTTTTGGTATCTTAATCTTTATCAGATGTGAGAAGTTGGGATTTGGTTTGTTTAATAAGCATCACTGCAGTCTCTTTAAAAAGTATAACTCATATCATTTCAGCATAGGCCCTCTTGAAGTCGTGGACAAACTGACAGATCAACCCAAAGAGCTCCTGAGAGTCTTGATCCGCCGGTTCTCCAAATTTAACCTTGACAAGAGAAGAACAGGATTAGTTGCTTGGAAATAAAAACTTTAGTCTGACAGTAATTACGCTTTCTGAGACCTTTGAGCTTGTAAAAAGTATTTTAAAATTAACAACTGCATTCACTTTCATTAATGACCTGGTGCCTGGGTCATGCAAATTCTTCTTAACAATGGTCTGTTGATATAATTACCTCATATCCTGCCTTAGCATGCAATCAGTTCCTTGAGTGCACTTATACAATGAGGTAGCCATGCACTGTTGAATTGATACTTACACCTAGGTGAATAAGGGTCACTGGCAAAAAAATATTACTAATTCACTAATTCAAACTTTGTCAGAAAGGGTCAAAGTGTACTAATTGGCTTATTGCATGCTGTGGACTGTGCAGGTTAAAGTAATGGCTCAAGCTATGTTGCTGTCACTGTCTCCTCATTTTCTTCACTCATTATCATGTTTAACAGATTTAAAAATGCAATTAGGTGCTAGATTTCCTTTGCCTTCTAACATAGCAAGATTCATTACAGTGTTTAAAGGAACCGTTCGACATTTTGGGATATATGCCTTTCTTGCTGAGCGTTACATGAGAAGACCACTCTCACATCTGTTCGGCAAATATGTAGCTGGCGCCTGAAGCTGGTTTGCTTGGCCAGGAACAGATGCCTGGCAACCAGCAGAAAATGTCCAGCACATGACCCCCAATAAAATGGTGAATTGTTGTTTTTCCACTTGTACAGATTAAAGAACATGTTGGCAACCTCGGCTGGGTAGCCTCGCAATGCCTCCAAGCCGACCGGAAGTACTCCGCGCTTTGAGGTAACATTTACTAGCGGCCAAAACGGCGGCTGTAACAAAGTGAATCAATATATTTGACCGTCGCAACCCAAGTGAAATGACTCGTTTCGCTATCAGAATGTGATCCATTCGGTCGGTAACATTTGAAAAGGCTACACCAGCCGCACGTTTACAATTTTACCCCCATTTACATTAGCAGAGCGCTAAACCGGAAGTTAGCCTGCTCGGCCGGCAAAAGTCAACACAGTGGACCCTGTAGCGCTTGGGGGTGTAATTGCAGAATGACGGACACACCTACGTACAAGTATAAATGCATGGCTACGTGCGTAGCCTACGGCGTTGGTACGCACGTAGACCCTACGCAGGAATATAAATGGGCCATTATGGTTCTGGTAGACAGATTTTGTTACCTTTGGACAAAACCAGTCTTTATGCTAAGCTAAGCTAGCCGGCTGATGGCTGTAGTTTCATATTTATCATACATCTGTGACAGTAGTATAAATCTTCCATTGTAACTCTCAGCAAGAATGCGCAATTCCCAAAATGTCAAATTATTGCCTTATGATTAAATATTCATGGCTTGGTTTAGACAGATTAAGGTTTAGAAAATAATTTAATTGGTCAATGGCAAGTGTTAAGGTGCCTAATCAAAGCCACATATCTCTGCATGGACACATTTAAACTCAGATTAATAGAAAGAGAGCCTGGAAAATCACTTATTTAACATCACCCAATTTGCCACAGTTAGCCACAGTAATTCAGGCTTTCTGAGAAGCAGGAGAAACAGGGCACAGAAACTGAATGCATGAACCATATTCTTCGGAAATTCATGCCTTTCGAGCGTCGATGAAAGCTAGCATAGACAATTGCTTTCTGTTCGATAAGAAAAATAGGTGTAAGAATATTTTGTCTGTAGACATTTTGTAAGGTTATTTTGTTTATTTATTGGGGGGAAAAAGCTAAGAAAGCTTGTGAACTCGCTGCTTGTGCACACCTCCTAGCTGAAACTACGAGGGGAGACCTAAGATATACACTGGACTATAGTCTCTCAAGGTGCAAGTGGTATTACAACATAGGACAGGCTGGGGCTAGCTCGTTAGCATGCTAACTTCAGCTGATGTCTCTGCAACACATGACATACATGTCTTCCACATAATATCAGAACTGTTCCTTCTTCACATTGTGTTGATAATATTAGTAAATGTTTTAAATATTTAAAACACACATTCTGGCCATATCTTACACATTTTACCTTTAAGGTGGGATTAATCCACCCAGTTGTTCCTGCTTTGATTTCTTAGGAGCTTTTTCAAACAGCAAATCCTTTTCCACCAACTGTCTAAATTTATGACCATTTTCTATAAAAGTTGGCATATGCAACCAAGAATCACTTTATTAAAAGATGGACATATGGAACAATTACTTACTTACATTTACCTCAATTTCCTACTTAAAAAGGCATATGCAATTAGTATCCTACAATATACAAAAAAGTCACTTTAATTTATCACTAGGAGTGTATATAGTGATTCATTAATAATAATTAATCACTGAACCAGTCTATAAATAATTACACTGGCAAGGTATTGTCTGTGAAAAGTCCCATAGCACTTCCAAAAGCTCATAATGTAATTGCTGATAGTGAGTATGTTTGTATAAGCGACTTCTGACATTTCTGAAAGGTTTACACAGGTGTAAGATGCCTGTGCTCAAAAAGTCCCTGATAGCGAGAGGGAGATGATTATTAACACCTGCTCTCTCTATAATATATTACACTCTGGCATCAGATGTGCAAAAGCAAATTAGTTTATTTGCATATGTTTCCCCAATATTTTGCACTGCCAGAAATTTCCATTATTACATATCAATTGAGGCAAAATATTTTTTTTATTTTACTCAGTTTAAATTACATATTCCTCTGCATAGCCTCTTAGCTGATCTTTTCTGTGCTGGCTTTAGCAGAAAAAAGGAAGTGTCTATTCTATGAATCAATGTGTTTCCACTTTAACGAGTGAAGATAAGAAGGATAATGAGACTGACTGCTGGTTGCATGTTACCATTCCGTGGTGGTAAATGCTAAACTACAAAATTAAAAACAAATTTCGGGGCTTCTTCATCTCCACACTGGCCTCAGAATTGCATAACTAGTGAATTGAATGCACCAATGTCAATAGCATATGGTGTTATTTTTTAATTATAATGACATTACTACTGAATAAAACAGGGATTTATTCATCTTATATTTGTCTAAATCTGTAAAGTTATAACTGTTGTCATTTATTCATAAAGGCATAACTGACAAACACACATTATGTGTGCACGTTAAGAAACACTTAAAAGTATCCTGCTAATAAATGCTAAATAGAGAGGGTTAAAATAAAAGTTTTACCAAAGAAAATGTGAAAAATATCCACTGATAACTTTATAGATACAATAAAGTTACAAGACCGGATGCTGAAATGTTCATTACACCCAAAAGAAGCAACTTGTATCATCTTTAAAATGCAGGTTTTAGCTGCTTGCTTGAAGAAGCAAGATTAAAAGCACCTTATCTGCAGTCACTGAGGTGGAATTGATTTTACTTTGTCATGTCTTACTCACACGGTGTCTTAAAGATATGTATTATATGAAGAGAAACTGGTAATGTGACATAGCTGTCAGCTTTTTGTGTTGATGCTATGACAAGACATGCAACATGTCAGATTGTTTGGAAAATATTTCAAATTATGATTAATTAGATATTACAGTAAAGCACGTGACAAAAATGTCTCCTTCTACTTTTTAAAATCATGCCTCCAGAATAACAATTACTAAAAAATACCTCTCTAAAATCAACCCTCCAAAAATTTCATGAGCTTCTATGTTTAATAAATTTGCATGTTGGTTATTCAAGGGCATCATTATGAATTCTCCTCCCCCATGACAAGATGTGACTAAATATGACGCCTTTTCCCCAACCTGATGCTCCCTTGCACAACACCACGGCACAGTCAGTCTCAATCATTTTCTCCAACTCCCCTGAAGGGGTTTATTGAATATGCAGGAGGTTTCACACACACAGTATTAGAACAAGGTCCCCATGCAGTGAAATCAGGGAAGAAGGGGAGGGGCGCAGGTGGGGCTAGGGACTAAGGATTGTGTCCATCTTCAAATGCCACTGGACTAAAATTGGAAGAGTGAGCCTTGGTGGCACTGAAGAAGACACAGAATGGACTGATAGGGATGCTACAATTAAAAAAGTGCATTTTAAATTTAATTATAATTATTGGAGGTAAGAAAAAACATCTGAAATATACATCTAATATGTCAAGATTCCACTGGTCCAACTTTGATTTAAACATGCAGGAATGATAACTGATGAGTGAAAACAACTCCTGTCCCAAATAAGGAATAACACAGACATTTTAAAGATCTTGTAAGGATGTTTCACATTAAAGGACTATTTCTTATATCTTAGCTTAACAAGTGCTTGGAAACAGTTAGACTGTCTGCACTTCCAAAGCTCATTAATTAACATATTACATCTTGTTTGTTTAATATATACAATATTAAAGTGTAAAAAGTACAAGTTATGGATTTATGGCTATTATGTGCCAAACTCTATCTTTGTTGGGGGAATTATTTTCCTGGGGAGACCCAGGCTAGCTGTTTCCCCATGTTTCCAGTCTATATGCTAAGCTATAATGGCTGTAGCTTCGTATTCTTCTCTGCAAGAAAACCAATTTAATAAAGACTTATTACTATAACCTTGTGAAAGCATAGACACCACATGTAAAATCCATTATGTTACCCCTTGTTGATTTCTCTTATTAAATCTACACACAGTCACAAAGGAAGAGATGTAGATAAACAGAGTTAGAGAAGGATGCTGAATGTTTGAGACAATGTTGGTTGTGAAAATCCCCCCACCCTTTGCTTACTCATGTGTCAGGTTTGGAAAAAGATTGCGGTGCACAGGAATCTAATTGTGGGCCCAATATAACACAATTCCTTACCAGGCCTAAAGCTCACAGCTCATGCTATAATATCTCAGTGCTCAAACACAGCAGGAAGGTTAAGTAGACTCTCTATGATGATGGATTGTCCATAAAGATATGTGAAAGATGAGAAAATGGGCACTACTTTTGTACTGATTGTTTTTGGTGTGCACTCTAAATAAAAAAGACATAGCACCTGTTAAGATGTCAAAAGTAGGCTTGAGCTCTATAAACCTAATCTAGCCAGGTTAGTGAGCAAAGAAAATGTCCTCCTATATAGACAATGTGATAAAAGAATGCACATGGACTAGTACCCCCTCTAAATTTGATGACCTGTGTTTTCTTCATGAGAGATCTGATGTTGAGACAAATGCTTAAAGGCAAGTACAGTTCTCAGAGTAACAAATTAAAGAACATCATCATTTTTGGTCTCAGAGAGTCCAGTCAACATCAAGAGAGACAATAAATATTGCAAGTGTGAAGGAATGCTTTTTAACGTGAATAATATGATTAAAATAAGAGATCACTAAATTAACAAAAAAAGAGATTACAGTATTAACAACTTTTCCAAAAAAGCCTATCAAACAACTTTGTATGTGTCCTCGTGGGCTAATGCATTGCTATGTTTTTTAAATCAGATACCCAACAGGGGTGCTATTACAGCTTCTCGTTTTTTTTTATATTTTTTACACCATTCATTGATGTGACATAACACATAAAGGGTCAGGATAAACTTGTCTTTCTCACCTTCTGGCTACACGAGACAGCGGCAATTGTTCACTAATCCGGAACAAATTATCCAAAGGAGTAAGTTAGCATTTTTCAAAGCTGCAAATCAGCAGTGCTTGCTGTTAAACGATGTGGAGGCCACGGCTATACACTGTATAACACATGGATTATATTCTAAAGGGCACCTAGTGAAAAAGAAGTAACCTTGGGGACTTCTTTCTCTGAAGTATATGTACTCTCCCAGTTTAGGGTGGAGAGATAAGATGACAAATAATTGAAGAGGGCCATCTAGAGCCTACTGGGACAGAGGACAATCCATCTCCAAGGCTGTACAAAAGAGATATTGAAATAATAACTCATGGATTACCAGTACGACAGAGTAAAGTTTCTTCATCTCCTCACATTCCTTCGTCAGTTCAGAGAGATCCGTTTTGTATTTCTCAATTACCATCTGTGGTTAGGAGAAAAGCACAGGGAACTCACTCAGTTTGATCATTCATTTAGTTATATATAAATATGTATTGGTAAGAAAATATATCTTAAAATACAAGGGATCTTCTGCAATGTATTTGTAACCTGGCACTCTAGCACACTGCATAGAAAGTAATGTTAGGTCAGAAAAATAGAAAACTAAAGATCTGTTGTCTGGAAATGTATTTAAATGGTGGCCAAGTAATAAATTAGGACCGCCTGCAATCAAAACCATTATGATTTGATTTGCATGATTTGTATGTGTGAGCTGCTTCTTCGTGATTTGTGAATCACGTTTACGTTAAAAATTAATCTAGACCCAGGAGTCAATTAGCTTAGCTTAGCATAAAGACTGGAAGCAGGGGGAAACATCTAACCTGGCTCCTCATAAAACTACTAATTTGTCGTTTTTACATTCTATGTGTGTATAGTTTTAATTTACGAGATACAATGTGATATATATGTGAGTTTTAAAGGTTCTGTTGGCTTGCTATTTCCTACTGTGCCCAGTCTTTATGCTAAACTAAGCCTTTTGACTCCTTGCTCCAGCCACATAGCATACAGAAATAAGTGGTGTCGATCTTCTCATCTAACTAGGTAGAAATGTGAATAAGACTTTTCCCAAAAAGTTACATGGTGGTCACTATATTATGCTCATTTTCAGGTTTATAATTTTATTTAGGGGTTGCTCAATGTGTTTCTCAGTGTTTTTGAGGGCATGCCTGACTAGCCACTAAACAAGCATTATGATGCGTGTTACATAGTGACATAGTGAGTTAAAGGCTGGACTACAGTCTAGCTTTTTTCAGGCAGTTCAGGAGCAGTGTTTTCTGTGGGAGATGGTAACTCCCTTTGGGGTGGACTTTGGTTTTTGACTACTAGTGGAACTGTGGAGCAGTGTTTTGATGAGTGATACAGATTTTCACGGGAATAATACAAATACATAGTGGGATGTAGATGGCAACTAATGAATAGAGTAGTTTCAGGGGAAAAAATACTCTGTATGCCTCTGCCTCAGAGACTAACCAAGTGTACACAAAAACAGCTGTATGACTTCCTTCAAATTCATGCAATTCCATCAATCAGCTGTTGGTGGCAGTTAGGGGTATAACTAGGAGGTTTTATCACTGGGAAAATATCACAGTTGCATTGGGAAACAGGAAAACTGTTGGTTGTGTTAATAACAGGAGGAAGTGTCTCTGAATTTTTTAAATATTGAAAAAAAGCTGTTCTATTTTGGATGTACTTTATAGACAACCCTAACTTCAGCTCCTCCACATTTCTTTCTGTCCAGTCACCAAAGGGACAGACTTCAGTATGGTTAAAAATAACAGCTATATTAATATTATTGCAAAAATGTGGATGCTGCTTGTATCTGTACAGGGCACATTATCTGTGTATCTCCAAATAATGTATTGGTATTTGTTTACATCCCTAGTGGCTGTAATGCTCCATAAAAGGCAGAAATGTACCAATTAAAGAAGAGAAAAACCACTAGCTGGTAGAAACAAAGCAGATAGTAAAGAGTTCATTAATGTGAGAAACCATGAATGTAGCGTATTTGTACCTTTAAATGAATGTGTCAATACATAATAAACACAAGATTTACTACTTCACCTTCAGGTCTCTGGAGAAGTTTAGGTTATGAACTCCAGCATTTCTCTTCTTGAAAGTCTTTCTATACTGAATGACTTTCTGCAGTTCATTCTTCAGGACTGAAGCAACACACACACACACACACATACACACACACACCTTGGTTATCATCTATCATATTTGACCACTGAAGCAAACAGCTGCTTTAAATCAGATGCTGTCTCCTGTGTGGTCACGTGAAGTGCTGTATTTGTGCTTGTGGCAACTGTTTGAAAGTCATCATATACGTAACATATTGGATTGAGCCCATATATTCCCTAGACAATGAGATCATTGTGTTTCAATGATGTATACTGAAACTACAATTACAGGAAGATCTAGTAAATGTTACTATCACACTTCCTCATAAGTAACTTACGTTGGCACAAAAAAGGAGGGTCAGTATTACAGTGATCTCAGCAAATTTGAGAACAACAGTCTTTGGGCACAGTAGTAAAATGCGATCTACTCACCATCTACTTCTGCAGTCAGGCCTTTGATGGAAGCTATCCAAAAGAGAGAGAGAGAAAAAAAACAGTGACACACACAGAAAATACACGTTTCACTCAACAGACCACAACTGAAAAGAACCACACAGTTTTTTTTTCAGCTTTGATCAAATCTTGATTAGCAAATACCTCCCGGGACAGTTTCAAATTCTGCCAACTCCTGGGTAAAAGTGGCGAAGCACGGTTCATGCAACATGATCTGCTCCACAAGGGCATGGAGCAAGGTGAACTTCCTGTCACTCCCACGGAGCTGGGAGAGCTGCAGATGGAGAAAACACAGAATGAATAAAGGCCATGGCCTGTAATAACCTGTAGTCCCCTGCCACACAGCACAAGGTCTTACAACATAAAGAAATCAAGACAGATGTGTACTATGATATCTACACCTGTGTGTGTTATTGCAATAATGCATGAAAAGAATAGGATGGAAATGCATGGATTCAGTTGACACTTACACAGAGATTTCTTTCCATGCCACACATCCATTGATTTGTGTGTTCATATCGTCCACAAAAGTTTACCTAAGTGAAATAACTTTCCTAATACTTTGCTGTGAGAGATAATCATTTTTGTGAATTCTGTGTATGTGTAGTCGTTTTGTAATCTATTTTTTTCTATTATGACCCAGTATAACATATTAACATAAACTAGTATGGAATGTTGTAATATAGTATTATATAATATATAGTATAGTACAGCCAAATAATAGAATAGCAAACATAATAGAATAGTCTAATAAATACTACATTAGTATAATATATAACGGAATATATAAATCAGTCCAAAAGAGAGACAATGGAGAGGGAGAGTAGTGTTTAATAGTTAGTAGTAGTAGTAGTAATAGTAGTAGTACTAGTAGCAGCCGCAGTAACTGTATGCTTCCATATATTTGCATAAAATTTGAGTTATGACTCTAAAATCCAAGCCATGCTACACGTGGTGTCATATTACTGACATGCAAGAGGGGCCTCTCTAATTGTGTGATATACATTCATAGTCAATTCTATATTTCTAGGTTATGTTGTTTGCCAATTTAAGGCACAGGCCAGCTTCTAAGATTTATGTATACAAGACATGAACCAAGTATTGATGCTCACCAGTATAAAAAAAAAAAAAAAAAAGATCTGACCTAACCTCAATACATTTTTCTTGGAAGCAGTCGGCCATTAATTTGATGAGTCTGTCTCAAGCAGCAACAGTTTACTATTTTCAATTAGACCTGGAAACACCTCTAAGGGAACACGAGGCCTCGGCTTCATTAAATGGAGCAGAGGACATTTTACTTCTGTGCCAGGAGCATTGCCCCTTAAACCTCGCCAGTAGAGAGACTTGCACACAAAACAGTGGTTCAAACTAAAATCAGAGGAAGACAACACGTAAAACTATACATCCAACAACTATTGGGCCGTAACAGGAATGGTTCAACATTTTGGAAATACTTTTATTAACTTTCTTGCCAGGACTTATATGAGAGGATAGAGACCACTCTTATACATGTCTGGTAAATATGAAGCCATAGCCAGCATATGGTTAGCTTAGCTTAGCACAAAGACTTGAAACAAGGAGAAACTGCTAGCCTGTCTCTGTCCACAGGTAACAAAATCCACTTGCTTTGTGTTGTTCGTTTACTCCATGCAAGCCGAGGTGTGAAAATGACACGTAGAGCCGCGATTTCCTGTCGTGCGGCGCAAAGCCGTGGTGATGAGATTGTCCGTACGTCACCGACAGCTTCAGAGCGTTGTGTGGAGAGGGCCAGGCAGAGCAGGCGTTTGAAAATCTGCAGGCCGGCCGAGAGCTGCCAAACTTGGGTTAGAGGAGCAGGGAGCAGCGCTCCAGCTTTTGGACAAATAAACACCCGTGGTCGGACTGGATTAGGCTCTGACAACTACGCCGTTTGCTCGTGGAAGAAGGGAGGAGTAAATTTATTCTGGCTATCGTTGTACTTTACTGTGACCAAGTTAGCATAGCATAGCCCTGATCGATCCAAACTCCATTCAGAAAACAAACATTTTAGAAGTTGTTGTCCTGCTGTCTTGCTGACAGACATGGCATGAATTCATTTGTTATTATATGTTATTCAAATCATATTGTAGTTATTTCGGCATCAGTTTGATACGTTTATTGCTATTTAATCACAGCAAAATGTTTACTTTGTGTTCATACAGCTGTAATAATGGCGAGTTGCGTTTATTCGCGTTGTGTATGAACACTCAAAACAGAGACCTTTTGCTATGTTTTTACCACTTGTCCAGACTAAAACGGCAAAAACAAAGACCTAAAACGTTGAAGTTTGAAAACACCGCCGACCCTGTTTTTTGTTTTAAAACTCCGGGTAGCGTTTTAGTGGGAACGGGCAAAAACGGAGGACTTTAGAAATGATTACGCAGACGCTCACGTTTGGCTCTCTGATTGGGTCTTATTAATCACGCAAAACAGAAACACAATGCTACTGAGTTTTTGATTTGGTTTTTTCATTAAAATATTTTGTACCGGGCAAATAACACTACAGCCTACACCTCTACACTTTGCGATGACTCCCAGTCTGTTTTCGAGTTCCAGCTTATTGGTCCATGACAAAAAAATATCTGGTGCAGTTCTTCATCTGTAGTACTTTATTCTTTCACCAAATCTTCTGTAACTATGGAAGAGAGAGACCATCTGCTTCATGTTTACACCGGCACACGCATGTCCAGTGTACATGAACAGCCACTAGATGTGCGTTTTCAGTCATTTTAATGTAGACGGAGATCAACTCTGATACGCAGCTAAAAGGTGATCGTATTTGTTTTAAAAATCCATTGTTACCACAGGCCCCATCCACACCATTCTTTTTCACTAGGTGCCTTTTAGGGAAGTCACTGCTTACAGCCAAAAAATAGTTTTTCCACTTTTTTAAACATTGGTGATTGGTGAGCTTCAGAAATGCTGACATTGATTTTGTTACCTTTGGACAGAGCCTCGCTAGTGGCTTCCCAGTGTTTCCAGACTTTATGCTAAGCTAAGCTAACCATCTCCTGGCTCCAGCTTCATTATTACAGATATACGAGTATAACTGTTCTCACCTACTTCTCTGCAAGAAAGAAGCATATTTCCGAAAAGGTCAAACTATTCCTTTAAATAAAGCAGAAATGGGCTTAGAAATTTTGCTGGCTGCAGTTAATGATGGGAGAGAGAGATTCCACCACTAGTGGCCACAGTCCTTCTGACAGATGTCAGAGACCTGAGTGAGCCTGGGCGAACAGAAAGGACAAGAGAGACAGTTGAAAGAAGATGTAGGGAAGCCTTGTTGTGTATATCAATGAGTAGTCTTATTAGCCTGGTGCTGCAACTCAATCAAAGGTCAGGCAACAGTGGTGGAGTCGTACTTTAGTTAAGGAGGAGAGGCGGAATCCCTTGGCCTTTTCGTTTTTGGTGTTCTCGTTGAGGTAATTGCCAATGGCGAGGAGGTACTCCAGCACGGAAACAAATGACCTGCAGTTGTTCAGCTGCATGCACATTCTGATCTTCTGGTTAATCAGCTGGAAGACAAACACAGGGGCACAGAGCAAAGTAATTTTGTTCTGTAATCCAACCACATACAGGCTCTTGCATTCATGTCCCCACACAACAACCGTGAAATTTAAGTGGAATAAGGCTGAAGCTTGTTTTGGGGCTCTCTGTGCTGACAAAGTGTAGACAAAAATATCTCAAGGCTTTAGTATTTTGCATTATAAAGATAAACAGCCATCTCACAACACCTCATTTGACCTCATAAAATTGATAATCAGGGCCTTGTTGTTTGGCAAGATTATTATTTGGTATGCAATTGTGTCAAGTACAAGTATCCCTCTGGAATATCACACAATTTCCCTGTTTAACCAGTTCTGAGCAGATCCTGTTGAATATGGATAGAATCATACTGAAAACTGAAAAGAAATGAAAGTGGAATTTAGGTTTTGCCAATGGAGTGTTGGAATAAAAAGGAGTTGATCCTATGGGAATCATAGTCCTTGACAAAGAGTTAGCTTTTCCAAATAAGGTCCATGCCAGCTAGCAGCAACACTCTCACCATATGCTCCTGTTTTAAGAATAACTTCCCAAAACCTACCAGTGGGACAGTCACAGTTACCCAGAAGAGAAAGCAGATATGCAGCTACAATACATCTACTGGCTTTGCACAAGGCCATCTGTGCCATCATGGCAAAAACTACTGTAGTTTGTATAAAACATAATTGAAACACTTCAACATGTGTCGTCATGTAACCTGCTTTTACTGTATCATCTGATTTGGTATTGAAGTTACTATATCATAAACAAGTCAAAAGTAAATCATAAACATGTTATCCTCCTTGTTACATTATAGACATTGAAACATGCTTTTTCAATGTTCTAATGCGATGTTCCTGTGTTAATTGTTATGTTATCTCTGAGTATGTGGTAAATATACTATGTCAAAAAAACATAGTTATATAAAATCCCTGTCTTTTCTCTTCCATCAAAATGTTAAAATCTTTTAGATGCCTTATCCATAACTCTAAGACATTCAATCAAATGTATTTTGTGGTAACTAGCTAACCCCTCCCAAATAAGCTGGAGTTAGCTTGTGGATCATAGGCATGCATGGTCTTAGCTAGCAGAGCAAAATCATTTGAGGATGTGTGTGTTTGAAATTTCTATTGGCAGATGCTCTGTTTACATTTCCGAAAGAGCATGGTTCTGCTCCAATTTATTAATTTCTCCCTGGTCTTCCACCTCCTGATATAACAACATAAATGAGACAGGTGTGGGAGGAGGGACTTTCTCATGCATAGCTCTGGAGACAGTCTAGGATAGTTTCCATGGAAAAGCTTGGGGAATCTCAGGGAAGCGGCTGTGAGCTACTCTTTATCATACGTGCATTTGCCAAACTAAACAGTCTTCAATCTTGAAGTCCTTTCTCTTGTAAAATCAAAAAATACTGTTTGAAAAAACTTCTGTAAAATAGGAGTTTTTCCTTGACATTGTTGCCAAGTGCTTGCTTGCGGTGGGAATTGTTGGGCTCTGTAAGTAATATTTTAAGAGTATGGCTTAGACCTGCTCTAGATGAAAAGTGCAGTTAGATAACTTGTGTTGTGAACTGGCAGTATATAAATAAAATGGAAAAGAATTGAATTTTAATAAATCATAAATCTCACCTTTGTGCAGCTTGTCCAAGTAAGTTTTCTAGTGTCCTGTCTTTTTCACCTTATTCTGGTGAGCCAAACCATAATGGGCTCATTACTTCCCACTGAGGCTGGAGGGCAGAAAACATTTGACAGTTGATGGAAACAACCAGACCCCTCTCAAAACAGTTGTAGTGACTATTTTTTCACCCCAAACTTATGCTTTATCAGAAGTGCTTTCCGGAAGTTCTCTTCAATTTGACAAAACAATAGATTCAAAAATGAAGACTAACTGGTTGGTTTGGCAAATGCATGTCTGGTTAACTTCCCCAAAGCCACTGCCCTAAACTTTTCTATGTATGAAAAGGTCCCAAACAGGGCTAGATCTACAGCCCAGCATCTCACTACAGCTTCATATCGCTCTGTATTCCCATCCACACCCACTTTTGAGCTATCCAATCAAATCGGTAGGATTTGATTTAAACCCCTTTCGTGACTATACCGTTTCAGTTGGAAATATGTTACATTACAGATACTAAAGATGCTCCAACATCTGTTTCATCATGACTTTAATTGGAAAAAGCACATGCGAAAAATGAACTGCTGAAAGAGCTACATTTGGTTTTACCATTCAGTACATCACAGGTTTAGGGGTTGCTTCCCTGGCCAGAGCTCTCCCTGTCTCCTGCATCACTGGCTTTGGTTCTGTGTGTTTGCCTCTCTTATTTATATTTGGAAATGGTTTCACACAGAGCACAGCAAACAGTTTAAAGAAGGAGCCAGGTCCACAATGCAGAGTAAAACCTGTCATTGTCACTGGCAGTGAAACCTTGCACCAACATTGCACATTGTAGGTGAGAAACATCTCCCAGGTGGTGACTTCTCCATTTTCTTTCCTCAAGCCTCGTCTGTCAGGTGGCGGGTAAATCCTCCTTAATGTTCTGGCTTTAAGAAGACTGTTGTGTCAGAGAATTGAAGGATTTGGATTATTCTGCAACAGAGTGGACCCTAACTTCTTCACGTTTGAACATATGCTATTGTGAGACAGTGACACACTATGATGTGGACTGTAGATTAGAAAGCGGCATACCTCTTGTCACAGAGTACCTACAAGCAAATACCAAAGTTTAATCGAAAAATTACCTTTTTTTAATAAATCTAAGCTGCAACGCAGTAGAAAGAGAAACAATATCAGAAAGAAAAGCCAAGAGTAAATTGAAACTTAATGAAATTGCTAATCTTTCTTGTCGTGTCGTGCAGCGCACGATATGTTTGTCTCCGTGTTTTAGACAAAGAAAAATTGCTGTTATAGTCAATGGATTATAGTGCCATCATTCTTATCCATTGTTTCTCTTCATTCTCAGACAGTCAGCAGGCAAGAGATTAGAACTGAAGCACTGATGCTGAAAGAAACAGAAGCTTGATAGAATCACATAAAAAACTGAAAAACGACCGAAGAGCTGGGAGGTATTCTTGTCTTGACAGCAACATCTTCACACCCTGCAGGCCCCAATGCCAACAAACAACAATCATCTATAAGAGTCTTAATGATTATTCTGACTAATGATGAACCCAAAATGTCAAGATGCTCGCACTGTACAAGCCTTAAACATTTGGCCATATATGTATGGGTTAAGAAAATGCTAAAATAATCTAAAAAAATAACATATATTTTAACCGCAACTTTGAGAATTTTTTTAACTTTGTTTTACTTGTATTCAGTTAAGAGCGCTTGTCTTTGCAGAAATTCCAGAAGTTTGTTGAATTAAGTAAAATTCATGAATTTTCCCCCTTCTCTCCCCAGTGAAACCTCCAAAGTGGATATTTATTGGGTTTCTGATAAAGATATAAAATTTGTATGTTTTACATCACCTAAAGAAAAATGGAACTTGATTTGATTAAGGTCCATCTTTTCTTCTCTGACAAATGAAGAGAGGTGTCTTAAAGTGCCTCTCATGCCTTTCTGTTTTCAAGACTCTTAACAATCCAGCAAATAGAATAGAAACTACTTCACCCACCACTTCAAGCATAAAGCTCAAACTGGAGGGAAAAGGGCTTTCATGTATTAATGTCAGTTTGTCACCAGATGGTCTTTTCATTTATGTCTAAAGCCATGTAATTTGCATTTGCATTACGGAATAAATTTGCATGTTCGTGTTTCGGCGCGTGGTGTAGAGGCGGTGGTTTTATCCTTGTTTAGTTTGTAGTAATTGGACAGACTTTGAAATGTCTGATTCGACCTTTGATTTGACTCTGTAGGTACTCGAGTAAACTCACAGGCTGCAGGTCATTCATGCTGATCGGGAGCTCTCTCAGAGTCAGCAGCAGGTCGAGTTGTGTGCTCAGGCAAGGGATGTTGCACATCTGTAGCAGGGAAAAAATGTGAGTGTAATAAGCTCTGTGTATACAGAAGAGAAAGCAATTATATTACATCGTCACACAACCTGATTATTCAGAATTATCTAAAAAGCAGTGCTGCAATGAGATACCGTCGTTGGATGGCTAGATCTTGTTCTTACAGACTCAAGTTATGTGGCGAGATTACCTCAGGCAAAAGATTGCTGCAGGCCTGTCGACAGGCTGATTTAATAGAGAAACTGAAGGCTTGACACCTTAAAGCGATTGGCTGAGCTGCCTAGTCGACCTTTGAGTCAGTGCTAACCTCTAATAAATCACTCTACGTTGTCAGACCGTCTCGCTCGTGCTCAGGTACCATCTCCCAAAAATCAAAGGCCACCTTATCTGATAGATGGTTAAGGAAAGATATTAGGATTAGTGTTTGAAATTAAGACCATGTAATAATTTGGCTATTTCTAACATAAATGTCCCAGAATGCACCATCCTCCACACTCCTGAGCATGGTGCTCCTCGTCTTGTCACATTTTCTGACACATTTTGCATTTCTAATGCGAGGTTAGCAGATCACACTGATTCCATGCCAAGGTGATACTGTTATAATTTAACTCCTCCTGGGCTAAAATTGTGTTCACACATTAGTATTTTGCTGATTTTTTCTCAGATCCATATTCAGAAACTCTCACTTTAAGCATGACAGGCATGATTTAGGACCATAAACTGACGTTGTATACAATGTAGTGCAACAGAATGCACAACATGCAGGAAAGCATGATTAGGATTTGTTTTATCTTAAGGAAAAGGTCAATGCTTCAACACTGTACTGTATTGAAAGTTTTCTTTAAAGCTAGGGTAGGCAATTTATTTCAGAAGCATTTTTATGATATTTGTAGAAATTCTCTTTACATCCTAACAGCAATCAATAAATCTAATGCTGTCATGCTTTCCTCTATTCTTTGTGTTGAGTTTTTTTTTGTTGTTGCATATGTGATTATTCTTTGTGTTTACTATTAACCGCGTGACTATGGTGTCCCTGTTTCCATTCTGATGCCACAACTCAGATAATTCTGTTATCTGTGGCTGTCACAGTACTGTAATATCTACGGTTGACCTCCCTGTCTACCTACCCACTTGCCTACCTGTGTGCACTCACATTATATGTTTTGGGGGAGTGGCTTTGGAGGGATTTTTTTGGTTGGATACTTTCAAAATCTAGCTGTCTCTTGCTAGTTTTTCCAATATTACCTACCCTATCTGTTGTCAGATTATACTCCACAGACATCCTGAGAGGAAAGTAATTAATCATGGGGGTCATTTACACAGGGGACGCTGGGGACATGTCCCCACCACATTTTGAAAATGGCTGATTTTAGTCACTTTTTGAATGCATTTGTTAAAAATGTTCTGAAAAATAGCTTGCACCAAGAAATGTTAACTTACAAATAAAAATGTTTTGAGAAAAGGTTGATTTGCACAATTAAAAAACATGCAATATCATATAAAAACAGACATTTCCACCGTAAATTGGAGCAGAAAATGTGTCCAGAATGCAGGAAATTACGAGTTTAATGCTCAAAATCTTCTGGGGGAGGACCCGCAGACCCCACGCACATATATTTTCACATCAAATATTTCATCTAAATAATGCTAAAAATATCCGGCTTGTTCTCGTGCATCGTCACGTCTCATGACACAAATGTATCAACACTCCCCTAATCTGAGCCCTTATGTCCCTACCACTTTTCAACACAAAGTTACACCCTTGATCAAAGACCATTTTCAACTGGCTTAAAGCTACAGTCTGTAACAATTGAACATACAATGCGTCTCTCTCTCCGCTGCTCTTATCACTCCGCTAAGCCCCTCCCACCAAACCTACTGGTTGCCCTGTGAAGCACAGCTTGAGGCAAGAGCCTTTCTAGGAACCTGGTCCCTTTCAGTGGAAGTTGTCTTCTCAAAGACGCCCCTCTGATGCTTTGCGGCCTAGGGCAGAACGCTCAGGGCTTCTGAGGCAGCTGTGTCACCGTCTAACAGCAGGACGTCCTCATGCTTCTTTGCCACTCGTCGATACAAGCACCAGGGCATCATACTTAATGAGCCCGTAGTTTCATGTGGACGTGTTTACACTTGTGTTTTGTGCTATACACTGTTGTTGTCTCAAATGTCATTAGGATAGGGAGGAGGAGCAAGAGGAACCAGATTTTGTTTTTTTGTTTGTTTTTTTGTACAGATTATTGGTCTCATGTACTAGTGTCAGGATTTAATGACAGTTTTAGCAAATATGATAAAAAGTTTTAACAAAATTCACTACTGCAGCTTTATGGAAAACAAGACTTTAGAGTCTAGAGTTTGGAGAACAGCCTTGCTTTGCACAGCAATGCTCTGCTTTAAACGCTAATTGCAGCATGCTTACGTATGTTACATATGCTCATGTATGTAACATGTAGGTATTTACTGCATTAATTCATTAATTTAAGGAGATACATACGAATTCTACCGTATAAACATAAGCTGCTTTTATGCCAGGCCTTTTGCATGGGCTAACACTTCACTGGTCCACTTTGCATGTCAAATGCAAACAAGTCATGGAATCATCTCTGATCTGATGGAGAGTTTCTCCCCTGAAATGCACTATTTTATTAAATAAATTAATTTTTTCCCTGTTGACTGTATGACCAATAATAGAACGACATTTCCATTACATGGCTTTTGTTTACACTTCCTGGACCATTTCAGTTTTTGCCTTTGTGAACGCAAACCGAACCAGCTGGAAAATTTCTCCCACTGGTTAGATTCAGAAACCGGACTTTTAGGTGTGAACCCACCCTGAGTTGGACCTGAATATGTGTACCACCACATTTCATGGCAATCCGTGCAGTAGTTGTCAAAACATTTCACTAAAAAGTAAAAATGTAAAGTCAGCATGATTCATCATCTGGGGACCATTAATGTCTGTAGAATATTTCAGTCTGGACCAACAGTCAGACCAACCATCACACTTGTATTGCCATCCCTATGGCCACACCACTACTGCAAAACACCAGCAGAGACCACACACGTTGGTAATATGAGGGAATAGATTGAGCAGTACAGAATGCAGCTGAAGTTGACTATCCTGTGTCACGTGGAAGACATTTAACTCCAAGTAGTAATGATGCTAAAGAATATCTAACTGTGATAATTCATAAAGAATGTGTCAGCCCTGTCACTTTCTTTAATAATTTAATAGGGTTTTAGGTGGTGAATGTGTGAAATTACTGAAAATTGCAGAACATTAGTTGTTTTTTTTTTTAAACCTGCAAAAGAGTGAGCAATCACCTCCAATCTTTCTATTAAGTGCAATATTTGAATACCTGCTTTAGTTGACAGCAATAAAGAGGGGTGGTTATGTTCTCTATTAAGTAGCATTCAGGCTGACTGCAGTCTATCACAGAAGGCATGTGCCTTCAGAAGTACATGAGGTTTCCAATGGCGACGCCACCCTCTCTCTTACATATAATATCCCTTGTGTCTGGTGTCAAATATTCCTGAAAGACACCGTGGGCTGATACAGTTCACCTGTTACCCCTCCTGCAAGCCTTTAGCCAGCTGCACACAGGTCAGATGACTGCCAGGCTGGAAGGTGATAACCAGATGAATGCTAAGAGCTTGTCATGACATTCACTATGTGACAGGTGAATGAAAACTCAACAAGCCATTCTAAATAAAGCGCTATATGAGCAGGAGCTGCATTTGATTCTGATAGGGTCACAATTCAAATCAATCAATTCAAATTTTTAATTCTAGTTAATATAATCCAGGTCGCCGTTGCAAATGAGAATCTGTTCTCAATCGGCCTACCTGGTTAAATAAAGGTTAAATAAAAAATAAAATAATAAATATTGGGAACAAAAAATGTACCTCCATCATGTACTGGTCCACAACATGCAGTTCTGTCACAGGTCCCTTGTGGGATTTGTACATTTCCACATCATCCATGGTGGGGACGTACCTTCAACAGAAACACAAACATAACATCACTGAACTAGTTTTTAAAAATAGTTAAAGGACCTGAAAATGTATTCTCAATTACCTTCTAACTATGAGTCATGGGATCCTACATGAAAACACTATTTTCTGGCAAAGTTAGAACAGTTTTTGCTATTTCACATGAGAGAGTCCTGTACTTCATTTCTATGTACTTCTCACTGGTTTGAAGTGGGCCAGGCCCAGTTGCATAAAGATGATATCACATCCTTTTGCGCACCAGTCAGGAATAAGCAACATTTGAATCAGAATCTAATGGCCAAAACACCCACACAGTTGTTGACTGTTAAATTTGTAATGGTCCCTACAGACATTTTTTAGACTCTGAAGTTGCTTATTTAGTCATCAATATTTAATGTTAAATGAGTTTTCAGGTGCTTTAATTGTCTTGCTCCTTTCATTTTATCTGAATTTGTGGCAAAAACTACAAGCAGGTACACAAGATCTGTCAATAGATGATTAAATTAAGCCATTGGAGAAAAAACAGAAAGATATGATATATTTTCATCCTTCCACCAGTGTCTATCTAGTGTGTTTGAAGTCTTCATGACATGTCATATTTAATGTTAGTTACCTGCTATATTGTTTTAAATCTTTAAAAATGCAATAACTGATCACTGAGCCACTTGGGGTAGCGGAGACAAGCTGTAACTGCAATACTGAAATATTACCATCTTATAGCAAGTAGTTGATAGCAAATAGTTGCTTATTTACACATCCAGCAGTTACAGAGCAACATTAGCATTCATTTGGAGTCATGTTTGTGTCCACCTGATGATTGAAAGTCCAATATTCACTCTTTTTTTGGTCACTACCAACTCCTGAGGGAAATATGTAATTCTTTAGCTGTTAAATGCTCCACTATGTTCACCAGCTAGTTGCTAATTGTGTCTGCCATTTGTTGCTCAGCAGATAGTGTACAGTGAGTTTATCAGAGCTTTTCGCTTAAAGCTGCTGCCTGCTTGCAGCTGAAAACGACACTGATGAGAGTGATGACAGTGAGTTTATAGAGCTGAGGGGAAATTCATCACTAAACAAGACACCTTTTACATTACACGTATTCATCATTTGATCCATCATTCTATAAAATATTGATTGATAGCTGTTTTAAGAGCGTATCAGAATGAAAACAGGGACACCACAGTCACGTGGTTAAGAGGAAACACAAAGAATAATCAAACATGCAACAACAACAAAAAACTCAACACAAAGAATAGAGGAAAGCTTGACGACAATCACAGAAGGAGAACATTTCCTTCCAGAGGTTATGTCTATAGGTGCCATAGTGAATATTTTATTTCTAAGGGGAAAGAGTGCATGTTGGAAATATACAGCATCCCCAAACAGTCTACTATGGAGTTATGGATTAGATTTCTGGTGCTCAAATGCATTCAATAGGCTGTACATTTTTAGAATTTCTAGTGTTTCTGATGTATAGGTACCTTCTTGGCTTTTATTTGAGAAACTGTGATATACTAGAATTATGATGGTTACAACCAGTGTACGAAATGCAAGCATCACATGTTTAGGGGGTCTCAAAAATTGACCTAATTTTGTATTTATCTATATCATAAAGTTTATTTATTTGCATGTTATGTTATGCTGGCATGAACAATGGCATTGCTGGTTACAGTCGTGCAAGATATAAACATTGGCTAATTAATACATTTAAACTATGCGGTTCTGTTCCTCGTCTGCCTATTTAAAAAGGCCACCTCGTTTCTTTAAAATCCAATAAAAATAAATGAGTCCATATGAAAAATATCAGTTCTTATTTATCTAACAGAAAAAAGCTAGCAACAAAAAAACACACATACCTATCTATTCGACCTACAGATTGTAGTCTTTTTCTAAGACACATACTTTCTCATGTTGACCTTTGCCTCTTTCTGTCATCACATTGATTTCTAGTGGCCTGGAGAAAGGCAAGTGATTAAAAGCCAAGTAGTGCTGATGGTCCTCGTCAGATTCTGTAAAGCAGCGATACGCTGATGGGAACAGCCATTTACTGTCTTGCTCTGAATTTGAACCTCGCTCATCTTAAATTGTTCTTTCTCTTTCTGTCTTTTCCATGCGTTCTGACCTCAAACCAAAGGCATTCACTTTTTCATGAGCGAGCCTGTGTGGCACTGGAGAAGCACCAGCCATTAATATTGCAGCACCTGTTGGGAGTGGCTCTTTCAAGATTGTATTCCTCAGGTCTACGCCACGGTGCATTAAAATATATATTATGTTTTCATAAATAAACACAAGTACATTAGATTACTTTCGCCTTCCGAGAGGTCATCATCCAAAGCCACTGAGTAAACTGCAGGTAAGACTCAGGAAGCATTTTACCCGCTTTCAGTCTTATATTCCTGAGGGCATGTCAATAGTTTCCATCTCCACAAATAACCCAAGATAAAACTTTTATTAGTAAGCTGCTTTGGTAAAAGGTTCTGGCATCTGCTTTTTAGTATTAGAACACTGTGACGGACTGCTGTGCAAACCTGTGTGTCTTCCTCACATGAACAGGCAGTGGTTTCCCCTGTTCCTCATTGTCCTGACTCTACCATGCTTTCACATCCCTTGTTGATGCTAAGCTGCTAGTATCCAAAGGTTTTGTCTCTGCCAATGAAAACACGCATCAACCACCCATGGACAATCATGCACAAAAAGTCATTCACCTCTCAGCTTCAGTTGTGATACTATAAGGAATGAATACAAATCATCTTTTTTTGGCACAAAGTCATACCTCCTCAGAGAGGTGATGTGCTCATCAGACAGGCCTCCATCTTCCTCATTAATGATGAACAGTTTGTCCTTCAGCTCTCCCGGTTGCACTGGAAAACTTTTGAGGAAAATACCTAGAAGAACAATAGATTAGAAAAAGTCAACACACTCAATAGTACATGAAAGCTTTCCTTTTGACAGATAGTCTTCTTATCCTGCGATGAAATAACTCAAAAAGCATTCTGAAAACAAAGGGTTCTTTGCTTAATTACTTTCTCCCAAATGCCTAAGGGAAATGCACAAATTTGCATTCTATCAAGCCAAACCTGATCTGATTTTTTTTTTGTTTTGCAGAAAATGACTGGCATAATTCAGGAGCTGTGAGATGCATTCATTAGGAGTCTGCATCAGGAATTTTTTGACATGCATGTAAAATACATTGTGAATTTTACAAAATACAGTTGAGATGCTTTAGCCAATCAGGCTTTGATTTGGAAGTGTCACATCCAACTTTCTTTCATTAAGTTGTGAGGTTGTCAACTAACTTGTGGTCAAAGCTTTTCCTGAAGTGGAGCTTTGTATTTATGCACTGCCAGTTATGGCAGCAAACTTTTCTTTCCCCTTAATTTCAAAGAATACTTCGTTATTTTGTGATATAAGCTGTCTTGTTGAGAATTAGATAAGAAGATTGATACCTCTGCCCATTTAATATTAAGTTAGAGCAAGTAGCCAATTATGTTAGCATTAAAACAACTAGCCTGGCTCTATCTGAAGGTAATAAAATCCATCTATTGGCACCTCCAATAGTGTTTAATGTTTTAGTGTTTATGTATATATCTTTAACAGACACCAGTCACAAAGTGCTTCACAGTCAAAGAAATATAATCAAATAGAATCAAATAGATAAAAATACTAGAGGAACAAACATTAGACATAATTTTAAACATTAAATACCACATGCTACCTAAATGCCTGTCTGAAAAGATGTGTTTTAGCTTCTTTTTAAAAGAGTCCACAGAGTCTAAAGACCTCAGGCTTGTTGGGAGAGTATTCCAAATCTTGGTTCACCCAGGGTAGATGACCTAAGAGCTTGGCTCATGGTGTGGGGATGCAGAAGGTCCGTGATATACTGTGGAGCCTGGCCATGCTGTGCTCTATAAGTGACATTTTAAAAATGCAAACACAATTAACAGCGAGCCAATGCATAGGAATGTGTTTGGAGTGTTTTGGACAGATTGTATTATTAAGGCCAGTAAAAAGAGAATCACAGAAGTCCAAACATGGTGAAATAAAGTATTGTACTGGGATCTTCATTTAATTTCTTAACACAACAGATCTAAGTTTTGTTATGTTCCTTAGGTGAAAGAAACAAGATCGAGTCTGCCTTCTAATGTGAGAATCGAAACTCATGGATTGGTCAAAAAACACACCAAGATTGGGCAGATTAGGCCAGGAAGGTGAGGATAAGGCACCAAGGTTCTGCCTGATTACAAAGAGAAGGCTCTCAATAGCAATAATCAAGCCTTTACTTTAATTTGCTTTTAACTGTAGAAAATAACTGCATTTAAACAATTCTTCAGTACAGACAGATTATGAGGGTCTTTAGGGTTAAATGAAAAATACAACTGGATGTCATCAGCGTACAAATGAGAGGAGATGTTGCTAAAACTACTGATAATCTGTCCTAGTGGCAGCATGTATATGAAGAATAAATGGGTCCCAGGACTGATCGTAGATTGGATAGAGGCTGACATAACTTCATCTACAGAGACTGATATCTGTGAGATAGGAGGAGAATCACTCCAGTGCAGTCCCAGAAATGCCCACCAGGTGCTTTAAGATAAGATAAGATAGACTTTATTGATCACACACTGGCATGTGGATTAAAATATGGTGGTCAGCAGTATCAAATGCGGTACTAATGTAAACTAAAACCAAAACTGAACCAGCTCCAGCACTTGCAGCCATTACAATATCATTTGAGACCTTGAGGAGAGCCATTTCAGTGGAGTACAGTTTACGGGAGTTAGATTGAAATTTATCAAACAACAGGGGGAAACCCCCTTAACAATTGGGAGGTTGGTAGGATATCTAGAGGGCTGGAGGACAAAAGGAGTTCAAGACGGATGTATTTGATGAACCACTAGTGAGTGGACTGGACGATGGTTAGATGTTTGCCCTGATATTTTCAACCCTTATAAAATAATTAAGAAAGTTATTGCCATCACTATTTGAGAAGATTTGTAAGTTAGGAGTGCTGGGAGAAACAATATAGTTTACAGTGTTAAAAAAGGCTTTAGGGTTTCACTTGCTGGAAGATATTAGATTTTGAAAAACAAGAAGATCTCTCAGCCTTCACCATGTCGTTAATGGTACCCATAAGTTCTCTGAGATGCAGTCTATGTACTTCGAGCATCGTGGCTTTCCACAAGTGTTTTCTGTCTTTCAACATTTACAGCTAAAACTCCAGGTGGTTTGTTTTGTGTTGAGATTTATTTAAGAGAAGCTACTTTATCCAGCACGAGATGCAATGATTGTCAAGAGACTGGACTAAAGTGTTGACGTGTTCTTTAAAAATCCATCCTTTAAAACAATATTCCTGTCAGACACCATAGAGAAATTGACGGCTGTAGACTTGTTTATGAAACAGGTGCGTCTCATACAGCAAGAAGACTGAGATTCCAATGTAAAGCCACTGTCAAATAAAATATATTTGTGGTCACTGACACATAAATCCTTGGAGCCTACAAATCCATTATCAGTACCATGTGTAAACACCAGGTCGAGAGTGTGCATATTATTGTGTGTCCATATTCTGCTGCCAAGTTTCAGTCAAGAAAATAAACTTCATTCTTTCTCTACAAAAGTCACTCAAGGTAAAAGACTTGTTTCCAATAAACCGTGCATTGATCAGGGTCATCTTCACTGCTGAAGGTGGAACAGCCGAAGAACAAGCAGAGGCGTGAGGTAGTTGATGGAGGTTCCCAGTGCACACACCACCCTGTCTGTAATAATGGTCTGCATGGGGAAAGTGACTGGCAAGTGGCAAGGACAGACGCAGCCAATGGAGGGAGCTAGCATGGGGGGCCAGTAGTCTGAGGTGACACTACAAGCAGAGAGGGAGGTTCTGTGGTGGGAGTATGTAATATCAGTCAAGGGGCAAGGACTGTAATGTGTGCTGCAAAATTGGCCGCTAGCATTTTACTAACCAGCCTGGACTCCATCTGCATCCAAAGCAGATAAGCATATTTCCCAAGTTGTCAAACTATACTTCTTTAACTGTCCATAAAGGTTGACTTGATATGAGTCAAATTGTTCTACTGGATCAAAAACATCAAACTGATTGAAAATCTACTCATAACAAAGTGAATAAAATAATCATGTTAAATGAGAAGCATTTTGGAGGTACAAAGCTGTAATCAACACGTCTCTAAATCCTTGACATTAAAGACCTGAGACAGTAATTCCCTCACCAGGACCAACAGAGGCTTTCGTGTCACATTTTTCAAATGAGGAATCACGACATAAAACATTCAAATAATGTTGAGCGCTACCAGTGTCCTCAAGAGTGAGGGTTAGGCCTCTGGTCTAAAAAAAACACACACACACAAGTGCAAATCAAGCCCTTTGTTGATTGGCACTCAGACAAACTGGGCATTGCCCTGGCAAATTAGAGTATGGAGATGGAGAGTGTATCCCACTGGGTGCGGGAACCCACAGGTGTAATTTTAATTAGGAGTGCAACATTTCCAGTCATTAAATAGGCAGCATGTACCAGGGCTCTCAAGGTAAATAACCATATTAGTTGGACTCATTCGAAGCAGAAATGTGCTATGATTACAAAAAAATGCAATGGATCTCACCCAGTAGTGGAAAGATTTTACCTAAGTACTGTACTTGAGTACACTTTTGAGGTATTTGTCCTTACTTGTGCATATATTTACATTTTATTCTGCTTTATACTTCTTCTCCACAACAGTTACTATTACTGATAACTATATTTACTAGTTAATTTACAGATGAAGATATTAAAACTATGAGCTTATAAAAAATACTTAATTGGCTTCTTTTTTTGGCCTGTGACCCCTTACAAAATATGTTTCTAATTTGAGGTCCCTTGACACATTTCATGTGTCAATGAATTGTTATCAGTTCCACCAAAGAGACATTTCCCATCTAAACTTCTCAAATTGTTTCTTTTAAATAACAGTTTGATGCCCACATAGGAAAGTAGGTTTATTCATGGTTAACACCTTGAGATGAACCATCTCGTTTTCAGGGGGGGGTACAAGAAATGGTCAAGTTATCCTATATTTAAGACCAAAAATACGAATACAAATTTGAGCAGCAGAACTTTGTTTTAATCATCTCATTACCCCTCAGATTTAACCGACTGCTAGGTTGGGAACAACCGGACTACACTACTAGCTGGATTTTAGCCAGTTAAAAGAAAGCAGGATGATATTTTTCAATTTTCAGTGATTTACGGATTTTCCTGATGGACAGATAGCTACAAGGAACCGCTGACTGCTGCTGGAGGACATCAGAGGGAAAACCAGAAAATATTTTCTGTATCAAATAGGGTCCAGTTTCACCAAAATTAGTGAATGAAGTTGTTGCATTTTTGTTTTTGTTTGTGTTCAGCCCAGCCGCCTTCTCATCTTTTCCATTTCTAATGCAGATGTTCATGCAAAAATGACACAAAGAAGATCACCTTCCACTCCTGAGATCACGTGATTTCAGCAAAGGGGCCTTTTGCAGAGGTCCACAATTATGTCTGCAACCAAGACGACTGTGTACAGTCCATGTTTTTTTACTGTAATACAACTGGCTCATAAGGTAACATTTTATTTTGGCCTTGCTACCAAGCTATATCTTGCTGTTGGCTTATTATTATGAAGACATAACATTACTCAGGAATACTGATAACTTTAACTTTCTCTACATAATTACTACCAGGAAACTGAATCAGTTCGTTGTGGGCTTACATGTAACCTAGGTGTATAAGCGGTACGAAAAGAAAGTTTACACGAAAAACTTTTTTAATTAAAAAAATTAATAAATTATATATTATATAATAAATAAAATATTGCGTCTTTCTGTTTCCGAAACTAGCTAGCCAGATCAAGATCAAGATCTTTAGGCGGTGGAAACGCTACCCCTTTTGTCCACAGAATCAACACAAAATGAAAGTTCCTTAAGTGAAATTTTCAATGTAGGACTTAATACTTAATTGAGTATTTTCCTGTCGCAGTAGTGCTACTTTTACTTGTGTAATGGATCTGAATATTTCCACTATCACTGCTAAAATAAAACCTTCTATATTGTTGTTAATGGGAATAAATTAGGAGAGACAGCATGACACAGAATTTCCCTTGTATATCAAATGTCAACATTTTCTAAAGCTTGCAGCAGAAAGATGCATAGCCTCGGGTTGACTGCTGGCTGTCATCACTCATCTCCTGCTCCTCACATAGCCAAAGTTTCCAGGTCAGGCAGGAGCATAAACTCTGAATGTTGGGGTATTCTGTATCAAAACAGGAAATTGCTGTCGTTGTCGCTCATATCCCCTATCCATATTTCATGAACATGTGAACTCTAATTATGTTCCCAGTCCGCACACTCACACTGATTCCATTTAGCAGCCCACCTCCACCACATCTGAATCGCTTCACAGTGTCTGTGCCTCTTGGAGGAGCTCCGAGAGGGAGCTTCTGAAATGTTCTCCCCTGGCTTGGGTCTTGAAATATACAAACCACGTACACTCAGTTAATCAAAAGTGAAAAGCCATTAGATGAGATACAGAATATGTTCCACTTCACAATAGCTCTGAAGAGTACATGGTGGCATTGCAGGGTTGGTGACACACTGCCCCCTGCAGACTCATAGAAAAACATCCATATTTCTGCTTTACAGCAGCTGTGGCATTGTTATTGTCTCAACTATTGTTTTAAAAGAGCAAAGTGGCAGCATTTATAGGCCCTCCCTAAAATAGCTCTCAGGTCAGCTTTCTTTTAATTGGATAATTAACGTCTAATTTATGAAAATTAAAGAGCCTGACATTAAACCTGCTTCTCCAGAGATGCTGTTTACACTTTCTATGTGGTGCTTCCCTCTGGTGGTTATGGAAAGAGTGAGCATATTTCACACCACAACTTCTAATTTACTGAAGGAATAAACTTTTTATTTTACTCTGGAAGAATGCCTTTTCATTACAACATGGAAATTATACCTATTATTTTTGCTGGAAATAATCTAATCACCATCATAAAATGCTAAAAACTATCTGCAGACACTACGTATTAGCAACTTCCCCTTAACACTCAACACAAGAACCACATTAATCGTTGAGCTACTCACTGAAGTTGTGTGCAATCTTCTGGTTGAGCATAATATGCTGAGTAGTACTCGGGTCAGCCACACAAAACGTTCCCAGCTCTTTAACAGCAAATTGGTCATATAAGCGTGATGTGTCAATTTCAATCCTCCGGGTGCTTTCTTGCATCCAAAATGATTTTGCAATCTGCCAAGAAACAAATTAATTCAGTGCTGAGACAATTCAATTTGAAGAGGAAATCAATATTAACAAAAGAGCAATAGACGCAATAACTCGCAGACAAAACAAAGAATAATTCACAACAATGAAGCAATTTGAGGAAGCTTGGTCTGGGCTTTTTTCTGATGAATGAACTGACAAATGATATTTTGGAGTAACTCCCACATTAAACAAACTTCAAGGACCACCTTTTTTCACCTACCTAACATTGCAAAACTCAGGCACATCCTGTTTCAAAATGATGCGCACAGACTAGTCAATGCATCTGTTACGTCTAGACTGGATTACTGCAATTCCTTAATATCAGGTTGCCCAAACAAGTCCCTTAAGACTCTCCAGTTGATTCAGAATGCTGCAGCACGTGTTCTGACAGGAACCAGGAAAAGAGATCATATTTCTCCTGTTTTAGCTTCTCTGCATTGGCTCCCTGTAAAATCCAGAATAGAATTTATAAATCCTTCTGCTCACCTACAAAGCTCTTAATGGTCAGGCACCATCTTATCTTAAAGAGCTTACAGTACTTTATTATGCTACTTGAACACTGCACAGAGTCAGAATGCAGGGTTACTTGTGGTCCCTAGAGTCTCCAAAAGTAGAATGGGAGCCAGAGCCTTCAGCTATCAAGCTCCTCTCCTGTGGAATTAGGTCCCAGTTTGGGTTCAGGAGGCAGACACCATCTCCACATTTAAGAGTAGGCTTAAGACTTTCCTCTTTGATAAAGCTTAAAGTTAGGGCTGACTCAGCTGAGTCCTGAACCATCCCTTAGTTATGCTGCCATAGGCCTAGACTGCCGGAGGACTTCCCATGATGCATTGAGCTATTCTCTCCTCCTCTCCCTCTTCATCTGTGTGCATCCTCATCCCATTAATGCATGTAACTAACTCTCCCGTAGTTTTGTGCTTTCTCGTCCCTCTCCTTTCTCCTTCGTTCGACACCCGTTGCACATTTATTATGATTTGTCTGATTATTATTATCATTAATATTACTATCATTACTAGTACTATTGTTTATTTGTCTGTACCACTACGACTTTTACTGTTTTACTGCTGTGTGGATACTGTGTTGACTGGGATGGCCATCTACCCTGAGCCACAGTCCTGTTCTAGGTTTCTACCTGCTAAAAGGGAGTTTTTCCTTGCCTGTGTCACCAAGTGCATGCTCATGGCGGGAACTGTTGGGTCTCTGTTAATAATATAACAAATAGTGTTGTATAGACCTGCTTTAAATGAAAAGTGCAATGAGATACCTTTTGCTATTAATATAAATGAAATCGAATTTAATTGAATTGTCAGTATTACCTTTTCTGAGCCAACTAGATCCCAGTGGAAAGCTTTGGTGCGCGGCTTTTTGGAATTCATATTCAATTTGAAGGGCATCGGTGGGGGGGCAGGGATGCTCGGTGGTGAAGGCACTTTCACAACTGACAAGGCTGATTCATCTGTAGGAGGCTCTGGCACTGTGAGGGCAGTATGGGAGGGGTTTGGTTGAGGGGAGGTGGGTAAAGACAAGGCAACAGTGGGAGAGGTTGGTGATGAGACGGGAGGCAAAATATCTGGCCCGGTAACTTGAACAGCAGTCTTCTTAGTTCTGCGAGGTTTAGGAACAGGTTTTGTATAATCAGCTGAAGGATAACTTTGAGTGGGGTCACCAGCTGATAAATTATCTCCACCTCTGGAAGAGGGAACTGCATTTTTATAATCAGCTGGAGGATAATGATGATGAGTCATATTTCCACCACCAATTTCACCACTTGATTCTGTGTCTCTGTCCTCTGCATCTTCTATGCTGATATTTTGTAGACCTTTTGTTTGCACAAACATGTTTTCAGCCATGGACTTCCTCTTCCAGTCTGAACACAGTTTGTGAATGGCCTTGACCCAGGCATCTCGCTCCCTCTGGACTTCCCCAGGGGCGGATGTTTGATCTGGCACAGGCACCCGAAACCTGCAATAAATAAACAAAACTTAACATAACTTCCATCATTAGCTAAGATAAGTCTAGTAATTAACAGTCTAGGCTTGTATCTATGAAATTATCACTCAAACAAGGCTGCATCATAACTGCTATAATAAAAATAAATGCATTGCAAAGACTGTAATTAAACACTTTTACAAGGTTGTAAAATGTGAAAAATGTGATAGACCAAATTTAATTGTTGTGATTATTTCCACATTTTAATAATCTTCACTCACTGGTGCTCATTTTTGTGGGTGATCAGAGTGAAAGTGTCGGAGCCGTGAGATTTTTGTACACTGGTGTCACCGTCTGATAGGTGAATAACAAGGGACACGGGCAAAGAGGATGTCACCTCACTGTCAATGGGGCCTTGTTGCTTAATGGGGAACAGATTTAGCTGGCCTACGTGGAGTTGGACCTCGTATCTGGAAAGAAAATGGGGAAATGTAATGTGTAATAGAAGCCACAACAACAGGAATTATATGCTGAGTATATATAGAGTCAAATACTGTTTTTGCAGTTAGTATACTCAAAGTCCATGTATTTTACAGCCCACCAGTACTGGATTTCTGAGGCTGATACTGATATCAATATTTTTGATAGAAAATCTAATAACTGGTAGAATAACAATGTACGGGCGACACTGTTTCTAAATTAGCACAAACCTATTTGTACATTTTTGGAATGAAAATTCTCCTTAATTATCATCATAATTGCTGCTGCAATAAACTACTGTTAGCAGATAAGTCTTGCTCTACTTCTACAAACAGGATGCAATGCAACAAGAGCAGAAATGGACATCAATCAAACTGTGACTTTCTTATGCAACTGTAACAAAGAGAGGAAAAAAATTGAAATCAAAGTCCTGATTTATAAAACCATTTATATGGTGAATTAATAAAATATTTATTTGTAATTGAGAATGGGAGTTTGAACATGTAGCCACAAATATTATTTATCATAACTATGCTACTCATTTGTTTTTCAATAGCGGCTTTACAGTAATAAGGACACATGCATACTTCACCCATCTGAATGATGCCAGGCCACCACGGTGCAGCAACAAGACACCTTTGCGAAGGCTCTGTGACGCTTGAGGCTGTTGACCTGTTTCTGCATTTCCCTCTTCAGGATCACTGTATATGTTCCCATAAATGATCTGATTTACAAGTTGAATTATCTGCTCGAAAAAGAGAGAATCATCAGCATGAAAAGCGTCTCTATGAAAGCATCAATAACATATGGACACATTGAATACAAGAATTACATCTTTCTCTTTTCAGTACATATTATTTTCACATAAATGAAAGGCCCAACAGAATTGTACAAATAGTATAAAAATAAGTAAAGTAGTTTTTCATGTACTTGTTTATTTTAATATTTTTAATGTACCCATGCTACATATACATTCACCTTGTTTTTGTCTTCCAGTGAAGTGGCCTCCAATTCATAAACATGATGTCCTGAAAAGGAAATGGAGAACCTGGAACCCACTCCATCATCACAACTCTTGACACTGGAAAAGGCAAGTTGTCGCTTGATGATGCCTTTTTCTATGCTGCACAGTTTTTTGGTCTTGAAATCAATCTGGGTGATCACAATGAGAGGGTTAAAATTACTGTGTTAGCACCAGTCTACTGTATAACACAGTGAAAATGACCACATTTCATTTTCTGGTATAGTTTTTTTGCCTTGCTAGCAGGCTGGTCCAGGATGAAACATCCCAAATCTTCTGGATGGATTTCCATGAAATTTTTACCCAGAGGATTAATGTATCATATATCATGTACAAATTTTGTGTATTTATCATATTCTTTGGTTTCTAACAAAATACCTGCAAAACTAATGAAATTCCATCAATCAGCCTCAGATGTACGTGTGTTTCGTTGTAATTAGTAAATGTTAGAATGCTAATATTTGCTAAACTAACATGGAGAACATCGTAAACAATACAATGCACAGCTGTGCCTAAGTACAGAATCTGCTCACATGGCTGTTGGCTCTTGGTCTTGTTTTTTTTTAACTTACCTGAAGAACCCGCTTCTGCCACCTGTAATGGCTGTGCTTGCGAACACTGAAGTTGTACTGAGAGGGCTGCTGTTCCTGCAACAACAGACAAACAAACTCTCAGACATCAACACCTAATGAGAAAATCTTTTGTCCTTTGACTGTTTCCTGCAAAGGGGTAGAACAATGTAATCACATTCTTTCAAGAAAATACTTCGACTCAAATTGGCAATAGACAGATTTCTTTTAAAACTTATCCAGCAGGTTGAGCAGCTTACTGCAGAGCAATGCGTGTGACAAGTCTGTAAGGTCATTCGCAAAGCAAAATATGCTAATTATATCTTTAAACTGATTATATATCAAAGTAGCAGAGAGTTGGACAATAATCACGTTTATATATTGTGTCTGGCCAGATTAGCATTAAGACTAGAAGTGTGGCTAGCCCCCCTCTCACCAAAGTTAAAACAAATGCCTAAGTTACATAACCTGTTCATCATGGCGGATGAACAATGTCTTAAGTAATTTTGCGTGTTATCAAAACAATTTTTTCAGTGAGAATTTTGGGATTACAGTAAAATATTGAGGAAGCTTGGTTTAAAATGCAGGTACCTTTTCTTCCACACTATTCTGTTTGAGCAGCTGCTTCCTGTCCATCCTGGCCTGGTTCAGAGCATCCTCAATGGACAACTCTCCACTCTTCACCTTGTTCATGATGCTTAGCTGCATCTCATTGCTCAACTGAAAGCACAGCAACACAGCAAAAAAACCCCAAAAACAATAAATTGTATTAACATGTGGGAATCCATGTGAACCAAGCACGCTGTCCGGGAACAGGTTTGGCTCATAAATCACAAAATCTGCACAGTATAGTGACAAAACCCTTTAAAGTATCCTTGCATTTGGTAAACTAACAAATAACTTATAGTTTACTACTTTATGTTCTTCCATTTAGCTGTCATGCAGTATTTTGCTTTAGCAATACTTAGCTGTACAAATATTGTATGTAAAGGTGTTCTTTCAGAGATGAATGATGGTTGATAAGATAAAATTAGTCTCGGTTCGCTGGAAAAGAGGAACCGCTGTGTTGCAAAGTACAATCAGCCTCTGCATCTGTCATGCTATTACAGGAACCGAATGTCTTCCTTAAATCAGTCAGAATCACGTTGTCACATTTCTAGTAAATAAACCTTCCTTTGTGGGAAACTACTAACAGTAGAGAAGTCAGGTTGATTTGAGGAACTAGACAATGCTTGAGAGACTCTGAAAAAACTGAACCAAAACTTTGCCTCTTCTTGCTGCGCAGGCCTCACGTCAATGAAAGCGAGAGGGTTGTTTTCTCTGGAGGCAAGTACAGTAAGCTGTTGTTATTTAGTAAATCTGACATCTGACTGCAGAAGCATTGATTTTACACTTTCATAGACATGGTAAATTAGAACTTGACACTTGCCGTTAAAAGAATGTACTGCTTGATGCTTGCTTTCTCGTCTAAGTACATAAATTAAAATCTTACCTGTGGCAAGTCTTCAGTGTGTGTATCCATTCTGGATAGATTGTCTTTCTTCTTTGATCTTAAACTTGGCATCATAACTTGTTAGATTTTACACACAAATCCATGCAAGTGCTCAGTTGAAACTGGTCCTCTTTTATAGCAAAGTCATGAAAAAATGTTGTTGTTTTTTTGCCATGCAAGACCTAAGCAGATATCTGCTACTCTGACTCGGGAGAGGGAAAATTGCTGTGTGAAAATGTGTCTACCACCGCCCTCTTTCAGCTCAGGTTACGCTTCTTTCAGGTAAGGCTGGCAGTGGCTGTTCAGTCACACCCATAGGCTGTCTCTGCATTTCCTGTCAGTTTACATGTCTCCCATTGGAGGGCATGTTTCGTATCTGCTGTTTTGTCCAGGAGAGAGCGCTAAGAAACTGTGGCTCTTTCCCCAAATCCATAACAATACAGCATAAATCAGCTGTATCAAACATGAAAAATATGACATAATTTTACTTTAGAGGTTTTGAACAAAATCCAGGTAAAGTCACCTGCAAACTTAAAAAGCAAGGAATTTAAATTTTTCATCATATTGTTATAAAAGGCTTTCCCTTGATAGAGATAGATTTGATTAAAATCACAATTCTGCCCTACAGAGGCAGAGAGCAGTTTTCAAGCTACCCGGCAAACTGCATGACAGATCCAGAGGTTAAAATGCCTTAACCTAAATCCAATTTCGAAAATACACGAAGAAATGTTTCAAGAAATCTACAAACAAAATGTGTTCTTTCAGCTTTCTTGTCCTTTTTAAGTAAATTTATAAACTTTATTTTGATCATTTACAGTCCATATGTGTCTGTTTTTCTAGGTCTGTCTGTCTACTATTAAAGTTTAAATTATTTGAAGTAAATATTTTACAGAGCATGGGAGTTGTCACTGCTCTCTTTTAATCATTTCATTTCATACTTTTAATATTTTTGCTTTCAGTTAATGTTCTTAATCTTTTATGGATTTCTTTTGTATGTTTCAATTTATATCACAATTGAATGTTGTCTTTGACACATTTTTAGGTATGTTTTATGTTTTTGTGTGAGTATATTAGTATACATGGATAAAATTGATATATTTTATTCATTTCATGTGCTCTTTGGCTATTGAGACGCTCATGTTATGGGGTGGATTTATACTTATAAGTTTTACAATAACCACTACAATGACAAAAATTACAAATCATAAGAAGAAAATACAGAGCACTCAAAAAAAAAGGATCACCTCAGCAGAAAGAGCAAATTTGTAGATAATTAAAACCTTTGTGTCTAATGATATATGATGCATTTGATTTTTGTCTTTGTACAGGTGAGGGGACTTAACCTGTATACTATTTTCCTGAACTTGTACCCTTGTTCAGTATGTAGCAGAATTATGTGACGAGTAACATATACTAGGCTGTAAATATTCTATATGCTACTATCAGTGTTGGGGTGTAACTAGTTACATGTAATGTCTATGAAGATTCTCAGTCATCCAGGTCATAGTTATCCAACGAAGGTTAAAGTCAAGGGCAACTGGACTTGGTTGAAGATACTGGAAGACGTTTCGTCCCTCATCCAAAGGACTTCTTCAGTTCTGACTGACTGGCAGGGAAACTCAGCTATTTAGCCTCAGTGGGGTCGTTGGCCCGGGTCATCGACACCGCTGGTTCGTTAGTGTTCCTTGTTGCTGTGACGACAGTCGTTACAGTCGTTAAGACTACCTGTGGCCAAGACTGAACGACCATCGTTGGTATCTTCACCTGAGGCCAATAGGTTACGTTTGTTGAGTTTCCTGGGAAGTGATGAAAGGACAACATTGTAAGTGGGGGATAAGTGGTGGCGTAGACCCCCTCCCCTGTTCAATGACGGCTTCTCAACCCTGGTGTAGATGCTTCCTTGACACCTCTTTCAAACCATCCATCTTCTCTGTCTAAAATGTGCACCTGGTGGTCCTCAAACGAGTGTCCTCTGTCCTTCAGATGTAAGTAGACTGCAGAGTCTTGACCTGAGGAGTTGGCCCTTCTGTGTTGAGCCATGCGTTTGTGTAGTGGTTGTTTAGTCTCCCCTGAAGGGGGCACTTACAGCCTGTAGATACCCTAAATGGACCTTTGTGAAAACAGCCACAAGATCCAAGAAGAACAGAACTACAGGGGAGGAGGAAAAGAAGGTCAAACGCAACAACATTGTGATTCCATACGTGTCTGGAGTATCAGAGAAACTCAGGAGGATTTTCAACAAACATAACATCCCTGTGTTTTTTAAACCCAAGAACACACTAAGACAGATGCTGGTACACCCCAAAGACCGCACACCCAAACACAAGAAAAGCAATCTAGTGTATGCGGTCCAATGCAGTGAGGAATGCACAGACCTGTATATTGGGGTCCTTTGGATGAGGGACGAAACGTCTTCCAGTATCTTCAACCAAGTACAGTTGCCCTTGATTTTAACCTTCGTTGGATAGTTACATGTAATATAGTTATGTAATTTAATTACAAAATAATTGTAACTGTAAATTGTTACAGTTACTGGGAAAAATGTGTAATTAAATTACAGTTACTTAAATTAAGGATTACATCTGCATATTTTCTGTAAAGAGTTAGGCTATATATCGAATAATAATCATTTTGCATGTTTTTCTTGTGCACAATGTCTTCCTTTGCCATTTCCAGCCACAGTTGTGTACAGTTTGATGCTATTCTTATGCTATTGATTGGTTGTCATTTTTTAATTTGCTGTGCCACCAACCAGTCTGCCAGTTAAATTGCCTCTCAAGCTGTCTTTTGAAAATGGTAACAGTTGAAAACATTCATTAGGCATTTAGAAATTAAAGTAAGTAAGTAATTAAATGTAATAAGTTACATTACCTTGATAAAGTAATTGAAATAGTTACACTACTATTACATTTTAAATAGGGGAACTTTTAGTCGGTAACTTATAACATTTCCAAAGTATCCTTTCCAAAACTGGCTACTATACTGTATCAGTATTTATAAGTGGGTGCACTTTGCTATTTTGTGCATATTTAATTAGATATGCTGTGTTGATCTACATGTTAGGGTGCCTTTTTTTCTTCCTGTTGATCGATGTTGTCAAATAAACTAACAATATAAACTTAAAACTAGCAAGAAGAACCAAGAAATGAGGATTTTCTAGTAACCTAAGACACTGAAAATAAGACAAACAAGAAGAAGAGGAGAGTAAACTAAGATAAGATAACTAAATTGACAGTTGTCCCATTTGTTCTAGTGTCCAGTTTGTGTTAAATTACTTGTCTACAAACTACATGACAGTTGAAATAGAGCTGCTAGTTACCAGTGACAGCAGACGGCTGTGGTTTGGTGTGCACCACAGTTATTTCAGTGCATATTTTTAGGTAAGTGAAGGTATCATCACAATCATGTTTAAGACAGACATGCTGAGGGACTTCACCCATAAAAGGTGGATTATCACCTTTTATTAATGAAGAGTAATGCAACAGTAAAACTGTTCAGAACATTTTATGAGATGTTAATGACTGAAATTGGATTTGGACCTAAGATCTGATTCTGAAATATAGTCAAATGATGTGAAACAAGTTAATATTTTATGCAGGAACAGAGAAGCACATTCCCCACATGCACATTAGTGGGAATACATTATACTTTATAGTTTCTGTTCAAGGCAAATTGAAAATTGAAAATGAGTAGTTAAAAAGTGGTAATGTCCTCCTCAACACTGATCAACAATGCACAGTGTTAAGAGTATTTCAGGAATACCAGACAATCTGGGCAGGGCTCACACTCAAATGTCAGTACAGAAGAAGAAGAAAAGAAAACCTTTTTTTTCTTTTTTTTTTTCAAGTTTCAGGAATGACAAATCACATAACCAGGAATAACAAGATGAAGTCAGAGATTTCCACAGAAGCAATATTTTGCCCCACAGTTGGGTATAATATTGTACCATTAGGTATACTCGTACAGTAATAAAATTATATTTTTTATGGCTTTAGAAATTAGTATGAGTAAATAGGGATTTTGTTTAATCTATTAAGGACAAATAGTTCTAATATGAGGAAAAGGCACACAATTCAGATGTGTCATTGTGTTAATTTTCAACTGAAAATGTAATCTAAAATGGCATAATTTTGAAGCAGGCAAATGAGAGTACACTTTTCTTAGGAATCAACTGGAATTTCCAGCAACAAAACGGTTATGAGAAACTTTTAGGCTCGCTGCCGTAATTGCATGAATACACGCGCAAATAAAATTAATTCAATGGCAGTTGATTTGAGTTGACTCGGTTGTAGCAAACAAAAATAATAGCGTGACTCACACACTCGGTCGCGTTTTAGATTTGTTAATTGGTCAGTACACATGCGCAGTGAAGTCTTTACCATCAGTAACACCCAGATTGTGAGGGGAACCCCTCCTCATGAAAACTTCTTGGGGAATCCCTTAATTTGGTGGGGTTTCCGGCTCTACCATAGAATAGGTATGGTCGAAAAACAATGAAAACAATGAAACTGTTTGTGTTCAAAAAAATTCCCAAGCGCGATACAGTTTGTACAGTTTGTGTAGGTTATGTACATGTTGGCTATTGACTTTTGCATTCCCTGTGAATAAAACATGAAATCCACATGTTTAATTCAATGAAGAAGTTAAATTGCTGTGATAGTACCCTAATAAATTCTTAGGATCCTTTTAAAATGCAGCGTGGTTATCACTGTACATAACGCAAAACTACTCTTTTATGTACTTTATTTGTTTTTCTCCATTTTGTAGGACTTTGTAGGACTCCGCAACATTTTAGAGGGAATATTGTGCATTTTTCTGCATTACCGTTTTTTGCAGCTACAGCGACTGGTTTCTTTTTTCACACAAAATATGCAGTGACTGAAATACAGTGCTGTGCAATACATTAAACTATCACCAAATAATGTAGGCTATATAATTAGCTCCACATCAACCAACTGCAACACTAGCTGCTTACACGTTAATGTATCAGTTGTAATCCTATAATATACATAGAATAACACTGACAGGGGCCATTCCTCTACTATTACGTTTGTACTTTGCTGATAATTGCTTCTTATAGGCTATGCGTTTTATATACAGGACTTTTAATTGAAATGGAGTATTTGTACGTATTTCTACTTCTTCTACCACTGAATGACTATTTAGTTAACTTCATTTCACATCTGTCCACTAAAATTAAATATTATTCCAGTCTAAATCAACCACATGTTTTCGTGTTGCGGCTGGGGTATTGATAAACGTGAACAATAATATTAGCCTACTTCTGGACATTTAGAGACCAAACTGAATACAAGGCTCAGATACCGGATTTACAGGAAATGGTCAAGAAAAAAAATCACACGGGAAATACCCTTCAAGCAGCAGCTCCTCATGCAGCTCCTCCCTTCTTGAAACGTTAGTAGTTAACAGGCACAGAACAGAGCAGTGACAACAAGCTGCGCAGCGGAGAGAGAGCTCTGACATGCTGACAACACAATCAACTAAGATGTATCTACTGCTGATGGTGATGTCGGGTTTTATGGTGAGTAAGCTGGTTGATGTATTTCGTTGTTAAAATTATACATTTCGACTAAGGATAACTAAAAGTGTCTCAGGTTAGATCGCTGCAATGCCACTTTTCTTATGGTTGTGTTAATGTAAGCTATGTAGGCTATGTTTTAGTTTTATTCTATCCATCTTTTACCCAGAAGTCTACTTTAATCAGATATTCTGGTCGAATGTGTGCATATTATTGCAAGGTTACACCCTGTGACGGCAGTAAAAACTTACTTTCACTTTCGTTTTCCTCGCAAGTGGCTTTGTCTGAATCCTGATACGCAAAATAATGATAGTAATAACAAAAATGTAAAACAAAGAAAGAAATGCACCTGGCTGTTATTGAGTTTCAGAGTTACCAGCTTGTTGGATGTTTGGGACTTTCCAGCACAGCCTCTTTCTTGTGAGAGGAAGTGAACCAACAGTCGTGACAAACCCCACCATATTTAGAGAGGTTACAACTACCTCTTATTTATGTCTCACTCTTGTTGTTTTTCAGGCAACGACAGCTGCTCAGTCCCGTTGTGACCCAGAAACTCAATATGAGCAGGGTAACCAGTGCTGCAAAATGTGTGGTCCAGGTATGTACACACATTTCCTCTGCAGACTATGTTGCATAATTAAAAATGATCTATGAACATGTTATTTCACCCCTGGGACATTGGATTGTAGTGACACAGACACTCACAGGGGCTATTCTTTCTTGAGGGGCTGTGGCCCATTCACTGACATAAAAAGATGGAGGATATGGGTGCCTAAAGACAAAATTTTAACAATTGGGAGCCACTTATCTAGATAATAATGTATTGAGTTCCTCCAACAGCTGTGTAAGTTAAGCAAAGATTGCAAAAGGCAGCACATTTCAAGATACTCTTTCTGAAACAGAATCAATACTGATACTAAAACCTTTTCCTTTGCTTTCAGTTAGCTTCCCCCATTTCCTTCAGGATTCTCACTTTTCCAAGAAAATAAATCCTAAACATTCTCCAGCTTCTCAGATGAGAGAATTGGCTCCTTTTCACTGTTTTAGATCATTGTGAACTAAATATCTTTGGTTTTTGACTTTTGGTGGAAAGGAATCTTGGACCCAGTGGAAATTGCAAGTTCTTGTTTCTACATTAAGACTTTTGTACAGATTAAACAAATCAGATGTAACATGTTAATTAATCATCTTTAGAGGTGCTGGTGGACAGGTTTTGTCACCGTTGGGCAGAGATGGGCCAACAGTTTCCCCAATTCTGGTCTGTATGCTAAGCTAACTGTTTCCCTGCTGTAGCCATTTGGTGATTTGTTCATTTTTAACAGGGATGTCCCAGTGGGAGCACAACTATGGTCACTTTTATCATGAAGGTGACACTACTCTATAGAGTATAAAGGCTTCAATATACGTATTATAGAGGTGGTTTAGAGAATATTATCGATCCAAAACAAAACTGAGAGAAAAAGGTACAATTTCAGCACCATAGCGCCTTTCTAGTCTTCTAACCATTTTTACACTACATCACATTCATACACTGATGGCAGAGGATAAGGTGTCAACTGCTCATCAGAACAGAATTAACATTCACCACACGTCAATGGAACAGCCACTTGGAGTTCAGTATTTTGCCCAAGGAAACTTAGACACAGACTGGGGATCGAACCACCAACCTTCTGATAAATGGACAACTGCTCTACCCCCTGAGTCACAGTCACCTCTAACCTGGCAGACTAGATAACATAGTCAACTAAAAAGCCCGTCTGCCCCTGGACTCTTTCTGCTACTAGGGAATGGAGAAGGGGGGTTCATTTTGCTAACAAATGAGATGCCATCCATCCCCCCTCAAATAACCTCCTGCCTGTAGTTGTGTTTAACAGACAAATTTAAGAGTGGTATCAATCATTTCATCTAACTCTCTACGTATTTAATGGCAAACAATTGCTTTAAGGCACATGTCACCAATTACTACATAGACTTGAGACAAATAATATAATACTGCACAGTACTGCATTTTTTACTATAAAGCAATGCTATGTTTTTCAGGCACCAGTATGACGAGTCTCGGCACTTGTCAGGAACCTCAATGCAAAGAATGTGGGCTGAATGAATATCAGGAAACTTATACAGAAAAAAACAAATGTGAACGTCAGCCATACTGTGACCCAAGTAAGACAAATTAAGTAAGTAAGTATTTTGGTAGACTTTTGATGTAGCACAACGTTCAACTTGTGTCCATTTTTCCTTCAGATAAAAACTTTCAGGAGAACGTCAAAGAGAGCAAAGTCAAAAAAAGCCTCTGCATATGTCAAGTGGGATTTCACTGCTCCAGTGAGGCATGTATAACCTGTGTGCCTCATACAACCTGCAAACCAGGATATGAGGCTCAGTCCAAAGGTACGACATATTTCTGATGCAGTAAAATCTTTTTTTTATTACACTGAATGTAAAGAATGATCAGCTTTGTTATCATAATGTGCTGAATTATTTTCTCACTTGGCTTTCAGGCAATCATACGCATGATACAGTGTGTGGGAAATGCCCTAAAGGCACATTTTCCAATGAGAGCTCATGGTACGGGCTCTGTAAGAAATGGACAGAGTAAGTATAGGAACTCCAAGACATTAAGACATAAACTGAGATAGCAGCACTCCAAAAACACGACAATCTTCTCAGCTAGAAAATGCTAGAAAATGCGTTTCCCAAAATATTGACAAATTCCTGTGAGTAGGGTGTCAAACTTTTTTTAGGTTGTATGCCTATATTTGAACTTCTATTTGAAGTCACTAAAGGTGCCAGCATGCTTGAAAAAGACTAGTTCATATGACAGGTCATCTAACCACATCTGAAGGCAGAAGTGTTGACAAAGTGGGGCAAAAAGCTGACCATCATCGTCATATGGGGATAAAGGCACACATGTTTGGACAATCTTATCTTGAAATCATTCATATTATAACACTTGATTGTTGTACACACTAAAAGTAGTAAGAAGTAGCTGTGTTGAAAATGAAAAAAATGGAGTTTGAGAGAGACGTTCAAATCCTACACGTACACCTGGCCAGTCACTGCGTGAATTAGCCCAGAATATTACTACCTTATGTTGGTTTTCCTTTATTTTGTTGCTAATGTGTACAAACCAAAATGATGTCTTAAAGTCTCAATTAACATTAACATTAGCAAAGTGCTGCCTTTTTTGGGACATAATCACCTGAATCTGAATCTTTTGATCACATTGAGACATTAAGAACACTGTGAAATTCTTTTCAGATGTCAGAATGGATACCATATTCAACAAAACGGAACAGACATATCCGACAACATCTGTGGTAAGTTCAGTGTAGGCAGATGAATTTGAAGTTTCTCACTTTGCAGCTGTTAGTGGTGTCTCACTCAAAACGAAACTCTTGAGGAATGAGAAGGTATATCTCATAAATCTATGTTAGTCTGTGGTTTGGACTGTGGGATTAACAGCTTTCACCTACACACTGTTTACACTACATTTGTGTGTAGACTTCACTGTTTTAATAGCTAAATTATTGATTTTTTAGAAATAAAAAGTATGACTTCCTCTTTTTTTCACACCTTACTTGTGCTTCCTTTGCTAAAATGCAAATGTGTGATAGATATGAAATTAACTTTTTTTCAGTAATATGCAGTAAAACCCATTTCCTGTCTTGGAGGACATTTATTGAGAGTTCTGTATTTATTTAACCATATTCTACCCAAATTATCTAATTATTCCGTTTTATAGGAGATGATAAATTGTAAGTGAGTGACATTACTGAAAGGATCAATATGTGGTTAATGTTTGTTGTTTTTTTTTCTTGCAGAGGAAACCAAACGGGGACATGTAGTTGTGATCTGTGTTGTGGTTTTTATGATTGTGGCTATGGTAGTAGCTGCATTCATGTGTTTAAAATGGAGAGGTATGTTGTGCTCTAAATGCTGTCTCTTATACCATTTTTAATTAGTTAAAGTTTCAGTAATCCACTTCACTCATCTTTTCTTCCTTTTGTGTTAGGTACACGTGACGCTAAAGGAAAGGTAAAGGTAAATGTAATTGGGATTTCTGTATTGCTTTTTTTGACTGCTACATTTGTTTCTCTTAGAGAATATGTACTTAAGTACCACTAAATGCATAAATGCACTTAATGTTCACATTCTCTCAAAAAGACAATTCCCTGCGAATGATTATGTTGGAAATCAACTTGCAATTGATTAATACCAGTAATTGACAGGATAATGTGTTCCTAAAACAATGTTACTTTCCAACATGTTTTTAATTTCCCACTCCAGTGTCTTTTTGATATGCACATTTTAAGGAATAGCTTGGCATTAATAGGAAATAGGCTTGTTCGCCTTCTTGCTGAGAATTACATGAGATGATTGATACATTTTTATATCTGCATGCTAAATAGGAAGCTTCAGACAGTAGCTACAGATTATCTTATTTTAGCATAAAGAATGGAAGCAGGGAAACAGCTGGCCTGGCTCTGTCCAAAAGTAACAAAATCCATCTACCAGCACATCTAAAGCCCACTAATTAACACGTTATGTAATTTATTCAATCTGTACAAAAACGGAAGTGTAAAAACAATAAGTTGTGTTTGGTTTACCTTACAACAGAGTCAGGGTAGCTTCTTCAAGTCTTTATGCTAAGCTACACTACCTGTATTTTTCTAGTTTGTATTGTATAATGTACATCAATTTTCAAGGCTTTATTTACTTCCATTTCTGCAGAACAACCAAAGAAGTTAACAGCCAAGTTTAGGTCAGCTAAACTGAGAAATAATGCAAATTTCAGAGATAAACAATATTTAGGGATCAAGTGATGAAGTTATTCTGCAGCAGCGGAAGTAAATGAATGATTTCTATAGTTGGCCCAATTTATAAACACCTTGGAACAGCCTGTGTTAATACACCCTCAGAAGCTTTATTTGTACAGTATTATATATAATATTAATGAAGGAAGCATCAGTTTTGGTGACGTAAACCTTTTTTTTTTACTTTGGTTGCTTAATTTTGTACCATTTAAGGTTTTTCACTGGACTTGAACTTCTTACACTTTAATACAAACTACGAAAATAGAGGCGTGCTAACACTTTTGTCCAGTAGTGTAAATTAACTGCCTGCTGGCACTAGCTTCATATTTAGCGTACGAATATGAGAGTGGTATGGAAATTCTTATTTGACAAGAAAGTGAATGAGCATATTTCCCAACATGTCAAACTATTATGTTAAATAACATTAAATTTAATCTATAGGATATACTATTAAATATATGAATACTCCAGCACAGATCTGTGTTTACCTGAAAAAAGAAACCGTGTTTTGTGGAAGTTTCCCAAGTGGAGTGATCTGATTTATACAGTGCATGTAAACATACTGTGAGAAACTAAAGCTGTTGCTTTAAAATCATAAAAATGTGAACAAAAAATGTAATATTGTATATTTCTACATTTTAACACTCTTTAACTCTTCCAGATCTGTGTTGAATCATGCCTGGGAGAAAAAAAGGAGCCACTGAGAGAATGTACTAATGTGCTAATAACGACCCCAACTGATCAGACTGATGAAGAGTCCACCTTACCGGAGGTGCAGACCTCACAAGAAGAGGGTTTTGGTAGGACACCGGAAGAAAACGAGGACGAACTAAGCCAGGAGATGTCAACAGATGTAGTTTTTACTGAAAACGGAAACTTTGTGACACAAGAGAATGGGAAAACAGAAATCCTCTCCCGTCAGGAGTCGCAAACGCAGACATTTACAGACTAAAAACGGCTGTCGCTGAGGTATCCATTATTGCTAGTGTGAAATTCTGAATGTTAAGTATTGTTGCCCCATGTTTCACTTGTATATAATTCACCACCTAACGATGTATATAGTTTCCTTAAGTGTTAATACATTTCCGTTGTGTGCTGAAGTGAATGTAATGTGTAATTAGAAGATAGTGGTTTATATGACTTACCTGCATTAGTTGTACAGTTGGTAGCATTATTAAAGTTGTGGGCTAATTTGTTGCTGTGTGTTTATATTGTATTTTGATGTAGTCATCCTATTTTATTGAAATTCTTTAACAAACAATTATGTACATATTTGCATGAGTTACAATTGAGTGTTATGGTGATAACTGTGCATGCAAGCATGTCATTTTTTACTTGCAATAAAATGTAAACCACTTGAATGTGAGTCTTTATTTTTCCTGCTGTTGGTCACTGTGTGTCTGCAGGGGTTTTCAGCCCCCCTCCCACCCGACTCTTCCCATGATGCTTTGGGGAATTTAAACAGGAAGTAGCCTATAATATTGCCAGGGATTCAGTGAGTTATGAAGTTACATTTAACCTGTATTTGTTTCCATTTTGGCAAATTGGTAGCATTAAAAGTATGCCGAATGAGCTACTAGCAGTTCATGTTTGCATTGCACTCATTAAGGTACAGACAACTATTACTGGATTGCTTTGATATTGAAGAAAACTTAAAAACGTGAAGATTCTCAGGCAAGTTCTGGAGTTACAAGGAGCGTCTATTATTTCTACGAGGATTTAGGGGCGTTTATTCGCGATGCATCTGAGATAAAGACATTCTCGGGAAGATGTAAGTCAGAGAATCTAAAAATATGTGCGCCATGTCTGAGTGTCTTAATTTGAAGAAGGTTTAATTCTGAGAAGGAGTCTGATTTTTTGACGGAAAGTGTCGGCGCTGGGGCTTTAAAGTAGCCTACCTTAATTGCCTATTGAACTGTGTTTAATAACCGGGCCAAACTACAATGACTAACTTAGCGTTGTTTTTTGAACAGTTAATGCACCTGTCGCTTTCACCGCTGTTTGAAACCCCCTGCTCTAATGGAATAAGTCGTGCTGAACTAGTTACTCTTGAGTTCCTTAAAGGGGCGCTAGAGGTTCACTGTTGAAATTTCACCTCATCGAACTGTGTCTCAATGGTGCCCACTGCTGGATGTTCTTTTTAAGGCTGAAACTGCGTTTTATCAGTAGTTCAAAACATTTTGAAGTTACGTGACATTCTATTGTATTCATCTATTTTCTGTGAGATATTGGGCTTAGATAAAGGCTAATCTGCCCTCTGTGTGTTCCTGTTTGTAGGGATTTGCGTGGATAGGTGAGGCCAGAAGACAACTGGAGCTTTCTTATCTCCGGATTTACGAAGGTACATCCCTTTGAATTTATGCTTCATGGAAACCTGGAGGATTAATTGAAGAATTCTTAAACCAACCCCCCGAAACATTACTAACACCTTAAAAGTCCTGTGGGTCTGTTGCTGCTGCTGTCTAACCTGAAGGGAATTTCATACTGCACCTAATGGTGAAAATTTTTTTTTGCCGAAATCTGAGGTCTAAAATGTGTTCGGCAGTTTAATGACAGGGATTACCCAGCAAGAAGCTGACCAAAAACCTGTTTGAGAAGACTTAATAGACTTGGGTTTGATATGCAAATTAAGGCCTAACTTAATAGAAGTACGACTTCTCATTTCACAACTGTAGGTAGGCTAATAAAGAAAATGTTACCTACTGTGCAATGCCCTTATTAATACACTATTTAACATTAGGTTACTTTGGCAAACAGGAAACACAGTTGCACCTGGCTTAATTTACTTTATTATTCTGCCTAAATGTGTCATTATTTTAAGTCAAATACAACCAGTAAAACACGTCAGAGTTTCGCTGGAAGCTGAACTTTATTTAAGCAAAAATATTTCTTCATGATTAGACAAAGGAAACACATAATTTACAGGTTGGTGTTGGAAAAAATACATCTACATTTATTTACAATAGCTAACATTTTTGTCTTTGGTCTCACAACACATTTTCATATCACTGCAAACTTCAGGATACAATCCCTGAGGTTTGAAAGTTTAAAGTGCAAAAGATGCGGAAAAAGTTTATAACTATTGTGTCTAAAACCCGCTTAGACAATTTCATGGGTAGTGTAACGTGACGGAACAAACAGTGCGTTTCTTGTAGCCCATTCATCCCACAGTTTTCCGGCCGGGTGGTAAATATTGTCCAGAGGTTTCTTCACAGTGTCTGAGGTGGCGGTCTCCGCTAAAGACCAGATTTTGGGTTTCTGACTGGCAGTGTTTTCTTTACTTTCCAAAGCTGAGGGCGTGTGACCAGAGTTACTCTTTTCAACTTTCTTGACAAGTGCAAGGTCTCCATCTTCGTGCTCGCTGCTTGGCTGCTGCGGGATCTCCAAACGCGCGTCGACGGGTGCTGAGCTGTCCAACGCGCCCTCGATCTGCTCGTCTGTGTCTGCGCGGTCAGTTTGGGACTCTTGCTCGTCTCGCTCATCCAAATTACATTTTTGCAGAGAGGTGTCGTCATCGTCGCTCTCTCCCTCATGATCCTCATCCTCCTCATCTGATTTCCCCTTAGACGCCCAGCTGACCCTGTTCTCCTTCTTCAGGCGTCGCCTTGCGTTAGCGAACCAGGTGGACACCTGCGTGAGGCTCATTTTAGTGATGATGGCGAGCATGATTTTCTCGCCCTTGGTCGGGTAAGGGTTCTTCAGGTGCTCGTTCAGCCAGGCCTTCAGCGCCCCGGTGCTCTCCCGAGTGGCCACCTTGGCGACTCTGCTTGGATCCTCGGCTACTCCGGGACGGTACGGCGGGTAGAAAGCTCCCCCGCGAGCTAGGAGCGCGTGATGGTAGGGAGAAGCGGCCTTCAAGTCGAAACCGTTGTTCTGGAAAAAAAAAAAAATGAAGGATCGTAAGAATGAGCAATTAAGCACGGAGTTGGCGACCCTCGACCCGGAGTGCACAATTGAATGAGTGATTCATTTATAGACAGCAATGCAATGAAGGAGAAATCCTCCTGAGCATATTTTTACGTGTTCAGAAAGTTTTGATAGACTTTGTATGCTCACATAACTTATACAACTTAGTGTGTGAGAACAAAATCTGTAAGATGATGAAGCTTTTTATGAAAATGAATTAGGCCTATTGTTCAGCTAGCCTACTCCAGGTCAGATTTTAAACACATTCTTAAAAGTAGGCTGTAATGATTACCCATGTTGCATTTGAGCTTGTCATGTAGCTACTAATGACTGAAATACTTTTTTACCAACTCACCATGTGTGTTATGTGCCTGTGGTGTGGATATGGGATAAAGTTGTATCCTTGTAGTCCTGAGTATGTTATGGGAACCCCAGCTGCCATTGCTGCCAGATGCTGCTGTTGCACACCCGGTGGGCATCCCAGCACCGGAATCTGATATCCAGTCGGCATGCTGATGTTCCTCTCCAAGAAGAAGTTACCAAATCCAGTTTGCGATGCGGGCATCTTTCCTGCGTCCCAGCTATTCGAGTTTGAGTTGCGATCCAACCTCCTGAGTCTATTTATATACACCCAACTGCCAGCGTGTGTCTGTGGGGGGAGGGTGGGGAGGTCTCTCTGGTATTGACTGACAGCTACGTTCAAAAGACCTACAGCTTTCACTGGCAATAAATCCCATCAAAGAAGCCCTCCGCTGTTCCTTTTAGCGTTTTTCGTGGAGAGGCTAAATACGTGCTATTTAATGCAACACCGTGATTTCGGGAGAGAACCGAAGTTTCAATTCAAATGCAACCATCTTTTTTTTTGAGAGGTGAATAAAGAACCGTAGAATTAAGCCTCAGCTCCACGTAGCAACCAAACCTCTCACATTTTTATCATATAAATCGTCTTCAGGTTTTGTGTCATTGTTCTAATTTTGATTAACAGCACAAAATGTAATTTTTGTTTTTACATTTCACAGATTTAAATTTGTTAAAACATTTCATGGCGATATGTTTCCTTTTACATGTCGTTTTTGTTATGCTTTTAATTAACATCTTGTTTAGTTTTCACGACAAGGAAGCTCACACCAGTTTGATGTCATTTTAACACTTCTCATGTCTAGCACTAATCGGCGGAAAGCTTAAAAATGACCTGAATTCAGTTCCTGCCAGTCTCTACTGTCTCTTCTGACACTTCATCACCTACAGATCTGTTGTTTTCTGAATTGAATTAACCGTCGCAATAGTGTGAAATTGAGCTAATAAACAAACGGAATTAGTTTTTATGCACGCGTAAAAGTGTCCTCAAAAGATTCGTTCCATTCTCCAAAATAAACTCCTTGCAGTTATTTCATGAAATAATTGAGAAAATGAATGGAGCACATAACAGTTGTCATTCAGCCTCAGCCATACATTTTTTATTTGTAAATGTCTTGACTGAACCCAAACAAACTGCCCTTTTACATGTCGGATGGCATTGTTTTGGGTGAAGCGCAATGTTTCAATGTCCCTAATTAAACGAGGCTAAGTGAAACAGGTGTTGACTAATGTATATGATAATTGTGAGATAACAGATGCTAATGTGTGTGTGTGGAGGGGGTTGTTGGAGATAAGAGGTGAAGATTACACTTCTTATTCCTCTGTCCCTCCTCATGCCCTTCAAAAGAGCCACAGTAAAACTCCGCGTTTAAGTTCAAAGGAGCAGCACACCTCGCTTATCTTGCATCATTTTCATTATTATATTAACGTATTAGTCGTGTGGTGCTGGAGGTAACAATAGTGCGTGTAATAGTAAGTGTTCAAGAACTGTCCAATCAGAACATGCAGGGAAGATACCTGAAGACACTTAATAGGATAATCCATTTACAAAATTCTCATCCATACTTATTTCAGTTTAGATTATTTTTCCTACTTTGTTTGCAATTTATTCAATACCCAAAAGATACAGGAGACTCCACATGCTGAGTTTTAGTTTACTTTAAATGCTGTGAGCTATAACCCTCCATACTCTCCATGATAACTGTTTGTATTTACCCTATAACTCTCACTCACTCACTTCAGTACCTTTTATTTGTTTTCTTAATTTGCTTTTGATAAAACTAATTTAGAGTGTGAAGCTGATACAGTGGATTGAGACATGTTTTAACTTAAGTCATGTTTAGCTGTGTCCTGATTTTAAAGACATTTAAATACTCAAACTCAAAAATGAACTCAAAAGTCATTTTCTAATACTTAAGCCCCACATTGATATTATATTTTATTCACAAATCAAAGCATGTGTGCATAAATCTGACTTTGTCAGCAACCTTGTGTTTTATAGTTAACAGCTGAGAAGTAAGTGAGAAATCAAATGCAATAGGAAAAAGCTAAATGTAATGCATTGATTCAGCAAATGTATGAGCTAAGAATTCTCATTATGGCTGTCAGTTTATTAGGTACAAGTAGCTAAAACTAACACAGGTTAACACAACAGTCCTGCAGTAAATCTATGCAGTAAAATTTTTATGATGTTGAAACTGTTTTAAAAAGAGTAGAGCAGATTCGACTGTTCATTTTGGGGGTTGTTGTTTGTGGTGCTGTTAAACTGTATTGTGCTATATTGTATGAAGTACAAAGGCACAAGCTGCGCTAATGTACTTTCTTGCATCTATAAGCTGTAGACATACAGAAAAAAGATAGAAAGCTAGATCTGAGCTAGAATAGTTTGGACCTTGTTTACAGAAAAGAGGGTTGCGCAGATTACAACAATTGTTTTAATGAAACACTTTAATTTTACTGGAATGTAATTAAGTACCGCACTTAAATCCAATTTTAAATTACTTTTTTCATTTTCTGTTACTTTATGCTTTTACTACTTTATTTCACTGCCAGTTTGACATATAAGAAATGATCATTGCAGCAATATAAGATTTTAAAAAAACATCAGTATTCAAAGTAGTTAAAATTTGCTCCACCTCAACCTATTACTACATTTTGCATTTATGCATTACTGATGACAATCCAATAATCAAATGCATAATAACAACAGTGTCAGAAGTCATTCTACTGCATAATGAGTACTTTTGATTTTTATTCTTTTATTACATTTTGCTGCTGATACTTAAGTACTTTTACTTAGGTAGGTTTTGATCACAGGACTTTTACTTGTAATTAAGTATTTTTACCATGTGGTAGTGAGACTTCTACTTAACTAAATTATCTGAATACTTCTTCAATTACTAGTGAGCAGTATTTTTCCCTCTCACTCACAGATTTCTGTTCTTTCCTGTAACAAAATAATAATAATAATAATAAATTTTATTTATAATGCACTTTACATTTCAGGGAAATCTCAAAATCACTTCAGCCTCTCAACTGATTGCACTGAAACTGAGTTGAGGTTAACAGGCACAAGAACACAACATGTGATAGGTGAATTTATCTCCTTGAGGTGTTTTGGATCACCGTGAATGGGAGCAAAATGTGTCTGCTACATGAATCTAATGTAATTACTATTGGTGTGACTACTGATGTGTATTTTAAATGCAGTGTCAGAAAACTTTTGAAGTGCTGCTGGCTAGAGCTGTAACGATTAGCCCTAGTCAATTAAATTAAATTATTAGTTGATCAACAGAAAAGTAACTATTTTGAATTGAATCATTGTTTCACTAATTTTTCAAGCAATAATAGTGAAAACATCTTTACACATTATCAGTTTGCAGCTAGATATATGTTATGATACGTTGGGGGTTTTGCACCTTTGGTTAGACAAAACAAGTCTTTTGAAGATGTCATTTGGGGCGCTGCAAGAAATAGTTTTTGGTTAATCAAGCAGATTAATTGATAATGAAAATAATCATTAAAATTAGTTGCAGCCCTGACCTGACTGTTCTGTGTCTCCCACTTTAGCCCCCCTGGTATTGCATTATCCTAAGAGGTGTGTTTCTGATATTACGTCATAATTGAATGTAAACTATATAATCATGGGCCCAAATGTGAAGAGAGATACTGGGACAGGCCAAAGATAAAATGTGGCAAAAGTTGGAGGGAAAGGAGGAATTTGGGCGGGTTCCACAGAACCTAAAGCAAATTTGAACAAGAGCAACAATGAGCTGACCAGAGTGCAAAGAGTAGGAGGCTTATGGCATCAGTAGTCTACATCTCACAACACAAACAGCTCAGGGCAGCGGCCTTTGTCCATCTTGTAGAGCTTTTTTTCATTCTCCTTCTTTTGGCAGCCCCGTCACAATGCAGGTGTTCGTCTTGCTCTGACAGGTTGAGTTTGTGCTGTTTACCATTAGGATGTCAGTCGTTTACAGGAGAGAAAAGTGACCAAATGGGAGACGATTGTCCTCAGTACCCAAAGAGATACAGTGCAAGATAGCAAAGAGGATGAAATGATCTTTATCTCTGATAACACCTGAGTCATTCCCCTGTATTGAAACTGTGCTTTCTATAGGTAATTCATGTTTATCTACAAATCCTCTGCATATTCCTCATTTTAAATCACTACACAAACAGTTAAGTTAAATAAGACCCTGGTTTTGGGGATAAATCCAGGCAGTGCAACGGGCTAATGAGCAAGTCAGGACAAAAGGTTTAGGTGTGACCTCTGTTACAGGCAATCCCCTACCTGCGAGATGACAAAGGGACTAAACATGTAATTAGAATAGCTCATAGATAGGTGTGAACAGGACAACAAAAGCCTGAAGAGAATCCACAGTCTTCAACACCTATTGCTTGTTAGTTTATTTTTACTGCGCCAGATACTGAAAGGGGAGAAAGTTGACATAGTCACAGGAACTGAGCCAGAGGAGGGAAAGAGTGTTAAGAGTATTTATTTTAAGTACATTAAGTGAAAATGTGGAAGGTGCATTGACATTAAAATAGCTAAATGAAAAGATGGCAATTGTAAATTTAAAAGGTGTTTTCAAATTTTTTTGACAAAACAGCCAACAAAACATTTAAGATGAAGAATTTACATAGTGAAAAAGTCAATTGCCAACAATGGTCTCCAGCCAGAACTCCAATTTTCCTCCCTAATGAGATTTCCCTGGGGCACCAACACAAATGGAGAGATGTAAGCAAAGTGTGAATGTTATCAAGCTCTCCCACCTCTTTACTATCTGACCCCCTCCTTTCCAGATCCCCTTCCACTCTTTGTCCTTTGTCATTACTCTTATCAGGATCACTCTATCATTCTTTCAAAATAGTAGTGGCGCTGAATACGCTTGCAAATGTAAGTATGTCTTTGTTTAGGGCCGGGCAGTTGCCTGCCTCCCAGCTCCCTCCTGGGTACAGCCTGATTGACGGCCCTCCGCTGGGTGAGTGACAGGCGGCGTTGGTTGGGCTGTGATGGCTGGTGTGACAGCTGGTGCTGCTGTTGGTGTCTCCCTGTGTTGGACCCTGGTGGGTGGGTGCTGGGCCCCCAGCATCCCTGAGCTAGAGCCCTGGCCCATTTTGCTGGAGCCCGGTCAGGGCAGCTCCCCCAGCGTGCTCGTTGTTGCAGATCAGCTTGTTAGCTCGCTGCACCCTGTTGCTACACCTCATCTGCTCAAGTGTCCCTTCACATATATAGTATATAGAGCATAAAACAGTAGGGATGTCATTTTCCTACCCAGGGCATAGTCAAATGGGTTTATAGTGGTAAGGAAACAAATGTAATGAAGGATCCTTACGTGTATCTTCCTAATGAAATTACATTTTTAAGATTGTTATCTTGTTTTCCCCTGTACACGCTGTGTAGATATTAATAAAGGCAGGGATGCCATTTATTTTTTTAATACAATTCACTTCTTTACCAATATCACTTTACTTCAAGTTGCCCAATTTGGCATATATGAGCAGCATACAAACAATTAATAACACACTATATTTTAGTTGTATGCAGCCATAAGGACAGGTAAACAAATAATGTATCCTATGAAGACATGTCATAGAATGCTTAATAGGGGGACTTGAAGTAAAGTGTTGCCGTTTTAGCCTATATACATTGTTATTACGCTGCACACCGTTTCTCCACCTCAGTTTCTAGTTTCCCTGCACATATGTAGCATAAAAAGGCAGAGATGCCATTTGTACCTGGCCAGGGTATTGCCATATGGGTTATTTCTATCTATTATAGTTATATATCCAGTAAAAACACTTTAAGAGAAGTGTTAACTCAGTTTTACAAAGAAACTCCATATTGAACAAACTGAAGTTCATGCATTAATCATTTTCTCTCTATAGCCTCACAGAGAGCAACTAATGAGGTTATTGGGCATCTGTGACGTGACATCTACATTTTGGCCTATTTGTGAAACAATGGTAACAAGGAAGCCAGGGGCATTGGACTCTGTGTTCTCCAACTCAAAATAACAAAGCCAAGCAGCCGCTGGTGGGAGGCTGTGCTCTCATGGAAATGAGCAACTGAACCAACAATGTACCGCCTAATCTCTTCAGAGAGAGGAATCAGTTACACAGCAGTATGCACCCCTCAATGCTTTTCATTAGAGTCAGCGTGCTATTGAAACAGTCCCTCCACCCCCCTGACTCACACACAAACGCACACATACATGCGTGCACACACACACACACAACCCTCGTGTGTATCCACAGGCCCTACTCATACATGCACTGGATACAAGGTAGCCCCTCCAACAACAGAAGGGTTGAAATAAGTGGGGCAGAGGGTGGTATGGGGGTGCAAGGCCTCAAAGCATCGGATTAGAGTTAATGTGCCCTCCCTGGGTTATAATCTCTTCAGAGGGGGACTTTGTTTGAGGGGCTTGAGGGCAGTAAGATAAGTATCTATTACAGAAACTCCCTCTTATCCCTCAAACATCCTCGCTTCAAAAATGAAGCACAAAAACACTTGCCTATGTTCCCCTCTGTGTCGTCTGATATCCAAGACCTAAAAGCAAGTGCTGCCCTTTTCAGCTAATCAGGAATTAAGGTCTAAAGCCGTATGGAGAGTTTGCAGGATCCCATATTTACTCCATCTGTAGCCCACAAAGTCAGGTAGTTAAAGTGAGATCAAAGGCAGCTTAAAAAAAACTAGGGTTATTGTATTGAAAGAAAGGGAAAAAAGTATTATCACAAGTTGTTCTTCTCTGCTTTTTAAGTAGGAACTGTGTGTGTATGTGAGCAGCCAAGTCACTCAGTCCAAAGATTGAAGTTTGATGTAGATCATTCCAGTGTGACAGAGAAGTGGACACACAGTGACTTACTACTGTGTTCAAAGGGAACAATGCACATGCATGAGTGGCGTAAAACATGAATATCCAGTTTGATATAAAATACAGTTTAATAGTAAACTATCGTCATTATATAAATATTGTGCAAAAGATGTAATGGAGGCAGGTTTTGTAGTTTAGATTATACATTTAGCTTGAAAAATACATACAACTATAACTTTTACACTGGCACCAGATTTTAAAGAAATAGTTACGCTAAGCATCTTTTACAGCAAATGAAAATGATGTCTAAAGCTATACAAAGGCCCTTTAATACCAATGGACAAAATAATTCAGAAGACTCTGATTCACAATGTAGTAGTGCAAATTTCTTTTGCAAAAGTTAACTTAGTACTTTAATGCACAGGGGGTGGACAAATTAGATTAATAATTAAAAGAATAATTTAAGCACAATCCGTTAACATTCACCATGTTGACGCAAGAGGTTTCAGAGGTAACTAAATCAAGTAACAGAGCGGCAAAGACGTTAGATCATCTTTGCTCATACTGCAAGTACATCAGTCATAAAAACTCACGTCAGTGACAACAACAATGTCAAGCACAGACGAACTGAACCATGACAGAAAAACAGTCATTACAGCCTGACAGTAGCCAGCAGAGGAATGACAGACATGTAAATACTGAGGGTGGCGGACAATCTAAACCTTGACCTGTATTAGAGTTAGCAATGGTAATGAGAAAAATGTGGCTCAGGTAGGAACACGATGATGTGATGATATGTTTAAGAACATTAACTACAAATTGCAGACACTTTAGAGACTCATTTTCTACCTTCCAAGAAGCCACTGTCTTCAGTACAGTTTGAAAATTAACTTTCAGGAAACTGAATCTTGCTAGTAAGTAAAATCTGGACACTTTTACAGTCCAGTTGTTGTCTGCTCTTCAAAATTGCTCACTTTAACACAAACAAAGACGATGACAAGCTTAAAGACTCCGTGTGGCCTGAGCCTATTTTAAATTGTAAGGCATAAGTAACTGTTAGCAACATTCATTAAAATGTAAAGGCTTCAAGAAATACTTGTATGGTTAGCATAAATATTGATAGTAGCATAGCATCATCTGCAACACCTCCTGTTCACTGTTAAAGCATCTGCGTTCAGTACTTGGATGAGCCGTTTAGGTGCATCAGCAAACGTGTGGGATTGTTTCGGTAAGCATAGGTGAATGGTGTGTGTGTGTGTGTGCACATAACATATGCATTTAGGTTTACATTATGAGTGTAATTTATATGAATGTAAGGATTAAGTGGATGTGTGAGTGCAGGAGAGCTAGCAGAATCAGAAATGGTGTCGGTTTCTCCTCAGCGAGAGAATTTTCTGGGTCTGAATGCAGGAAGGGCGAGCTGATTCGACGCCGTCCTCTCCTCCTCTATCGGAGCCAGCTCCTCTGCTGAGCCCCACTTCTTCTTAGATTGAAACAACGATACCAACTTCCTGTTCTTGTTCCGCTCTCTGGCCTGAGGGCCTTGAAACTCTGGGATCACAATGAAACAAAAGTTAATTGATTAGGGAAAATTCATGATTACCATATTACCAACTAAGTTTTCATATCCTAGATAGCAGAAGTGAAACGCCGGGAGGTTAATTTTCATTTTTCCGAAGTTTATCTAATCAATATTTTAAATGTCTTTTTTGGACAGCCACATTGGAGACAAAAGAGATAGACTAGCTGTTTCCACCTGCTTCCAGTCTTTATGCTAAGCTAAGCTAAGTGACGGTGGCAGTAACTTCAATATTTGAATAAGAGGAATCAGAATCACTTTTACTGGTCAGGTATGTGTACACATACGAGGAATTTGAGTCCGGTCTAAAAGTGCTCTCAATGTACGTACACAGAACAAGCATAAGCAAACAGGACAAAAAGCTCAACAAAAACAGACAGAAACTACCATTTGCTGATACACACAGACACATTGTAGACATCAAGTATTTGGCATACAGACATGAGAGACGTATCTAAATATCTAACTTGTCTTACTTATAAAGAAAAATAGCTTATTTTTACTTTTGTTTTACAAATGTATTTAAATAAAGTTTGGTCACATGTACTTCTGTTGTGACAAAGACGATACAATTAAATAACTTCATCTAACTCTTAACATTTCATAGAGTGCTTCAAACTTGTAATTGAAATTTGAGCCCATGACTCATTTTCCAAACAAAAAGCTACAGTACTGTCCTACTACTTACTTTAAGTAAGTAAACTTTATTTCAATAGCGTTTCAAAAGCAGAATTAGAAAGTGCTTTGGGGGATAGAAAATACAACATATTAGAAAAGAAAAACATAAAACCTAAACAAAGTGAAATTGACAGTTATCCATCAAATAATTTGTAATTCAGCAGCAGGGGCACTCACGCAGCTCACAGTCTTCCTCTGGACCCTCTTGTTCTTTGATGTTCAGATAATGGCAGGCAAGATGGCCACTGTAGTCCCTTAAGTTTTCTTTAGCCCCTGATAAGAGAAAAATTATATCTCTGAAAACTGAGACACGTCATGGGAGGCAGCGGGTAAGCTACTTCACTGACACCTTACACCTAAAGCTGATGCATGATCCAAAAGTAAACAAAACTACTCAGGTAAGATTGGAACCTACTGTCACTCTTAATCTGATTGACTGCACTTACACCGAACAAAATTATAAACGCAACACTTTTGTTTTTGCCCCCATTCATCATGAGCTGTACTCAAAGACCTAAGACTTTCTCTATGTACACAAAAGTGGCCTTTTATTGTGGCCAGCCTAAGGCACACCTGTGCAGTACCCATGCTGTCTGATCAGCATGTTGATATGCCACACCTGTGAGGTGGATGGATTATCTTGGCAAAGGAGAAGTGCTTACTAACACAGAATTTGACATATTTGGGAAAAATATTTGAGAGAAATAGGCCTTTTGTGTATGTAGGGAACATCTTACATCTTTGAGTTCAGCTCATGATGAATGGGGGCAAAGCCAAATGTGTTGTGTTTATAATTTTGTTCAGTGTATATTGCAAAACCATGTATTTTACATTAAATCAAGATTTTAATTTTCTACATTTACTAGTAATGATTGTAAACACTAGCGTGATAAAGACTTGTTTTAAAGTGCTATCCCTGCAGCCAAGAGGTTAAATGAATGCCGTTTTTACCATATGTCCCTATGAGCAGGTCTAGAATATGCCGATGACCATGTAACGCTGCAATGTGTAAAGGTGTATATCCCTGCAGAACAAAAACAAGAGTAAAACAAAAGAAAAACATGCATAAAGAAAATCAGAAACGTGTATTTTTAAGTTCAGAATTATTCTCTATTTAGGGACAGTGGTTATGCAACCTTAACATTCACTTCACTGACACAGAAAGGGCTATGGCAGTTTAAAATTGACACTTTTTTGTGTTGAGTTCAGGGGGATAACTGTGGCAAAGTGCTGGAAAGGTTTAGTACCTACCCCCTAGAGTTTCCCAGGACCAAACACAGCCAATGAAAACAGCATGGGAAAAAATATACAAATTAGCAAAGGTTATAGAAACAGAAGATAATGGTAAAAACATAATTGCTTGGTAATTCACTGAAAATTGCATAGTTCTAGAGTTGTGCATGCTGGCACATAGACACACTGTTTTGGGAAACAATTAACATGACATGACATGATTTATTAGCGGCGTACTCCTGCAGCCGAACAACACATGCTGCTGTAATAAATTTGCACAGCTGGATGTTCACAGAGATCATTTAGAAACATTACATCACTGAGGGGCAAAGAAGAAGAAACTAGCAGCCATGTTGTTATCCTCTTGATATCCACTCCAATCACTTACTGTACATACCCGTCACTTCCTGATTAAAAAACAGGATACTCACATGCTGCAAGAAAGAACAATACCATGAATAAATCGGTGATTGTACACGACACAGGAAAGCAAACTGCATTGCACCATAGATTTAAAGAAGACAAGCTCCAAGAAGTAAGACAAGCTCCCAAAATTGCATTGATAATGATGTTTATAATATATAAAGTAATCTTAACAGTATGTCATGTGGTTCACACCATATGTTTGCTTAAGGGAAGTAAGTTTGTTTAATGAACACTATTTCATTAAATAATCGTTTAATGAACCATCACAGGTTTAATGTCACAACTTGACATGACAGACTAGTCTATGAGAGAGTCAAGGGGTCGAGGCTAGCTTAGGGTTAGGGTAAGGTCTGTTACAGCAGGAGAGAGATGACTGAACGCTGTAAAAGTGTATTGGCAACTGAGATTACGACTAAAAAGTTGGGAATAGGACTTTAGAAGATTGTTGTTGTATTTTATGGATATGGAAGAAACCCACTAAACCAGAAAAAGACCCATATTAAAAACTACAAGTCTGCATATCTTTGCATCTGTTGTTTGAATTTTGACCATTTCACCGTATTGCACAGAACCCCCTAATTCATTGATGTGCAGCAATAAATAGCTGTAGTGCCCCTTTAAAAATCATTGTCTAAAAATGAACAAAATTAAAATGCACTCACTGATTTGGTGTTGACATCAGCACCAGCATTTGCCACCAGAGTGGCCATGTCCCCACTGCCATGTTTGGCAGCCCAGTGCAGTGCTGTCTGTGTGCAATAAGGAAAGAAGAGTTATTCATACAATTCTTCTTCTACAATGTTGTGTACCATTGTTGGGCATGGAAATTGCTATAGCATCATTACAACTTGTCTAAGCTGAGCAGTCCAGCTTCTTATTGGCTGTATGTCAGCTGTGGGCCAGCTGCGCACAGAGGGGAGTGGATGGATGGAGGGATGGTGAGAAAGAGGGATAGAGAGATGGTTTCCTGCCATCTAACAGAGCCTAATTACAAAACAACACAGCACTGTGCCCACAGTTGGGGGGCCTGGCCGCCTGTCACCAGGGGGAAGATTGATGATGTTAGTGTGACCTGCAGAGTGGAGACCCACCCAGACATCACTGCACTACTGTCAGCACACGTCAAGGAGGGAAACACGGGCCCCTGCAACACAACTCTTAGAGATACACCCACACGTCTACATGCAAAGATACTTAAATGGGTGCATAGATGTGAAAATAATAAACACATATATGTACAACACACACTAAAACACACAAGTCCCAAACCAAACCACATCCACCTGTCGGGCTAGAACTGTGATCTCCACAGTTTTTAGTGCACACTTTAAGCTGCGTAATTATGGGCTATCAACAGGTGAAAGCAGAGCGTAGGTGCAAATGTCGCCTAAGTAACCACATCCACCCCTTCTGAGTCTGACCCTTAACACGGTAAATCAAACAGTAACCGTTTGAGAATTACCCATTAACTGTGGAAGGATGAAAACCTTACAACCTCATTGAACACTGCTCCTGCGCAATATGAAACGAGCCGGTGAGCGCTAAAAACAATCATAGCTCAGAAGACACAGCATGCTGAAACATTACCTTGTGAGTGTTTGACACACATACCATATAACTGCTCCCAGCTTGTGCTTCCATTACATCTGAGTCACAGAGCTAAGCATCTGAGAAAATAATTACCTGGAAATCTTTGGAAAACACAGAAAGTCATTAAGTCAAAACATTTGTAACCTGTTCCCAAAGCTGCGCCTTTTTATCCTAATCCAAACATAGATGGCATCTGCAAATGACATACAGTATGTCCTTGCTTAATTTATTCAGTGTGTACCAAAACTTAAACATTTTACTTTATTTTACATTTTAATTTATATTTGTTTATATTGATGTTGTTGTTCTATTTTCAATCTCAATTATAGGTTACTATTTTTCTTGAGTTGTACAAAAAAGTGAGGGAAATTTTTTTTTTCTGGATTAGGAAATAGTCGCAATTTGAGAAACAAGTTAAAAACATTTTTTTCTTGTGGCAGAGAGAATTTCTTTTCATCCATGTGTTTAGAAAAGCCTTTGAGGATCCTGGAAATACCTTCAGAACATCTGTTAAGTGACATCGTCGGGCATTTATTTTGCAGAGAAACAGATGTTCAGCTCTGTGACTCGAATGTAACGACAACACACGAGAGGCACGAACTGGGGCTAACACGCTGCTTGAACTGGACAGACATCCTTTTGTGTTTAGGGGTTATGATGCTAATTGTGCTAATTGTAGCACGACAAGCCTGTCCAACAGCTGGCAAGAGAAAAATGTCTGCTTGTAACCACTAAAAGGGGGTGAGGGAGCGAAAGGTAGCTACACCTCTATGTGTCGGGCGTCTGGAAGACATATTGTGATAGATGCTGTCTGGCTCAAGTATCTCCATCTCTTTTGTCTGTCCCCTGTCACACCTTAAGACAGATTGGCCAAAGGGCTGTTTGACAAGCAGCTTGGCGGCTCTCCTGGTGGGTATGGGTGATGGACGAGGCTGAACAGGATGCAGCGTCTTCCCTTCCTGCACCTCTCGTTTCTGTTCCTGCCCCCCCACCTGTCCAATCACTCAGGGACGGCTCTGTCCCCACCACGCGCACCCCAGTGAGGGAAGTGGTGGCAATAGAGGGCTCACATCAACAGGAGACACAATGGCCAGTGTTACTGACACTTGATGTGGAGGAAGGCAGAGAGGAGTGATGGGCTAATGATGTACTTACAAACTGTGTGGCAGAGGAAGTCCGTCACAGCAGGAAAAGAGGTCCACGTCACGAGCAGTGCAGGAAGAGAAAAAGAGCGTGAGACTTCGGAGTGAGAGGTGTTTGACTTAGGTGAGCTCTGGGTGTTCTGACCTGTGTCATGTCTTCACTTTTAAGCAACTTCACGTTTAAACCACTGTTTGAAGTGCATATCTACTAAACCACCTGATCCCAACAAACATTTGGTCTGAACAGGAAACACTTAAGTCCTCCCAGGATGAAGAGTAATCCCTTCAGTCCTGGTCAAACATGTGATTTTGGAGCCTGGTATTTGGTACACTTAATATAACTTCTGTTGAGCAAAGTCAGGACATGACAGATCAGATCATTCAGAATATAATAACTCCTGGTTTTAAAGACTGTGGTTCTCATGAGTCTTGTGACTTTTGTGATTTGAGGTGGACGTTATCTCTGGAAAGGCATCCACCTCTGCTGAACAGGGAAAGGCTGAGGGCTAAAGGGAACATCAAAGAGGCCTGAAGGGGACTTAGCACCTTCCCAGGGACACAACCAGCATTGTTCTACAATTAATCCCAGCCTGCTCTATTACTTTCAGATTATCTTTAAGTGGGTGAAGTCTTTGTGGTGCATTAAGACTCTCCTTAATCTCCCCCCCCATCTCCCTACACTTCAATGGCAACCGTGCTATCTTGTCCGGGTGGGGATGGCAGAGGCTTAGGGCTACTCTTAGAAGGTGGTCTGCCGTGGCCACAGGACAGTGTGAGAACTGTGACACAGGGGAGGGACAACAAACATGAGCTCAAATCTCTTAAGCGCACAGGGAGACAAATAAAAGGATTTGGGTTGTCAGGGGGCCACAGGAGCTAAAAAGCTATCTTTCATAATCCTTTTGATAGTGGACCTTTTGAAATGCATGATCTGGATGTTTTAACACAGGGTTCTCAGAATACTATTAAGGGGAAAAAATGATACAAGCAAAACACGGGTCTGAGGAGTTTTGTGTCGCATACTGATCTACACAATGCAAGTTTTTAATGCAAGCTGTGAATCAACTTCAATTTCAACAGGCTACAGTAGGTGTTATTACACACAAGGTGCAGACAGATGTACGAATGATGAAACTTACCCCCTGAAAGGGATGGTCATGGTCACAGTTGGGAGGCACAGTGTGTCAAAATGAGATAATAAGAGGCTTTAGGTCAGACAAAAATCGTAATAATAAACTTCATCCATAACGTGCAGCATGTTAGATACATTCTATTATTTTCAAAGTGCCACATCAAATACTCACTGAGGTGAAGTCCTAGTTTGACAACCCCCCCCCCAAAAAAAAGAGACATAAGCAAATATTAGTGAAGCTTTGTAAACCATGTATCCAACTTCAAGAAATAGTCTTTTTTTTGTTGTTGTTTTATTCACTGTGTAGTTGTGTTACATTAAAGGATAATTCAGGTTTATTACAACTCTGATCTTATTTGTGTGGATATGTTTTGATAAAACTGGTCCACGATAATAAGACCTGGCATCTGGGAACTGGAGTGACATTGCAATAACAAGAAAATACAGGTACTAAACTAGAAACTTAAAAGTCCCTTTAGCGCATTCCTGTTTGTACGAAGATTAGGCAAATTAGACCCATGAGCAAACTTGATTTTCACACACAAAGAAACAAACAGTCTCAACATCATGTTCTTTGTATGTACTGTTGCGTGACGCTGATGTTTGAATGGATGAAAAGAGAGACTGAAAACTCCACAACCTCTCCCTCTAGCAATGATCAGTTGAGGGTGTGAAGTGTTTGCTATTTATTTCCACTTTATATCGTAACTTTTTATTTCTCTTGTTTACTAGCTTTGTCCACTTATTGCTGCTGCCTCTTATTCACTTTCTGAAAACGCCTCTCTCACGTTCATTCCATCCATCTAGCCCTTTTTTTTATATTTGGGAAGCCAACAACATAACTTTGTTTCTAACGTCAAGAAACATCACAAGAAATGTCATTGATACAAGAGACACCCAGTCCTTCCTTATTTTGTGAATGAAGCCGTATGCAAGTTGTAAAAGATGACCAATCACTGTTGAGCACTGCAAACTCCACCCCAATAGTAGGGATGCACCGAAATGAAAATTCTTGGCCATGAAGACTTCATGGTTGCTGGTTCTTTGTCCCTTTGTCCTTGTAAACAAGCTAACAGTTTAACCAGATTATGTAAACCAGTTTATTTGGAGGTTAAACTGAAAGTGACATATCAACATATCAGTAAACATCCACAGGAAATTGAGTGCACCCCTAACTACAGCAGGTACAGTAGGTTGAAGCTGAACCAGGAGGTTGGTCTGTCAACTGTGATGAGTGTTTACGACAAGAGACTCACAAAGGACATAATGGACAAGGGGTAGCCTAGCTAGCACTAGTGTTTGAAAGTTAATCTGCTAGCATGTTTACTGCTGACTGCTGGCTCTGCAAGCTATCAAAATGTTATCTTATAGACCACGTTGGCTGTGGCTTTTACAGTGTTGTTTTGCACAACTCAATGCTTTATCACAACTAAATAGTCAAAACTCATCAAATAGAGATGAAATAGTAAAGAAACTGTTAATTAATAAACATTTTCAAATTGCTATAGTTGTTTAAGGACAGTTTTATTACAAGTTGACAAGTTAGCAAGGCTACCAAAAATTTTCATAATTATAGCTTTGGCTGTTTGTGTCTTGTCACGTGCCCCTTGCCTTGCTAGCCATAGCAACCACTCGAGAGTCTCTCTGTATACAATTTTACTGTAAGTTTGGCTAGCCTTGGTTTGTCTTATCTGTCTGATCGCTTTACTGCTTACGTTTATTGTCCTATCAGACTTTGTAGTGGTGATAGCACCACATTCCCAGATGTTATTATTATAGATAGACAGTGGATAAAAATATGAAAATAAGATCCCATTTGCAATAATGTGGAATTATCCTTTAAGAGGCAGAGCAGAGGGCAGCACTACCTTCTTGTGTGCCAGCGAGGGGTCCTGTCTGAGCAGCTGTGAGAGGTCAGGGACTCGAGCACCGGCAGCGGAGTAGATCCACTCCTTCTCTATAGGATCCAGCTATCACAGAGAGGGGTAAGGTTAGATATGCACACACACATGCACAGATTTGTTTCTCTATCCCCGTGGGGACACATCATTGACATAATGCATTCCCTTGCCCCTTACCCTAAGCTTAACCATCACAACTACATGCCTAACATTAACCTACCCAAAACATTAACCTGATTGTAACCTGTACCCTAAAACCAAGTCTTAACTTTCAAAAAGTCTGACAGTCTTTACTCATGTGGACCTAAGGTTTTGTCTCCACAGTGACAGTCCCCATTTATGGTTTAAATCCCCACTGGGATATATAAAAAATGACAATGACACGCACACACACCCTACTGTCCACATCCTGTTGTGGGCTCTTATATATGGGCTCTGATAATGCTGAAACTACAAACCTCTAATCCATTTCCTACAAATGACTGAGTCACTAACTGACACATTGTGGGAGACACCCATGATCACACTGCACATTCAACAGTTAATGAGTTTTCTTCTGTTATTGGTTTAAAGGGAACAAGGACTGCCGGTAGTGACATCACAGGGACAGTGGATGTGTATTTCAAAGACCAAACCCTAACGGTCATCTATCATTAAGATAAAAGAGAAACTCCAACTCTGTAGACTTGACACTGTACATGTTTTACTTACTACTCCTTTAAGCCTTTTGTTGATAAGAAAACAACAGGAAAATGCATGAAAAGGACTTACAGCGACAGCAGCGGAGCCCATACTCCCCGTACACTCCTCGTCTTGCTCTGACTCGGACTGAAAGACAGAAAACAGATGACTATTACTCAGTGGTGACGAAAACCCCAACTTTGACACAACTTAACTGTACCGTAACAGTCATAATAGTCACACAGCATAATCCAGCATCACATGTTACACACACACACATCCACTTTCACACCCTGGTCACACTGCTGTGATGTTTTCCAGTTGACGAGACGTGACCAAAGGGTGTCAGACAGATAGAGAGGTAATGAGACAACAAGACAGAGGTGCTGGTTTCACACATAAGGGGTAATGAATAACAATCCAATTAACAATTAACCAAAACACAACACGCCTACAGTCAGGCCATGTGTTTTTGTCACCATTTCAGTCTGAAGTGGTCAAGAGAAAAACTCTTCTAGCATTGTATAAATGTGTCTCTTTAGCTGATTTATGTGAGAGGGGAGAAGTTTTTTCTTCTCACCTTTTTTACGGGGGACGTGATTGCAAATTGTTCTTAGATCATGCAGAGACATGATTTTAAAACACTCAGCCCTTTCATGTCTCTTGCACAGACTGTCACACGTCAGCATGCTGGACATGAAAAGTGGATGGATTGTATTTATCCAGCCTGTTCCGCTCCAGCACATGTCAATTTTTTGGCACTTATGGTGGAGACCAATAATAACAGGCCGAGAAAAACATTATTGAGTGTGAATGGAAAGTATGTTTCATTAATTGTAATTTTAATTGCTTTAGGGCTGCAACCATTATTTATACTACACATTACAAATACTGATAAATTTTTCAATTATTCTGGTAATTTTTCAATTATTCTTGGTAATACAGACATTTTCCATAGCTTAAAGTGACATCTTCAATGTTATGTCTAACCAACAGTATAAAACACTATATAATTTACTATTTAGCACATGTTAGCATGAGGCTGAGGCTGATGGGGGTATCATCTGTTATTCAAGTATTTAGTAGCATTCATATTGGACCAATTCAGATTTGACCTGATGACGGGAAGAGGTTAAGGAACCAATAAGTTTATTACAATTCATCCTTAAAAGGCCACGGATGTCTGTACCAAACTTCCTTGTGATCCATCCAATAGCTGTAAAGACATTTTACTCAAAACCATAAATGTCAACCTCATGGTGGCGCTAGAGAAAAAGTCCTGAGATCACCAAGGTCAATAGGATTCTTTCTCTGGGAACTATGAATGTCTTTCATGACAATCTATGCAATTGTTCTTTAAGGCCAAAGTGTCGACCACCAACCAACCGTCCCTGTAGCCAAAATAACAAGAACCAAAATTAATTAATCTCAAATGCTAACTTCCCATAACAGTTGTTTGGTCCCCACCAGAGAACTGTATCTATAACTTGAATTCATTGCAGTTACATTGGATTTCTACAGTAACAGATTTTACGGCTTGGGGGAAAAAATGTCCATAGAAACTTCTCAAAACTCCTGCAGCACACCATCTGTCACATATCTTTTTTTAAGACGTGACACCAAAAAATGTACTGAACAAGACATGTTTCAAAAAAACTTCTGTTCTCTTTCTGGAGGACAAACTAAATGTATTTGTACTTATGGGCCGATTTATATGCTGATACCAGTATATCAGTGCAAGCGGTTGAGCTCTAATTGGAATCCATTGTAATCAACAGGAATTCAGGCTGATCAGTCTTCCCTATGAACGACCAAAACAGTGACTAAGATGCCAGGCAAGGACGATGCTCTCCTCCTGAATCTAATTTAAACTTAAGGGAAGCAGAACTGATCTGCCCCCAGAGTGTCGTCCTGCATTTGGGAGCATGATTTAATAAATGACAAATAACAACAGAGCTTACAGCCTCAGGTGTTTTGTTTAAGAACAGTGTATAAACCTGCTAGGTAGCTTCTGTAATGTGAAAGAACTTGTCCTACATACAAAGTTCAATGGTGTGACTAATACCTTAAGCAAACACATTTAATCTGATTGCGGTGCTATATTAACACACTTCAACACATTTCATCTGCCTGTTGTGCAGGTCATCAAGGAGAGCCACATATCTTTCTCTCAGATAAATCCCAATCTCTTTAATCGGCACAAATGATTATTATCTTTCTAATGAGTTCCAACATGTTGCTGCTTAACATAATAACAGAGAGCTTAATTTAAATGCATATTCTTCCCCTTCTCCCCCAGTGGGTTCTCCTCCCACTCAAAATCAACATACTGTAGGTTACAAATCCAGGTAATTTTCTTAGCACCACCTTGTGGGTAAAGGAGGAACTACTATAGAGTAAGCACTGAACCTGGAAGTCAAGTGTTTGTCCCTCACTCTCAAACTTTGAGATACAGTAAGTCCAAGGTGTGTCTTTCATCTGAGCAACTACAGTGAAATGTAATTCAAAAAAGGAAATTCACCAACATTAAATGTTCATCTAAACGTCTTTCAGAATGAGAGGACATTAATTATGAAAACTTTAAATCTATTTCAAAAAGGTGCCGCCGATCAACTAATGGGCTTATACTTCTAGTTCATCACTTCTACACACAAAAAGGTTTAAATTAAAAGAAACAAATACAACATGATAAGACAACTACCCAACAGAATATTCAAGTACAGCTAAAACGATTAGTGTTGAGTTCATTAATTAGGCAAATGACAAAAAATTAATTTGGCAACTTAAAGTAATTTTTCATGCAAAAACATTTAATGGTTCCAGCTTCTAAAATATGCTTACCTTTGATATTTATTTTTAATTATTTTGAGGTTTGGACTGTTGGCTGGCATTGTGAAGGTGTCACTTTGGGCCTGGGTAATTGACTATTGACTATTTCAACACCTAGTCTATGTTTATACTGAGATTCCTGAATGCCCAAACACTAAAACAGTGTTTAACAATCTATTTTCATGTTATTGTCATATCATATTGTCTGGTACTATTAATTATAATAGATTTTCTGTACTGTCTGACTCACTTCTAGATCCTGACTAGATTATAATTCTGGTGATTATTACAGTAGGTTGGTTGTTTTATGCACCCTTATGTCCCTTAAATGTCACTCATCGTGTTCCAAATGTGTTGTTCTGAATGGATTTTGAACTGGATGTAACATAACACTATTAATTAGATAAAACTGGATGTTACAATATTTTTCTTACAGAAGACAAAGACATCCAAGAACTGTCTATTTTTAGGATTTTCATTTCTCCATCTTTTTAATTTGTATTCATATTACTACCACTTAGAGAAGCAAAAACTGGTCATTTAAATCATATATTGATTTATTTTAGTTTTCAATTTCGACATCTATGCTTGCTTTTAATAGCTTTCTAACTCTAAATCTCAGCACGTGTTGTTTATGTGTGTTACAACTGACTGAGGTTGGGGGACACGTTTCCTGTGCAGTCAGCCTACCGTAGCTGGAAGTTTCCAGGTTATTGTGACAATAAATATAATAAAATATGCTAAAGAGCAGCCTCACACCAATTTGTAATCCTATTTGTGTCTTTGTGTGGATATATTTCTTTTACCAAGTAATAATTTCTGTTTGTTTATTTTCAGATTAGTTGAGCTTCTCCTAAATCTTTCCGAATACCCCTTTGTTAGGAAGTATGGCCTAAAAAACTTTTCAGTAATGAAGCTATAAAATCGTCTGCTAAGAAACGATGTGGGGTTAACTTCCACTTCATAGGATTTAATCCATGAAAACCATGTTAAAGCCACCTGGCCTGATGGCAGCGTAGTAGTGTAGGGCTGCAACTAACAATTACAGTTGTCCTTAGCCATTGTCCCAGAGCAAAATGTAATGTCTTCACATTGTCCAAAACCCAAAGACATTCCATTTACAATCATAGAAGTATAAATAAAATAAAAACAAGAAAATATGAATAAGGGGGACACATTTCAGTTTAGAAAAAGACTTGGAAAAAAAAATGAATGTATTACTAAAATGTGTTTGTGTTGATCAAATAATGGACTAATTGTATTCCAGTCTAATCATACTTCTGCCTCTTTTCCAGCCTTGTTTGGCCAGAAAAGGAGTGATCTAGACTTAAATTACCTACAAAATTGGCAGTAAACTAAATTAACAGTATACAGGAGGGCAATCAGCCAGACTGTCACCTTTGACCCCGAATCTTTGTTCAGCTCATCGTCCCCATTGCTTTGTGCTGAGGGTTCCTGGATTTGGATGACAGGGCATTGCAGTACAGTGTGCTGCATGAAGGCTGTTCCTGTCTGCTGGTCCTGCAGGAGTACAGACATAATGTGCTATAAATTCAAACAGTCTCTGATCCAAATGTGTGATCTGAGTGTTCACAGGCCAAATGTTTAGCTGTGTCGAGTGCTGGCGGAGGTTAACAGACAGCATTAGTACTTTGTTTGCTCTTTTCTTCCCTTCGCCATCTGGATGTGGACAGTGCTGTTGCTTTAGTGCCTGTTTGAACAAATCATGTGCAAAGATATTCAACCAGCACACAGTGTTTATTTTCAAAACAATAGAGTTCTTCTCTGCATTAGTTTTAAACAAATCCGCCCTTTATGTAAGAGAATTTTTCTGCTCCACAGTACTCCACTGTGTAAATGTGCGCCACACGACCAGCATTAAATTCTGACACATGGTGGTAGAGAAAAGACAGAGTACACTAACAAAGACGGCCTTGTTTAGAAATAAATGTGTCATTCACATAAAGACTAAACATGGTGTGTTGGGGCGATAGCAGATTCAGGAAGTTGCATTTCAGCACCCAGTGTTGTTGCTGAATCATCCCAGCCTGCCCTACAATTTACTGTTTTTACAAATGACACAGAATCGATTCACCTCTGCATCACTGTCGGGCTCTCTGCATGGCATCGACTCATCCCGTGGTTCCTTCTGGTGAGACGAAGAAGTCGAGGCGTCCGTCACGTCCCACAGTACAGTGGCAGAAGGTCTGGCCGGCCTCGAATGTCTCTGTCCGTCCCCATCAGTCCCTTGATGTTTGGTGTATCGCTCATGCAGCATTTGCCTGTATTTCTTCTTTAGGACAAGATACTTTTCACCCTGCGACAAACAGTCAATTAGCACATTATTACTTTTGAAAAAAGTAAAACATCCACAATAAAAACCCATGTGGGTTATACTGTCTTTCTTTCTTTGTGTTTTTTATGTGTTTATCCAATAATGGGAATTTATCTATAATGCTTTATTTTTAAAGCCCCCATCTGCTAAAAATAGGTTTTGCTTATTGTTACTTCACTTGGATGTTTGAGCTTCACTGTCCATATTCTATGTGCAGAGTTTGTTTTCGCATTCATTGCTGGAGGGGGAAGGTTTCAATACGCTCGCCTTACATATGTTTTATAGACGTGTAAGTCCCCTCCAAAAGTATTCGAACGGTTGTTTTTGTTGTTCATTGAAGACATTTGGGTTTAAGATCAAAACATGAGTATGAGACAAGAGTTCAGAATTTCAGCGTTTATTTCTTGGTATTCACATCTAGATGTGTTAAACAACTTATCAACAAATAATCTTAAAGTAAATAACATTTAACATTTGGTGGCATAACCCTTGCTTGCAATAACTGGCTCAAGCCTGCGACCCATCGACATCACCAAACTGTTGCATTCTTCATTTGTGATGCTATTCCAGGCTTTTACCGCAGCTTCTTTCAGTTCTAGTTTGTTTCGGGGTGTTTCTCCCTTCAGTGGGGAGACTGAAGGAGGTGAAATGCATGCTCGGTTAAGGTCAGGTCATTGACTTGGCCAGTCTGAAACCTTCCACTTTTTCCCCTGATGAAGTCCTTTGTTTTGTTGCCAGTGTGCTTTGGATCATTGTCCTGCTGCATGATAAACTTCCTCCCCATTAGTTTCAATGCATTTCTCTGTAAATTGGCAGACAGTGTTTCTGTACACTTCTGAATTCATTCTGCTGCTACCATCATCAGTTACATCATCAATAAATATTAATGAGTGTGTTCCAGAAGCAGCCATGCACGCCCAAGCCATGACATCACCTCCCCCATGCTTCACAGATGAGCTTGTATGCTTCGGATCATAAGCAGTTCCTTTCTTTCTCCACACTTTGGCCTTTCCATCACCTTGGTAGAGATTAATCTTGATCTCATCAGTCCATAAGATTGTGTTCCAGAACTTTTGCGGCTCATCTCTGTACTTCATTGCAAATTTCTATCTGGCCTTCTGATCCTTCCTGCTGATGAGTGATTTGCATCTTGTGGTGTGGGCTCTATATTTCTGCTCTCTGAGTCTTCTTCGAACAGTGGATTGTGATACCTTCACCCCTGCACTGTGGAGGTCGTTGGTGATGTCACTGATGTTTTGGGGGTTTTCTTCACAGCTCTCACGATATTTCTTTGATCAACTACTGTTGTTTTCCTTGGCTGACCTGTTCGACGTCTGTTGCTCAGTACACCAGTAGTTTCTTTCTTTTTCAGGACATTCCAAATTGTTGTGCTTGCTATGCCCAAAGTTTGTGCAATGGCTCTAGTCGATTTTCCTTCTTTCCTCAGCTTGACAATGGCTTGCTTTTCTCCCATGGACAGCTCTCTGGTCTTCATGTTGGTTTATCCTCTTTAACGGGAAATGCTGTCTTTATAGGTTTGAACCAAGGATGAAAACTTAAGACTATTCATGCAGAGATATTTAATGTTTGGACAATCAACCTAAAAGGCAACACCTGGGCAACAAGAAACATCTGTCAGTTACATGTTCCGATAGTTTTGCTCACTTGAAAAATGGGTGGGTTCAAACAAAGGGTGATATGTCCTGAGTTGTTTAACACATCTAGATGTGAATATCACGAAATGAGAGCTGAAATTCTGAACTCTTGTCTCATACTCATCTATTGATCTTAAACCCAAATGTGTTCAACAACAAAAACAAAGGAATTTGCCTTACCGTTCCAATACTTTTGGAGGGGACTGTATGTACAAGCAGGCTTTGTGAAGCCAGTCATTGCTTTTTTCAAATTTGTAGATTTTTATTGTTGACAGTTTGTATATAAGATTTAGTCAACTATGTATTTTGTTTAGAGTCTCGCTTTTGAAAAACTGCTCCATTTTTGAAATACGCTTATTTGCTTTCTTGATTAGAGTCACATGAGAAGATTAATACCACTCTCATATCTGTCCATAAAGTTTGAAGCTACAGCCAGGATACTATTAGCTTAGCTTAGCATAAAGACTATAAGCAAGGGGAAATAGCTAGCCTGGCTCTGTCAAATGTTTAAAAAAGTTTAATAATAACTTGTTGTTTGTTTAAATTTATACAAACAGAAATGTAAAACTGGTTTTATGGGGAAGTGCATGGTACCAGGAGGTACGTGGTTCATGGGGAGGGGGGATGCACGCACATGCACATGGGTGAGGCAACACACACTCCTGTGTCCAGAAGACTGCTTGCTAGTACACATGGATGTTAACAATTAAAAATTGAAATCAAATGATTTATGAGGAAGGAAATACATTTACTACAGTTGTAAGACCTCAAGGATACATACATGTGTTTTGGTAAGTATCATTCAATGTAAACACAACTTGTTCAATAACAACTTCACAGGTTGCTTAAACAAGCAGCTGAAACAGAAAGGTAAGACAGTGATTTCAATCTTCACCTAACTCAAAGCAAATAAGCATACCCCCCCTCCCAAACAAAAAGTTGAAAATACTTAATTCAAACATTAAATACAGTCACATAATAACTCCATTTAGTTTGGACTGATTCATCTTGCAGTAATATTTTGTCAATAGGTGAAAATACTTCATAAAAATTGTTTCAAGAAAAATGAAAAGTGCAGCTGCAGTCCCTTCGGGGGAAACCAGTGGGTACAAACTGTTCTGTACAAACTACGTAAACATATTGGACAGCCCCTTGTTGAGTCATGATACTTTAACTGAACAGCAACCTTTCATAGAAGTGATACTTATGCCTCAGTCTTGAAATATGACTGCTTTGAAGCAGGGCTTTTTCCACAAAAGGTAAAAATATTTGAATAGTTCACTTACATTTTCTGACTTCACCACAGCGATTCGGTCAATAATGAGCTTGAATTCCTCTCTGTATTTAGCTGCAAGGAAAAATATGTTGATGTGAAAAACTGAAAACTAAACATAGCTTTGAATTCCTCACATTTGCTAATACATCAGTAGTCCCAAAGTCAAATCATATGAGGAAGACAGTAATTATAAACTAAAATATTTATAGATACGGCTAGAATGTAATAGTGTCTGTTTCCAATAGATGTGTGGGTTTGTGAGTTGCAGTCTGCAGGATGAGCTGCTGGTTTCTGTTTCTCCATCTGAAGTAAGATGAGGCAGTGCACATCTGGCTGTCCAAACTAGATGCAGCTAACATAGCAAAGAAACAGTTGCTTTGGTGCAGAAGGAAAACACTGCAACACAAGCTAACGAGAGAGAGGAAAGAAGTTCCCCTCCAGCAAAGATCCAAACAGATCACAGTGTGTCCCCAAAGGCAAAAACCTGAGTCACTTAAGACCTATGGGAAATCTTTCCTGTGGGAACCAAACAAACCACAGCTGACGAGCTGATAGGCCTCATCAGATAAAGCTATCTGTCTTTGTTTACACCAGTGACCATATATTAAGACATGTGCAAACTCTGTGATTAAGAGCTAACTCTTGTTATCAAGCAGCCAGATCGGCTACACAGACATTATTCCAGGCGTAGGTATTCAATTCATGCCTAGGTGTACACTGGCATGCAGCTCAGGACAATTGAAGTGTTTCCTTTTCCTGATGCAGTGAGATGAGTTGCACGCCTCACATTCACAACAACAGGAAAACCAAAGGAAGCAGCCACTTACATCTGTCTCAACAAAAGAATTCCTCGCTCGCGAGAGAGTAACGTAGCATACATGCTAGTTATTTATTAGCAAAAGGTCTGCACAAACACGCAACTAACACATACATACACACACATGCACACATCCCCCAACACCGCTACATTCCCCACCATGCCCCAGTTTTATTATCTGATGAAAAAGCAACCCCATTAGAGGTCTACATCCAGTCATGCATGTGGACTTAATAATGATTAAAACACTATCATCACAATTACAACATGAAAATCTGCAACCACATGTTATGACAGACTTTAAATATGTGGGAAGCACTTTTCTAATTGGACAGCCATGTCAGATGGCTGAGTATCAAGGCGGCCCTCTAAACCTCTGTCAACAACTGCAGTGCTGACATAGCATCTGGACAGTACATGCTGGCAACTGCAATACAAGGTCACTTTGGATAATCATTTAGGGAGGTTAACGTACAGGCAGTGCCAAAGGCAAAGGCCCTTTTTTGAATGGATAGATAATTAATCATTACACGCTTGTTATTTGTCTTCTTGGCCAAATATGTTTTAGTCATTAGTCAGTAATGCATGCTTTGTCAACTTTCTGAAATGAATAAATGACAAGCTTCCTGTTACGAATAAAAAAAAGTTGAATCTATCAGCAACTTTAGATACATATTCCTGTGTACCTAACATTACTGAGCCAGTCTGTTGACTCTTCTCTCTTGTGTACAGATAAACATATGTAAAACAAAGAGTAAAGCCATAGTATCTCACCAGGAGACATGTTTGTTGAGTTCTGCTGTTTATTGTCTTAATCTAACTGATTCATCGTTTGGTTAATAAAACATCAAAAACAGTAAAACGTCCATTGCAGTTTCCCAGACTCCAAAGTGACTCTTCAAATGTTCAACAAACAGTCCACAACCCATAGATTTACAACTTACTGTAATGGAAGGCCAAGAATATCCTCACATTTGAAAACCTTGAACAATCAAAAATGTGGCTTTTTTGCTTATAAAATTACTGAAACCATGAATCAATTATAGAGCTGCTCATTGATTTTCAGTCGATTAACTCGTTGATTAATCAGCTACTGAATGTTAGCCAACAGAAGTGATTGGTCATACAAGACCAAGTGGCTCTCGCAGGAAACCTATGTATTAGCTGAGCAATATTGCATTGTATTGGTTTTTCATTTGTGACAGGAAGATTGTGTTTATTCTTATTTCACAGTGGAGCTTTAAAGTGGGATGGACAGGGTTTATTGCATTAGATAGGTGTGCCTAGCAATATAACATTAACTTATACTCAAAATATTTGTCTGTTGAAGTCAAATATGAGAGGAGTTTTTGGTGTTAGCAATGATCAGGAATGAACAGGATTGCATAAGCATCTGTAGTGTGGGTGAAGAGGAACAGCAGAGAGATGCAGCTTTGCAGCAAGTAAGGTATTACTGGGCTGAACGCTACAATAGTGAATTTATAACTCTTCCTCATTTTGCTGAGGGACCCCAGCTCTGTCTGGGGAGTGACACTGCATGGCGACATGTTTTTGGTGATGGGTTGGTTCAGGTCCTCTGATCAGCTACCAGCCAGGCAGCTCTACAACTGGCCTGAAGGGAGGAAATGACACAATTCCTGCAGATCTTTGGAGGGGTATTTAATGCAATCCAGATGTCTGCTTTACAGCAGAGAACAATGAAAGCACATGAAAGCCGTTTGTTAAAGCAGACTGGGGAAAAAAACATGAATCATATGTATCCAAATATGAGACCTGTCCGGCAAACACGAGGTCAGTTGGTATTTGTAACGAGCAGTAACTGATGCCGCGCGTTCACATCACATTTCTCCATTTTCGGCCAAATATTTCCATCTACTTGAACCTACGATTCAACGACTCGCTACTTACCACGCAACTGCAAGTCACTATGGCCAATAAAGGGCTTAAATGTCTTCAGTATATCTGCATTTTTGACTCTGCCTGAATTGCCTCCGGTGGAGTAGAAATAATCCAGCAGCGACTCTTCACTCACAGCACTCATCTCAGCTCAGTCTTTAGCAGCGACCTGGCTTGCTGGGTTTCCCTTTTTTAAAAAGATGTTTTCAATTCTTTTGGTATTCACACAGCCATTATGCAACCCTCTTGGCTAATTTGTTGTAGTATAGTACATGTCTAAACTTCACTCCACCCAGACGAGCTGACCACTGCGCCTCCTCCTGTTAACCCTTTAAAGACCCCAGATCTCAGCATCTTATTTTTCACACTTCAAACCTCTGCGTCAGCATGTTGCCTATAACTGCTGAAATCGTTCTTTCTTTTGTGTTTACATTTACATTTGTTGTTCAACACACTATTATCTTAGTGTGTGATCGTGAATGTCTCATCTTCATGTAGTAGTTCAAAAGAGACGCTTGTGTACTGTGTAGTTTTATGGTAGCCGTTCTACTTATGTAGTTTTATTCTCATAATGAATTCAGTGGTGGAACAAGTACTCCAATCTTTTATACCACACCAAGTAAATTCTCAAAAGTATCAGCATCAAAATATACTTAAAGTACCAAATGTAAAAGTACTCATTGAGCAGAATGGCCCATTTCAAAATAATGTAATCTATACTTTTATTATTGGATTAATTATTGATTCATTAATGTGTAGTCACTTTAATGTTTCAGCTAGTAAAGCTGGAGCTAATACTATATACTGCCTGTTAGCTGTTTTGCCTTAACTAAACTTTTAATTATTCATCATCATTTATTTGTTGATGTTATTTAGTATTATCATTCTGAATCTGCAACTGAACTGGCAACCGAAGCTATCAAATAAATGTAGTGGAGTAGGTACATTTACTAAAGAATATTTCCATTCTAGCCTTTCTATAGGCCTACCTAAGTGTAATTGTGAGGTACTTGTACTTTGAGTATTTCTATTATCTACTACTTTGGTCTACTACATTTCAGAGCAAAATATTGCACTTTTTACTTCACTACATTTATTAACAGCTTTAGTAACAAGTAACTTTGCAGAATCAGATAAAAATAACCATGATCCGCTTTGTATATTCAACTACCCTAACAGTATATGAATCAGCTCTAATAACATAACAATGAAAGGGGCCATTCTGCATACTTTTATTTTTAATATTTTAAGGTCATTTTACTAAAATAATGATTGTTAGTAAAGGATCGGAAAGTTGTGGAAGAAATAGAAAAGAAGAAATGAAAAGATATAGCAATAACACAATGAAAAAATACTCATACGTACATACATTCCTATAACTGTAAGAAGCAATTTGTGCCACACTTACTAGGCCTAGTAAAAAAAAATCTTTTGCCGCAGCCCTAGCGAAATTCCTCCGTGTAGTTTGCAATCGCTAAGACAAAAGATGTAAGTATTGTCATCATGATAACTTTTCAAAGTTGTAAAACAGAAGCATCTGATTAAAACATGGATAAATGACTTTACTGTCTATCTATTGTTTCTTCATCAAGACAACACTTTGGAGAATAGAATGTCACAAGTTCTCCCTGTTATGTCTGGTTGGCTAAATTGCATACATTTAGGGCAGGGTTTGGCACATGACCCCATTTTGAGGTTCTTTTTTGTAATTTTAGGTGCCAGCACCCCCAATCTTATGTGTTACAATCCAAGTGTGAATCATTCTGGCAATTCAGGGTCGACATCAGCTAGGTACCAGGATCAATCTAATCCAAGTGGCAGAGGATAGAATGACTAAGTAGGTATTTTTGTTTTGGGGTAAGTCATACAGTTATAAACTGTACAAAGGAGCTTTATTCAATCTATGAGGAGGAGGAAATGCTGCATATCTACTGAATAATGTATGTTGTTAAATGTTAAATTCTTCTAAAAAAGAAGCTCTTACGGAAGTTTGAAGAAAAATGGTTTTAAAATATTCCATCATATGTGGACATATATGCATACAAATTTGGCCCTGAATCATACATGTCATTTATGTAGAAGCCAAATATCTTTATTTACACAGGTGAGAGCTTAGGTTCTTCTTATGGCCTTGAGGTTGGTTAAAAACTATTGTGTGAACTATGTGATTAGGGTGCAAAGTGAGTCCCATTTCCATTAATATGATGATTATTTTTTTTCCTTGAACCGGCTTGACAAACCCCTGAAATGTTCTGGTGTAGGCCTAGAGATGGGTAAAATTGGAATAGCTGTTTGATTTTGATGTGTTTAAGTTTGCCAAATTAAGCCTGGAAAAGAGGGCGAAATGGATTATTTTATTTATATTTATTCATATTTTTTCAGTGCTACACAGCAAATGTTTCTGTCAGTGATTTATGAATTTTGCTGTTGTGATGGTCTGGAGATTGGACCATGAAAGATGCTGTAGCTGTTGTTCTACTTTTGGACTTTCTTGGTTTGAAAATGAGTACGCAGTGTGGTGCCCTGTAATATGAAACAATAATGCAAATAATATAATAATTCATTCATTCATAATAATGAATTCATTCATTCATCCTAAACCACAGTTACCACATTTAAGCTAGACAAATCAAACTACTTTCAAAAGTGAAAGTTGTTTTTGGTGCAGATATTCCATTTTGCATGATGGGTTGCATTTGGATCACAAGTAAACAGCCCCCACTCCCGCTAACCCCGCCCCATATGCACACAACTGATAATGGTGGAGGGCCCATCAGTTCAGGTATTAGACACAGAACACATTGTCAGATTAATTGTGTGACTGTGCAGTAAATATTAAATGTGCCGGACTTACACGTTAATCCCTCTGTCCTCTAGTATAGCTTCTCTTTGAACGAGTTTCCATTTAATTTTGAAATGGGTGATTTGTATTTCATGTTTTAGGCTGCGGCCCCAAGAAGACAATATTGTAATTACAGTAAGCTTCTTATAAGCTGATACAATTATTGAGGTGAGGAGTTTATATTGTCGCATGAAAGTGGGACCTTATGCTCTTTCAATTTAGAAAACAACACAACTTTCATGAGGATAAAGACATTTGATCCTCTAGCATATGCCACGTCTTTGTGGGATGAATTTATGCCAGGGAGCAGCTGGCAATACATTATCACCTTGTTACGGCTGTGAGGTATTGTGTGGCCAGAAGAAAAAACAAGAGAGATCATCAGCCGTGATTCATTTTGTCAAGGCATCCAAACTGACCTGTGACAGAAGAAGTAGTCAGATATTTTACTTGTTTAAAAGTAATAACATAAAAAATGCAAAAAAATGTCACAAATGCAACAAAAAAAATAACGTATTAACTGCTACTTTTACCTAAAGAAATAGTTCTCATTCTGCAGAAAATTGCAGATTGTGAGTGACTGATATATACAGCATATTACATTATTAGATTGTTTATAATAAAGCATTCAATGGCATTTTACTATTATAGCTGGTTTGGGTGGGGGTAATTGATCTACTTTAGATACAGTTAGTCCAGTGGTTGCCAACCTAGGAGTTTGAGCTTTCTCTAAAAGGTTACAAGGGGTTCTACTACACCTTTGACGTTTCTGTAATCTTTTAACTGTTTGGGCCCCAAATAGATAAAGTTAAACCATGTGAGAAGTTTAAAGGGGGGAATAAAAGCCAGAAAGATTTTCAAACACTGTTGTTTATCTTTAACAATGTGTTGCATTGTGTAAGCTAATCATTATTTGTTTTTTTATGTACAACCTTAACCAGAAAAGTAACTAGTCCTTACACCTGGTAGATAAATGTAGAGAAGTAAAAAGGACAACGTTTGACTGAAATGTTGTGGAGTAACATAAAATGGAAACACTCAAGTAAGTATGAGTACCTCGAAATAGTAGGCTACTTAATATCAGTGCTTGAGTGAATGTAATTAGTTACTCCACTGAAAGATGTAGCAATAGTGCAATAACCTGAGGTGATGCTTTTAAGTGAGTTAACCCTAAATGGGCATTTCAGAATGTTAATTAATAGCAACACTGATAAATATATTATATTAGCTCATAGCAGATACATGGGTGTATATGCATATTTTTTTTTTCAAATCTAAAATATCTCACTTAGTATGTATCTTGGTCACTAAACAGACCTAAGAGATCCAAATCAAAACCCGGTACCGGGGGCAACTGTTTGGGCGAAATTACTGATTGAAAATTTTTTTTTCCGCCATTTTAACTCCAAAACCCACCCAGATACATAGACATGCAGGGTACCAAATGGAAGGTCTGCTCAAGCCAGATTGAGCCCCCCATCATTGTGGGATGTTCCGTTGTCAATCTACAGGCCTGTAAAGCATGGGTGTGCTTTTGGTGACAGGAATGTTGATGAATACTCACTGTTTTTATCAATATTTCAATGTTATGTCAATTGGAACATGATTGTATGGACAGAAAAAGTGTGTTAAAGATATCTACCAACATTTTTACAGTAAATATTGCCAAAATATGGACATTCACCTGGTATATTTTGAAAATGTTGTATGATAACTGTTGTATTTTAGTTTATTTTCATCAGATTTACAGTTACAATTGCATTCTAGGTGTATTAAAAGATATTCAGTTGCATTAAAAGCTTCCTTATGATGGTTTTGATGGTTTATTGCATTAAAATATAGCTTTTTTTACCAGGCGATGATGAAAATATCAGATTTTTTCTTTATTGCATCTCCATGTAGTCTGTAATAGTAAAAAAAATATATTAATATACAATGGAGTTATATTCCTTAGCTTCTGACTTTTCAAAGGAGATCAGAATTATGCATCTAGGCCAAATGGTTGAGGAGGTATTCTTGATTCATTTTGGGTATGTTATTTTAGGCGTTTTTTCAGGAAAAAGGTGCCTGTTTTCAACAGGTTAATTCATATTGCGTGTTTATGTTTGAAAATAAAATGACTATTGGGCAATATATAGTTAACAAACTCCCAAATACCAATGCAAGGTTTATATTAACCTTTTACATCAGTGCTCAGAGAAAGTATTTTTTGTGTGATTATTTTTTCACTTTAAATGGTGAAGTTGAAAGTATGAATTGCATTACAAAATAATGGTGCCTTTATTCTGAAGTCTAGGAATTTGAATAATTAGTTCACTAATTCACCTCTCTATAATCTGTGGGGGGCGGTTTCCACTGATATTTGTCTTTCAGTACACTACTTATTACATTTGTGAAAAAGCCATACCTAAAGTGTGTGCTTGTGAACGTCCAATATTAATGTACTACTCCAAACGAAACAATTGTGCACTTGCAGTTTTATGGTAGAAGTCCAATTTCTGTTTTCGTCTTATTCAGTGGTGGAGCAAATACTCAAAGCTTTAGAAACATTTAGAAATGCTGTCACATGTAAAAGTAAAAGCATCAAAATTTAATTTAAATATAGCCGCAAGCGGCAATGATCGGGTTCCAAGCAAGTCGTGAAAAATTGAATATTTATATTGAATATAAGTGAAGAACAGATGCAGATGACTTGAGAGATTAAAGTGATGAGAGAAACTGGACTTTGAGTTAATTGCGGAAACGCAAACTTGATTTTTACAACATCACCTTGAGATCAGAGAGTGTCATTATATGTACCTGACTACTGGATGAAATGTTCAAGCCACCTGCAACATTTTGTGTTTTCAAGGTTTAATGTTTAAGCTGCACAAACACTTTTTAGCAGAGAAAAATAAGAAAAAAGTGTCACTCGATCCAAATAAAATAGAGAACTTAGACTCACTATGATCTGTTCACCCCAATTGTCAGCAAGTCTGACTTGGTCACCTGAGGATTTGAACTCTAGAACTTCAGATCTCCATAGTAGGGGACTTACTGACTGAGCTACTGGTGAGAGGTTGTTTACACACACCTTCTCACAAGTTGAGGTAGTGATATCATAAGTTGAGGTAGTGATGTGCCAGACATGGATAGTTTTGTCAGTTTAAACTTAAAATGCAGTCAAAATATTGGTGAGAAAATTCTGAAAAAAATCACACATCATTCTGTGGTTTTGGGTGTGTTGTCAGTTATTTTTGTTGCATTGTATCTGAAACTGAGCAAAAAAGAAAATGTTGTACATACTGTCCAAGTTTTAGCAAGATACTGAATATCACTGTAGACTCACCATTTGACCGATCTAAAAATCCTTTGAAACACTTGATATCGGCCATCCAGAGAATGTCTGTGTTGACTTTGGTAACATTTTAAGAAAGATTTATGGAGATATAGATTTTAATTGATTTAGCATATTCTGTAAAACACAGAGTGACTGTCTTCTGAATTTACCATAGGTTGCAGTGAGGCAAACGTTTGTCACATATCAGTGTATGTGCTGAAATAATTTCAGCTCTCTAGGACTTACGGGTGATTTTCTTAGATTTTTTTGAAGTTTGGAATGAGAAATGTCTGGAAATTTACATTTCTTGTAATAAGCTACTTTGAGCAATCATTAACAAATTTTATGCATCAACTGAGTTGTGACCTTAGATTGTACAAACCAAATTTTGTACGAATTGCAGCGAATTACAAGATATAAACTTTTTGCAAGTGTAGTGCCCCCTAGTGGAAGAATATCCCAGGGAAGCTCGGACCGAGCATCTGAACAGATGTGTAAAGTTTGGTTACAACAACTTTTACCAATTTTGATTTATGGTAATTTGTGTAAAATTGCACGTAAAGACACAAAAGTAAAAATTTATGAAAAAAACAAATTAATGTATCAAAATTCTTTTAATAACTTTTGATCAGCGCTGTCCGTAGATGATCTAGCCAGTTTTTGCTGCCCAAACACTTTTAGCAGAAAAAGAAAGAAAGAAAGACAATAGGGCTACAGCAACTTTGCTGATTGGATCCCTAATTAGCAAAAGTACTTATTATGCAGAATGGCCCCTTTTAGAATCATGTATATTATATTATTGGATCATAATTATTGATACATTAATGTGTTCATTACTTTAATGTTGCAACTGGTAAAGGTGTGGTTTATTTTGGTTACTTTATATACTGCTAGGTAGCTTGTGGATTCCCCTTGGGGAAATATCTTTTTCTAACCTATAATAAAACATAAATAAAACATAATAATTTATTTGTTGTTTTCTCTGCAGTTACCTGTCTGCTTACTGCTGTTTTCAGCAGTTCATGAGAGCAGAAAAAGGGCCAGATGTTCCCGCACACCATGTGGAGGTCAAAGCCACCGGTCAAATGGCAGTGCGTGGTACTGATCGAGGGCAGATGTTCACAGGGTTATCCATTCCATATGGCTGCCACTCGTCCACTTGCCTTTTCACAGCACAGCTCTTGTAAACACGACTTAGTTCACTGTTCTGTTTTTTTCTGCCCCTGTAAAACATGTCCTAAATCCAATCACCTAGTCCCTGTAAAGGGGATGATGTTGATGAATGGGAATGTGTAGTGGTTGTAGTGACCTATAAGCCCCTACTGAGATTACAGGCAGGCGACCAGCCAGCCAGCCAGCCAGCCAGGCCTGGCCGGGGCACCAGGAAACAGCTAGAGCTTAAATAGGGATTGTTTAGATAGACAATGGTGTCTACCTGGTTTTAATCCCCGCTCAAAAAGAGTACAGGGGATTGGCAGAGTTTAATAAATGAAAGTGCTCCTATAATCAGGATTTTTCAAAGTGCCCCTTTGTGTTAATCGGACATTTTTTACAGCATGGTTTTTGACATCTGCCACAGCAGGTGGTGTTAACCCCTCCACTGCCCCAGCTGCATGCGATGCACATATCCAGTGGACCTCATGCAGAGCGCACAGAACACAAGGTGCATACGTAGACAGAGAGGATGCAAAGTGTGAACATTTTACATATGCACTCAAGTATTATCAAGTGTTGTGTTTTTTTTTTAACAAGGATTAGTCCAGGGGAGAGAGAAAAGAGAGGTGAAATGCACCTGTTAGACATAACATCACATACTTGAATATAATCTATGGGATGCAGCTGGCCTGCAGCGTTCATGCTGCCACAGCTATACAGCCTATGGCACAACCTGATTACTTACTTAGTAAAGGCTAATAGGACAGACATGTGTAATTACTTCATTGCTAAAATAGAAAGCTGCATTTTAATAATTAAAGTCCAGTGTATCAGCGATAAAGCATAATAAATTTGTTTTAAAATCAAGGATTACAACAGTAAATCCTGACAGGCCAGATGTGAGAGCGGGAGGGGCCGCCTCATTCTGGGACCAGATTAAAATGAAAATCCCACAGGACTCTTTTCTCTGCAGTTTAGAGGCTTGTGTGGATTCAACATGCTGTAATCCACCGATTAGCTGATATAATCACCTGTAAATACACCTTGGCCATGATGTTACAGCTGCCCATCAGGCCCTGCTCTGCCCTCCATGACGTCCCACTGTTCGCACGTGTGTGCTGAACACTTTTGTCATCGAGGCGGGTTAGATTTCACTCGGGAACTTTCTGGGAACCAGAAGCAGACAGTCGGACCAGACAGACAGCTGGACAAGATATGTGAGCTGAGGGAGTTCCCAGAAACTAAACTGAACAGATGAATGCTGTTTAACTCCAAGTAACCCTAAATAATTCTGGCTTAAGTTTTTTGAAACAGCACTTTGGTACTTCCAACAGGGATTATTAAAGCAGTGTTAGAAGTGTTACTATATGTTTACTCAAGTACTGCAATTTTGAGGTAATATTTCTATCATCTACTACTTCTGCTCCACTGCAGTTCATAGGGAAATATTGTATTTTTACTCCACTACATTTATTTGACACCTATACTTAAATATTAATACAAATTGTAACATACAAGACATGTTCAGATCTTAAAAAGCACAATGCATTTAAATAGATTCACTTTATAACAGAATATAAAATAGACACAATTATCTCCAACAGCTATAACATTAAAATGTTGCTTACACATGAATGCATTAACAATATTAATACAATGATATGACAGTATACCGCTCTAGAAGGGGTCACTCTGCATAATGAGTACTTTTACTTTTGATACTTTAAGTACATTTTGCTGCTAACAATTTTGACTTTTACCTGAGTATATTTTACATCGCTGTATTTCTGCGTTTACTGAAGTAAAACGATTGAATACTTCCTCAACCACAATAAGATGGGACCCACTATAAGAAGTGCACAGTTCTGGAAAAAAAAATGTAAAAAACTAGAGTCAGACTTAACTAATCTAAATATATGCTTGAATCTGCAATGCAACTCATTGTAAATTTGAATTTTATGCTGGTAGTGTCCATTCATGAGTGTTTCCTCACCTCATGTTTTTATTGTCTTTTACTTTAAATCTGTGTGTGTGTGTGTGTGTGTGTGTGTGT
>NC_060157.1:6670322-6677576 GCF_021292245.1 Micropterus dolomieu
CACGATATTTCTTTGATCAACTACTGTTGTTTTCCTTGGCTGACCTGTTCGACGTCTGTTGCTCAGTACACCAGTAGTTTCTTTCTTTTTCAGGACATCCCAAATTGTTGTGCTTGCTATGCCCAATGTTTGTGCAATGGCTCTAGTCGATTTTCCTTCTTTCCTCAGCTTGACAATGGCTTGCTTTTCTCCCATGGACAACTCTCTGGTCTTCATGTTGGTTTATCCTCTTTAAATACAGTCTTTATAGGTTTGAACCAAGGATGAAAACTTAGACTAGTCATGCAGAGCTATTTAATGTTTGGACAATCAACCTAAAAGGCAACACCTGGGCAACAAGAAACATCTGTCAGTCACATGTTCCAATAGTTTTGCTCACTTGAAAAATGGGTGGGTTCAACCTGAGTTGTTTCTAGACACATCACATCTAGATGTGAATACCACGAAATTCTGAACACTTGTCTCATACTCATCTATCGATCTTAAACCCAAATGTCTTCAGTAAACAACAAAACAAAGGAATTTGCCTTACCGTTCCAATACTTGTGGAGTGGACGGTATGTGAGAACTTGTAGGAATGAAAACCAACCCATTGATACAAGTGGAATGTGGTTGAACACTTCACTAGATTAAAATCACAACTCCTTCCTTTCCTGCTGGAAACCATCACCCTTGAGCCTTCTGATCAAACACACATCTCTTGAAGCTAATCCAGATCACCAGCAGGGAGATACTTTGAAGTGAAGGATTTCTGATTACATTCTTATTTATGTAGTGTATGGCCACAAAGACTCCTTAACTACCTCACTGATTAAAGTAGCTTAGCATCCATCATGTGCCCAGAGGCCGGACAGTATGCGAGTCTAACCAGTACCTGGCAGGCCTATTGAAGCTGAAGGTTGGCCTTGTAAAACAGTTGGTAAGGCAAAGGGAATTTCTGTGGTTTTAGACTAAAGTGGCTGTATATAATTTTCTCTCCACCCAAACCATCTGTTGATCCCATGGAATGAGGAGTCATCTAAATACTAAGCCTAAAGGCTTGTTTATATACTTCTGTAAGTTGCCGTTTACTGTCTGATCAGAGATGGCATAGATAGAGACACCACAGATGAGGATATCTATTGGAAAAATAATATTTTGAAACCCAACGAAAAGTTCATCACTTGTAAGATTACTGACAAAGCGTTATTTAACTTCGGTGGAAGCATGAGTCATGAGAAGCATGTGCTGTTGTAAGTAGATGGTGATCACCAACAATGCCTTAACAGCACCACATTCAAGACCGAGCTATGGGAACAGCAGCTGTTTTTTTTTTTTTATCAAAAATGAGCACAGCTGTTGGGATGTTGGTTACATTTTGACACCAAGTCAATTTCAGATTTATTTCCATGATCTCTTTTTATAACCATGTGAGGTACACAAGGGATCTGTTAATCTAAATTACAGCTCTTGGTTGACCCTGATCTTCTGTAATCATCAGAGACAGTGAATGCTTCACTTTTCTGTTCGTCTTTAAACAGGCAGCACCTCCAGCCAAGTCAGGCAATTATTGCTTTAAAAGGGGTAATTAAATGGTTCTTCCCCTGAACTGAGGGCCTGTGTGATGTATGTGGACTGTGAGCACATAGAGGAGACTCTTTCAGCTGTGCCAGAATGAAGAGGCCCTGTCTTTCCTACTAGCCTCCACCTGCTGAGGCTCTGTTATGACCCTGTCATGGGTACAAGGAGCGTAGATGGGGCACACTGGGGCTAAAATTTGGCACAAAAACTAGACTGCAGACTGAAGTCAGATTCTCTGGCATAGACATCAGTCTTGCCTTTTGGGCACATGGTTAACTCCAGTCTGTTGTTTCACCAGGGCTTTCCTGGTGCAGAAAACAAGATTTGAGGGAGAAGAATGTACATAGAAGAATGAGAGCAGAGTTGTTTTTTCATGCCTGTTTGTTATTTAGAATAGCCCAGCCAGACAGGCAGAGATTAGGGTCTGATCAGCCCTGGGTGCTGTGTCTCTGAGGGCAAGTCAGCACTATTGCTGTAGCCCAAGGTACTGGTACTTTATATCATATACCCATTGGTACTTCATATCATATACCCACCCAAGATATAAGCCTAATCTACATAAAAATGTAAATATAATATATGTAATCGTATGTAATATATGTAAATGTCCTGCTGTTCTGTCTTTTTGCCAGTGTCTGAAATCTTTCGGTAATGGTGGAATGACAAACATGACCCGTTGCGTTGGTCTATACAACATTTTAAATAACACTGTAACAATGAAAAACAATAGCTGTAACAAGAACTGTTCATAACATTTATTCAAAATACCAATATATATGCTGTATATGTTATTTTCAAACATAAACATTTATTATATTCTAAGGGATAGCATGCATTGTCAGTCATGGCTCATCTTGCTCCAATCCATCCCCCTGGGCAGCAATATTTTCAATTAAGCAGAGGAATGAGTGCATTTTATTACACTTTTCTTCATGTAAAAAATGATGTTCTGTTTTTGCTCATTGTCTGAGACAGCAAAGATTTACTGTGAAGAAATGTCAGCAGGGTCAGACAGAGTGATGTAACCTCAACGGTGAAAGCTGAGTCTTAAATTATCAACTTTCTGTTCTTTTTTCCTTGAAAGGTCATGAACTGGCTTGTGCTGACTTGTCCATTAACACAGTGATGAGTCACCCTTAGAACAGACTGCCTTTTCTCGTACACCTGACTAGTTCACTTCGCTGATAAACCGCTGGAGCGCTGTATATTTTCACACAAACACATGGGGGCCCTTGCCTATAATTAACTCTTATTATAGTAGGAAATGGATCCTTCACATCTGCTTCCAATGAATGGCCAGGTTAGCCCTCCTGCTTTCTTGTATTATTGCATAAAGTCCTGGCAAACAGATGTCTTTGTAGGTGTGAGCAAACCTTCAAATTAAGGCCTGTTTGTTGAATTATGAAGACAGGTGAAATTTGTCTGTCAACTGTTGAGAGGAAGATACTCCCAGATGTCGGCCCTCCGGTTTTATTGTGTAGTTGGTACAGAGCCCAACACATTCTCTTAAGTCTATATGACTTGAATGTATACTGTTATTAAAGTGAATTTTCTGGTTTTGTTTGTTTGTTTTGTTTCCCCTGAAGCGTTTTTTTTTAAAGCTGGTCACTCTAGAAAGAACAAAATCACAAAAAATCATGGTACTGATTACAATTGTAGCCCATTTAATGTATTTTCAACAACATGGGTTGCAATAGGAATGCGGACCAGGTGGATACTTGTGCTTGGGGCCTTAAGTAATGACTTATACTTTGGTATGATCCATGATCTTGAGTCAGGAGTGCTTCAGTCAGGTAAAGTTAACTATTCAAGAACACAATATAGCTTCTCATGTCATATGTTATTGTTTGACAGTTGTTGTTTTTTAAACATCCCAAATATGTTAACAGTTAAATTAATGTATTAAGGGCTCCTGTTTAAGTGCCACTTCTTTTTCAGCTTAACTGCTGACTTTAATGTCCTGCTTCTGGCTAATTGTAATGGGAGCTCTTTACAAAGCACAGGCATGCTCTGCTGGCAAGGTAAGCTACAATGAATGGGCTCAATAAAGGTTTGTGGTCCCAATTACCTACCCAGTGGTGGGATTACTGGTCATTAGTTTAGACACAAACATATTAATGAGGTGTTTCCATTTCAGTAACTTTGACAAAAAGTAATTTAATCGCAGCTTTAATCTTATTTTTGTATTTTTATCCATCTTTTCTTTCAATTAAGATGACGTAAAGTTTACGTTACAGCGTAATTGTCAAAATATGGGAACATATTTTCTCTGCTAGAAATGCAGACATGTGGCCTGTCTAATCAAAAACGGGAACAGCAAATGTATTCATAAAATAGGTTCGGACTACTTGCAGAGCCAGATGGTGAACTACTGTGGTGGATGAGCTCCTGCTAACATGCTAGCAAGCTGGTAAAATGCTAAGAGTTATTTAAGAGGGGGGGGGGTAAATCTCAGACCTAGCTTGCTTGCTAACTGTCGCAAGCTCGGTTGTAACATGACAATATGTTTGCCGTTTTGGTAAGCGCTTTGTTTGTACTCTGATAGATAGAGAAGGGTCAACGGCATGAAATTTGCATGTGAAAGTTCACAAGAAGTTGAACTTGACGTAGAAAAGTTGCATTTACCTTGCCCCTACAAGGTGATTCTATTGAAATGAACTGATTTTTCTGCATAATTTCACAGTTTAAATGCTGGTGTGTGCTTTAATGAAGTGCAAATCTTTTAACAAATCTCTAATTTAACCATACAAACCTTTTAAAGGCAGTAGACAGTTGTAATCAACACAGGTTCTCGTACCTCTATTTTCATTTTCAAATAATGTAGGTAGTTTTAGATCCTATTGATGACTGTGGACTTGTCTAATCACTCGCGTACTGGTGCCCTCCCTGTGCACTTCATAATACATCTGGGTCCATCTGTATTGCTGCTGAGTTAAAAAAAATAATACTATTAAAATAAGATCTAGGTTGTGAAATGTCAATACATTTGTCTGTATAGTATGAATATTTGGCATTAAATCTGCATCATTTTCTTTATAGTTGCATACCCTAGTGATATTAAGTAACTTATGAGTAAAGTAATACAGATGTGCCATATTTGCTGACGTACTGTAAACTCACAGTTATTCATTTTGATCCAGTCTGTTTTTGTCTGTTTACTCTGTAGTAAATGCTGTCTTTGCATTTAGGTATTGTTCTACTCTGAACATACGGGCAGGTTATTTTTGAGACTATCTTGTGGAGGAAGGGTAAGTGATGTAAAGGAAGTGTTTAATTTAGCTATGGGATTTTATCTGGCCCTCAAAGACTAAGATCCAGCAGGCGTGGTCCTGTCTGGGGGAATTCCTTCCCATGTTTGTCAAGGAAAATGGGATAGTTGTCAGGCTGACTGAAATGCTCTTTTATCTGATTTGCTATCCTAATATACATGATTGGGATTTATCTACATAGCCAAAAACTGCAACTTGCTGTCTGAGTTAGCATTTAAAGCAGATGTACTTAAATTTTTATACTTGTTGACTAATTGTATTAATCTGTTTGTTCCAGAGGTGATCATTTGCTTTTTTGTTTAATCAATCTGTAAATCACGACAGCTGAAACCACATCACAACCTTCTCTTCAGTCTGAGTGATTGGTGAATGATCCCTGCAGGAAAATAGTCTAGACAGGAAGATTCCCAGTCTAGGTGAGTTAATATACTGTAGATTATTTTGCTGATACAGTCAGTAACTAAATACAGAATGTCTTAGCTTTTACGAATGGCTCATACTGCAATGTTTAAACAGGATAAGTAGTGATGATTAATGGAAAAACCATTAAAAGCTGTAACATGGATATAGGAGTACAATTAAAAATACCAATATCTGTGTTGGTGTATTTGAATGCTTCAGGATGTTTCACTCATGTATGGTAAGACATTGTGCTAGACATCAAGCCTTCAAAACTGTAAATGTGAAAGATGAAGTCAGAGAAGTCTCAAGAGGCTCTTGTTGAGCCCCTTGTTGAGCCCCTTGTTGAGCCCCTTGTTGACCTTGGACATAAGTAATGACAGGACTACTGTTTATCTCCCATCCAGCAGCTTTTCCCTGGGCCCTCATTCATGACCATATCTTCATCCTGCACTCTCTCAGTTTGCTTATCCAAAGTCTGCTCTGAGACTGACTAAGGTTTTGGCTGGCTTGGATTTCCATACTTGTTTCTAAAGTTGGAGCCATTGCAGCAGTACAAGGAACGTCTTGTGCAAATGTTCAACTGTTAAAACAACAGCTGCCAAAACTTGTTAAAAGTTTTAGCAAAGTGATTATTCTCATAAATTCTTCCCATTAACAAGGGAGTCACTGACTGCTTCTGTTCCGACAAAGTAGACATAGATACAGAAGTTGTAAAGAAAGACATAGAAAAGATGAAAATAAAACATGAGCCTAATGGAATGGCCAGTGGTTGCCCTGAGTAATACAGGTAAACTAATCCTATTTATAGGGCTGGGATTTTCTGACCGGCAAAAACAAAAGCGCTTTACATCTGGAGAAATCCAACCTTCACATCACTCGGATTCCCCAGATCCTTCTCCTTGAACCAGCCTCCAGAACATAATCCGGTTCTTTGCAAGTGTTCTGCCCCTTGATCCTTTGTCATGGGGTGTCAGAGGGAGTCTTGAATCAAGGATTTAAAACTGAATGGAGAAGGTGAGAGCCAATCAGAATGAAGGCATTTTATGCTGACAATGTGGGCACCTGATTCCCTCTCACATGCACAGGCTTCAGGAATGTTCACTTTTCTCTGCTTTAGGGTATCGTTTAAGAAGTAAAGCTCGCTGACTTTTTGGAGGGTGGTTAAGATTTGCCTTGATCCTTGGATTGGGGGAAATAAATGACTTCCTTCACCAAACATAGAACATGATCTGCAGGAAAGTCCCTTGTTAGGCTGAAGCTCAAGGTCACATCTCTGCTAGCCAGAGTGTGGGCGGATTTGCTCCAACCTTGTAGATTCATGTCTATTTTTGGTCATTAAAAATTGGATGCTGTCAAAACAAAATTGTTTAATCACTCTATTCTGGAAGGCGTAAAAAGCATGTATAAACAGAAAACTGGGTTCTGTGTGTATTATCGTCTAAATGAATCACATTCTCAAAGGCTGTGAGGTACATGTTCTTACTGTCAAGGAGTGTACCAGATGTGGGTGTGCCGGTATGCTGAGCAACAGTTGGCTGTGCCTGCCACCACTCAGAGTGTTTTCTGAAACATAGCTTTCTTCAGTGTTTATTGGTTCTTATCCAGACCTAACCTCAAATGGGGAGGTGAGGGGGTTGCCAACCACAGCAGCAGACGGCCTACTGTACTGAACCTCTGGCGATAGAGCTGGAAAAGTGTAGAGATTTATAATGGGGAGAGTCTTGCACAGAAGCATCTTTGAAAATGTTGGCTAGATTGAATTCTAGTTACTACGCACAACCATTGAACACATGGCCGTTAAGGTAATAGCTGGAAGCTCTGGGGAATTGGCAGTGAATAGCAAGACCTACATATCTTTTAAATTCCTACAGTCTTGTTTAACGGTAAGGCATTAGTAAACATGACTTTTCTGGAGACGTCTTCTCACCCCCTGTTCTGTCCTGCACCCACTCTGTAGGGCCTCTTAAGGGTGTGTGTGTGTGTGTGTGGGGGGGGGGGGGGGGGGGGGGGGGGGGGGGGGGGG
>NC_060157.1:6677596-6678884 GCF_021292245.1 Micropterus dolomieu
GCTCCTGAAGTATTTTTATCTCCTCCTGGAATTCCACCTCTGTTCTCCTTGTAGATCTCCTGTCTAAATGCATGGGAACTTGGCATAGATTTCTATAAGTCACCTGCCTCATTTCATTTACTTCGTTTGCGCTGACATCTTGCTACATTAAATCATTGGTGGACCGAGCGCACATTTCTACCTTTTTGAAATGTTAGTTGTGTTAACAAGCACAACTGTCCATAATCAAAATGATAGCAGCATTTTGTATCATGATGATGTAAGACACCAGCAGCTGTTGAACTGCTGAGGCAAACACGCCTCTGGGTCTGAATTTCACCAGTTCTCTTCCCATCCTTGAACAAAACAAGCGTGGATGACTTGGAAAATATGCTGGCATTTGAAACAGAAATGGCAAATACATAAATGGCTTTGTGTTTGTTGCTGGTGAATTGGTTTATAGCATTGCTCTGCCAAAACATACTTTGTGTTGTCACTGACAAAGGATGTGAGAATATTTCTAACTGTACATAACCTAAATATCTACTGTAGGATTCAGTTGATATGGACATTAAACAGAAAGAATAATTCACTTCACTCTTTTATCTGACACATCAGTACCTCTATTCATGACTTAATGCATAATCAGCAAGCAGGAGCACCCACCAAACTTTTAATAGAATAAAAAGTTTTCACTACAGCAACAGTGAATGCCTGAAGACAAAAAAGAGTCCATCATTACCCATTGTGAATTGCTTTTCGTAATGTAAATATGTTTGCTTAATTGCGGATAGCTCATGATACTCACAGTTTATATCTCGTTATTAGAGATTGATGTTAAAGATTAGAGAAAAACTTTTATGCTTGTCTGTGTGGGCTGTGATGAAAGCTGACCTTTTTCCTGTTGCCCATGGATTTCTTCTACTCTGTTCTCCTGTCTACTCACACGTACCCGTGGTGCACAGGTTAGCAAAAAACAGCTATCAGGTAATTTCCAATGAGGAGGATGGAGGGGGCTCTTGAAAGACAATGATAACCCCAGAATACCTTCTCTCCCTCCTCCCTTTGATGGTTTTGTCAACATCAGATTGCGGTGTGTTGTTTGCTCTGCAGCGCAGAACATCTGGAGAGGAGCATAGCCATCTTTTCTGCTACAGCCCTATTATGTTTACATTAATGGAACAAACAGCTGAGAGAGAATATTTTTGATTTTTGTTCCCACAGCACATCACTTCAGTGGACTTTTTTTAAAACTCTTGGCAGAGCTAACAGAGAGTATTATTGAAAAAGTTGTGGGGGAAAAAAAGGA
>NC_060157.1:6678904-6698558 GCF_021292245.1 Micropterus dolomieu
GGGGGGGTGGGGGGGGGGGGGGGGGGGGGGTGTAATAACACCTGCAGCTACGCAGCTCCTGAAGTATTTTTATCTCCTCCTGGAATTCCACCTCTGTTCTCCTTGTAGATCTCCTGTCTAAATGCATGGGAACTTGGCATAGATTTCTATAAGTCACCTGCCTCATTTCATTTACTTCGTTTGCGCTGACATCTTGCTACATTAAATCATTGGTGGACCGAGCGCACATTTCTACCTTTTTGAAATGTTAGTTAGTGTTAACAAGCACATCTGTCCATAATCAAAATGATAGCAGCATTTTGTATCATGATGATGTAAGACACCAGCAGCTGTTGAACTGCTGAGGCAAACACGCCTCTGGGTCTGAATTTCACCAGTTCTCTTCCCATCCTTGAACAAAACAAGCGTGGATGACTTGGAAAATATGCTGGCATTTGAAACAGAAATGGCAAATACATAAATGGCTTTGTGTTTGTTGCTGGTGAATTGGTTTATAGCATTGCTCTGCCAAAACATACTGTATGTTATGTGGCAACAGCTGAGGGCATTCATAATAGTTATTTGTAACGACCCATAACTGTGACTGCTTTCAATGAGGGTTCAGCCACAGTACTTTCCCATGTCTTTTGTGAATAAATTAATTTGATCTGCAAGAGAAAGAAGAGCCAGTACAGTGGGGGTAACCTCAGTTGAGGCACAGATGGTCTACATGTACTTAAGATGTCCCTTCTGTAGTATTGCAGGTCTTTGCAGTTAATATAATGTTCATAGTTTGCCTTTGTGTTGTCACTGACAAAGGATGTGAGAATATTTCTAACTGTACATAACCTAAATATCTACTGTAGGAGTCAGTTGATATGGACATTAAACAGAAAGAATAATTCACTTCACTCTTTTATCTGACACATCAGTACCTCTATTCATGACTTAATGCATAATCAGCAAGCAGGAGCACCCACCAAACTTTTAATAGAATAAAAAGTTTTCACTACAGCAACAGTGAATGCCTGAAGACAAAAAAGAGTCCATCATTACCCATTGTGAATTGCTTTTCGTAATGTAAATATGTTTGCTTAATTGCGGATAGCTCATGATACTCACAGTTTATATCTCGTTATTAGAGATTGATGTTAAAGATTAGAGAAAAATTTTTATGCTTGTCTGTGTGGGCTGTGATGAAAGCTGACCTTTTTCCTGTTGCCCATGGATTTCTTCTACTCTGTTCTCCTGTCTACTCACACGTACCCGTGGTGCACAGGTTAGCAAAAAACAGCTATCAGGTAATTTCCAATGAGGAGGATGGAGGGGGCTCTTGAAAGACAATGATAACCCCAGAATACCTTCTCTCCCTCCTCCCTTTGATGGTTTTGTCAACATCAGATTGCGGTGTGTTGTTTGCTCTGCAGCGCAGAACATCTGGAGAGGAGCATAGCCATCTTTTCTGCTACAGCCCTATTATGTTTACATTAATGGAACAAACAGCTGAGAGAGAATATTTTTGATTTTTGTTCCCACAGCACATCACTTCAGTGGACTTTTTTTAAAACTCTTGGCAGAGCTAACAGAGAGTATTATTGAAAAAGTTGTGGGGGAAAAAAAGGACAAAGACTTTGATGTGCAGATGGCGCCCAACAAAGAGTTCTGTTCGGTTAACAGTAGGGTTTGTTGTGATTTTATAAGCTCAAAGTGCATCTTGGGTTACCAAACAAAGACCCAAGGTTTGAGAAGCTCAAAATGTTGGAAGTGCTTTGCGTTCCAGAAGCTTCACCATGGTACCCTGGCAAATCCCAGTTAATTATGAGATCGCCATCCCAAATAGCATGACCTTGGGAACTGGTGAAAAGTGGTTTTACCAACATAAAATTATTCCCTCCAGCCAGGACACCTGGAGGGCACTCTCTCCTGGCCAAAGGATCTTTATGCTATTTTCTAATCACAAAGTAAGCTCATGAGAAATCTGTTATTGTTAAGATGTAAATTATTAATTTCTGCACCTCAGTGGAAAGCTTTACATACAGTATGTTGCTACTCCAAGTATCCAGTTTGTTCCAGAAATGGTTTTATAGATTGGATAAGATTTTATTTACTTAGCCTACTTTTCCCACACAGTGTAACCATGAACTAATCGAGTATGAAACAGAGGGGGGAAGTGAGTTGAAAGACTGAAAGAGCTAGTTCTGGTCTGTGAATATGTGGGACAATGCGAGTGTGGCCAAGTCAACAGGTGGTGTCAGATTAGTTGGTCCTAAGGCGAGAATGAGCGAGAGAGGAAGAGAAGAGGGTAAATCTGACACTGCCGCTGCCACCAGTGTAGGGAAGTCTGAACTTAATCACAGAGCCATCAAACAGCTGCTGTTACTTCCTTTCTAAAGCTGAACTATCCGAATCTGTTGTTAATGTTAATAAAAAGACTGGTAAGAAAATTGCATTTTATATACACACAATTTTATCCACGTTAGCGGCTCTAGGGATGGTAATGTCTGTTTGTCCACCACTTTGGTCCAGACTAAAATATTATAATTTTTTAATTGGATGGATTGGCAGGGAATTCTGTACATACATTCATGCCCCACCCCCCCGAAGATGCAGCCTAATGACTTTGGTGATCCCCTGACATTTCCTTCAGTGCCATTTGGCACAGATACCCATGGTGTCCAGAGAATGAATCCTAATGACTTTGGTGATCCCCTGACTTGACATCGAGGACAACTAGCTGGTCAAATCTTCACTTGTCAGGTGAAATATCTCAACATCTACTAGATGGATTGGCCACACTAGCGGTGTTGCTCTAGGAATGGCAATGTTGGTATGTCTGTCAGTTGGCTCAGACTGAAATATAGATGGACTGAATTAAAATATAGATGGATTGAATAAAAATTTAGATTTTTCCTCAGGTGCCACCAAGAGGTTTTATAAAAAATGTTTCGACATCTACTAGATGGATTGCCATGATATTTGGTACCAAATTCACCAAATTCCATACCAAATTCCAAATTCGGGTATGTCTAAATTTTGTTCTAATATAATATAATATAATATAATATAATATATATATATATAGATATGAAGTGTTCCTGTAGTGCAATGTCAGCTTAATGTTATGCCTGATCCCTCAGAGCGCTCCAGTGTAAAGACAAGCAGACGTCTTAAGTGACACAGCAGCGTTTTCAAAGTGTCTTTCTCTTATAAATAAACAGGCCGGGGCTGGCCAAGCCGAAGTTGCTCTTCTCCTCTGAGCTGCCACCAGTCTCCGCACCTCGCCTGTCAGCTGTCGTCTGGGGGAACTGGAGCTGGCCCCTCAGTCCCCTCAGTCCCCTCAGTCCCCTCATTCTCCTCCTCCCAGCAGGTCACTCTCTCAGAAATGTTGCCGGAAACACACACGCTATTTATAGACCTGCAAATTACTCTCACAGTGTTTATGATATGACATGCAGTTCAGGTGAGCCAGGATTTGGTTGTATTTTTCCTGTTGAACTTGAAAAATATATTTTGTCTTCGCTGTAAGTCTTAGCACTGCCATATTTTTTACTCATTAGAATATAAACATAGAAAAAATATCAAAGATAACTTTCTCAATAAGAGCACCAGCAGTTTTAAGAGTTAAATCTCCAATGCAGTAAATTGAAAGTTCCACAAACCACAGAGTCCCATTAAAACAGAATAGGTTAATTCCTGGCTGACACAGCTGAAAACTGTGTGCCTGTTAACTAGGTATGTTTCCAGTGTTTGTCTTCATGTGTGCAGCCCATTTGTGTGTGTGCATTTCTTAATACCCGCATGTGTAAATAAGGGGGTAGTTTCACGGCTTTTGTTCATTGGTGGTGGGGGCCTTCCGGTTCTACCACTGGCCAAGCTGTGGCTGTGATTGCAGGTGGTCTTTTGACGCAGGGTCCTGCTGGGGTGATCATTGAAAAGACAGGGCTTCTGAGGGTGTCAACTACGCCTTCACGCCTTGGAACGTTTGGGTGGAATTTGTTCACACTGTATTATCCCACCCACAGTGAAAATGTGATACAGTATAGCTATTAAAAACAGTTTCATCTAACTGTAAATTACCCTGAAGAATATTAGTTTGGGAAGACCCATGCTCAGCTGGGAAAAAAAAGATCTTACTTTAGGCAGTTTTACAGTCAGATGAACTATTTTTTCAAATGTCTAAATTTACAAAAGAAACTTAAATGAAGGGACTCATGAGGCTTTGCTCTACTGCTCTTTATACAAATTCCAAGTCTTGTGATTCTGCTATCACTGAGGCTGAAATAAGCCCATCTGAGATAGCATTTCAGTTAGTGTTAGGCCGGGGTGTCTTGTTTCATAGCCCGCTTACGATCTCAGCTTGCTGTCTGGTCATTGTGTCGCCAGGCTGTGACCTTTGGCCTGAAATACAAAAATCATGACTCACCCCAAGTTTGCAAATTGGGATATTTTGGGCTGATTCAGACAAGGACAGAGATGACACACAGAAGGTACTTTAAAATGACTTTATGCCTTTGTTTTAAGTGGGGTATCTGACAAAGGTTAATTGCATCAATATAATCAGTCACAGAAATGTGTGCTAAATTGACTTGCAAGTATTTTTGTACACGTGTGTACACGGCATGGGATTTATTAGTTCTCCCTCCTGTTCCTTTGATCCCAGCAGCAGAGCAAAAATGACAAAGCTCACTGCAATTTGCATTTCTTTTTTCTTTTTTTATTTAATTGTCACTCTGTAGACCTTTCTCGCCCTGTGCTTCACCAAGCACACAAGTTTGTACAGGCTTTATGCTTATTTTGTCATGCCTCTCTGAACAGTGAGTGTTGTTATAAAGGTAGAGGAGTTGTGCATTTGTGTGGCAGATGCTCACTAGCTGGAGGCGCTGCTTTCTTTCCACTGTGATTTTTTTTAAAAACTGGTTGCAACTCACATGGAGAGAGGGGGCAGACAAAAAAACTGCACAGGGGCTGCACAAAATCTGCTTCATTGCCTCAAGTGATGTCACTCGAGTCAGTGTTGGTTGGGGCTGAGGACTACAAAGTTTGTAAATGAAGAAAAATCAGAGGGTGTGGAGTTTACCAGATCTCTGTAGCTGCTTCTCATGTCCGCTTGAGGTTAATTGCTCGAGGCTAGCGATTAGCCGCTACACACGAATCACTGTTTTGTTGATAATGTAGGCACCAGACACTGACAAGAGAGAAGAATGCATCTGAGAAGAAATCATGCGTGTCAGGAAAGTGTGTTTCCCACTGCCTATTCCAGTGGGAGACCAAGCTTATTGTAAAATGCATGGCATTACTGTGTGGGAGAGAGAATGAATGACCTAGGGGGGAAGATGGCTAGGCAGGAACTCTAAGCATGTCTTCAAAAATGCGGACTTATCCTCAGCTTTTACTCCCTGGCCCCCATCCCTCCTTTCTATCCCCCTTTTCCGAGAAAATCTGATTGTGTACTGTTTGTTGCACAGTATTAGTCATGGAACACATGGAATCCATGCATGTTGTCAAAGAGTGTTTGCCTGTTGAATGAAGAGCCTCCCTCCACTTCCTCCCTGTCCAATCACTTTGAATTAAACCCTGTAGAAATGTCAAACGGCTGCAGAGAGCAGAAGGGCGTCACTCATCGGGCCCTTTATGCAGCACGGCCCAGTCAGAGGTTTAATGTCAGAAGTGGCAGTTTGTCAATTCACCCACCACTACAAGCAAGGGTTAAACACATAGGAAACTCTGTCTCTCTCATTCAAACATATACAAAGCTGCCCTGTTGCCACAATTTTGTTTTCAAAAATGTTAGAGATGTCTGTGTTTGCTGTACCTGCAAACATTTCTCCAGGGCTTATCTTTCTTCCTCCTTCTCTTTCATCACCCTTTCACAACACAAGGCCAAGCACTTCACAAAAACTCTCCATATGTGATGATCACTGTATGTGTGTTAGAGCTGTAAGATATGTTGTGGTTTCAGTAAAATCCAATATTTTTCTTGAAATTGTGCAATGGGAACTATCTGTATTTGCAAAGGCCAGGATTAAGGTGTATTCTTACATCTTAATCCTGGCCTTTGGACATCCAAATCTCTGTGTGTACATGTGCACACATCATTTATTTTTACATTATCAAGGTGCTCTAATGGACCTGATTTGATGCAGCCCTGTGAATACTCCTGCACCTACTCCACAGATAGCAGCGGGTCAAGTAAAGGCAGTGCTGGGGTTCTGCAGCTCAGTCCTTCTTGGTGCCTGGTGGTGCTTGGCGGGCTCCTTCTTTTCAGCCTACTCTACCTAAAGAGAAGAGTATGTGTCAAGCTTTCATCCACTTAATGCTCTCTGCAGTTTACATTCCATTACTGTTTAGTACATGCCACTACTTCAAGTCTAAGCAGATATTGTTGGCCTTAAAGAGGGAGAGAGTAAAAGAGAGGGGAGGATAGTTAGAGAGGGATGGAGGGTTAAGGAGGTTGGGAATTCATCTTGGGAAGGTATTCTGTGAGTGCCTGCGCACTGCTTGTTTGAAAGGCCACAACTTGGTGCTTGAATCAATTGATTGGAATGATCAATGCAGCGTACTGCCTTTTTCATCTTCCTGTGTTTACCTATCACACGCTCTGGTGGGGACAAAAGCACATAAATTGCATGAGCTCAGGAGATGCTTTAAATGCTAAACCTTTGCTGCCGCTATTACATATTTTCATGAGTGAGCATTGCTCCTATGAGACTCTTCTCTAGTATGAGTTTTGTCCAGCTTCTTATTTTCTGTAGCACATTAGCTATGCCTTTAAGATTTTCTCACAGGTCGTCCTGCAGCTGCATCAGTGGGTTTATTAGTAGAGGGGGCGAATCAAGCCCCCTGAAGAATTCTTCTCACACTGCCTCTGACAGGCTTTGGCTGTCACAGAGATGTAACCAGGATGGGAATGCTGGAGTGTGGGAGGATGGTATCTGTTGGTGCATGTGTGCGTGAGAGTGTGGGTATGTGTTTGTGGACACTTTGATTTATTTATTTGTACATTTTGAAGGACTTTTCCAGTGGTTTTGGATGTTTTAATCTGCAAATCATGTACTCTTTATTGTACTGCAAAGAACACTACAGTCTTTAAACTCACTTTAAGTTGACTCAGTTTCACCAACAGGTTAAGTTACTGTGTCAGTCAAGTGTAATGTAGATGCACAAAACACCCATATGGGAAGCCTTCTTTGTTGGTGTATCACAGGAAACTCAAGAAAAGTTGTCAGTGGAATAGCAAGTAACTACCAAAGTCACAGTATCTCTCATATCCCTCACAAAACCCATGATGCATGATTATTACTTGTCTTCTGGGTTTGATTTCCTGAAGAAAATGTTTGTGAATGCTGAATCTAACATTTCTGATGTAAAGGCTTAAAGGATGAGTCTGGTGATATTCAGTGTTTTTGTTATTATAAACAAATCCCACGAAAAGACCAAAACCAACAATGAATAGATCCTTCTAACAAGTGTTGCCTGCTATGGCTTATTCGTCCGTGCCATAGAGCTCCATTGTTGTCCAGTAACTATTAAAACACATAAATGAACCATACTGTTGCATTGTGAGACATGTTCCGTCATTACAATTATTGTAGGAACTGTAGTTTATTTTGAGTAAATCAAACATACTGTTCTGCTGCCTCAAATACTCACTAGGGCATCAGATCTGTGCGAAAAAAAGTGCCCAAAAAAATAAACAATTTCCGAGTAAGGAAGTAGAAAATTAAACTATATATTTGTGACCCACTTTTAAAGATTCATGTCTTTAGTATGAGCAACTGGGCTTCGGGAAGATTTAAATAGAGGTAATGGGGTAATCCTATAGTTTAAAGACACAGACTAACAGTAACAGTAACACAAATATCAGACATAGTCAGCCTTACCTTTTAAATGAAATGCCGATATATTTAAGATGTTGTGCATGTTATCTCAACAAATCTCAATAAGCACCAGTTATAGCGTATTGAAGTACATAGGGGTGGTTAATGTGGAAAAGTGAATGCCACATTAGTCACTAAACCACTATCTCAGTATCGATGTTATTATACTAAAATGTCACGATAAAACATTTCATTTAGTTTTATCCCACTAAGATAACATATACTAATAAGATAACAGGCAAAACAGATAATGGAAACTGCCGATCTTGGAAATCATTTATGAGACATTTGTTCTCATGGTCTTACGAATAAAAGCTGTAGAGAATTGGGAAGCTTTTAATGGCTGTAATCAGATTCTTATCAATTTCAGGAAACAAAGAGGCATATAAATCTGATGGGCTGTCAATGACCAGTGAAATTAAATAAATGGGATTGCAGTATAAATGTGCATGTTTAGGTGCCAACATTTGTTTCGAAGTGGAGATGACGGCATGTCTACAGCTGCAAGATTTAAAGACAGCTGAAGGTAGGGCCCTCTTGAAAGGATCTTGGCAGTCCGACAGTCTTTTTTGAGAATGTTCTGCTTCTGTCCCATTGCTTATTAATTGTTCACAGACCAAAAAGCAGTTGATTCCCTTGCTCCCACTTAACAACAGCTGGGGAAACTTAAAGCCCGTCCGCAGGCTTCTGTATAGTGTCCATTGATTCTCTTTCTAGAGCTACTACTACTTCATCTCATAAGACAAACATTATGGATTGTGATCAGAGTAATTCATAAATAATAAAGTGGAATTCCTTTCGGCTGGAAAGTTTGTGCTCATCTTTGTGTCAAGTGTGTACAATATTTCTATTGTGTATGTGCATGTACATGTGCGTGCCTCCTTTTTTCAAGAATATACCTAGTCGCCATTTGTCCCACTGGAAATTGCAAAGTTACTAGAGCTTCTGAGAGCTTCTAAGGCCGGCGTCCTCTGGGTAGGGTGGAGTTCAAAGAATTACAGAGTCGGTCAAGACCTTTATCTCGAGGGAGAGGTAACTTACAACAGATATGTCTCAACTCCTAGACTGAGAGTAAAGGTCGAGCTAGCTTTTTCAAACAAGGGTAGCTTAACATGTTAGTTTTAAGATCATGTGCAAATATTGACGCATCCATAAAATGCTACTCTGTACATTTGTGGTGGTTTTCACCCAGATGGCACCCAGCATATCCAGATGATACCCCATCCCAAGGGAGTGGGAAGCAGGAGGTGATCACACCAATGGATGGCTGGTCGGCAGCACTGAAAAGAATTTGGTTAGTCAGCAGTTTCCTTTTGAAAATGGCCCGGGATTGTTGTTGTAAGGGTGTTCATTCAGGGGAGGGAGGATTTGTGGGGATATATCTAGTTATTTATTAGCTGGAGCCATTTAAATGGGAAAACTATCATGACAGAGTTTGTTAGAAATACGAACTGGCGGGCCATGCCAACTGGAAATGCCAGCGTTGGCATCCTGCCAGAGTCATTTCTAAACTTATAGCCAGTCTGGGGAGTCTGGGTGCTGAGATGGTGAGCACTGTGCTCCAGTTGGGCTGGAACAGAGGACTTTATCAAGATGATCAGATATGAGAGCAGCTGGCTGAGCTTTGTGTCTTCTCATTGAGTGTTTATGGGTCTGTCAGGTGCACTGTGAGAAGAGGCAGCTCTGTCTTTTTATTCATTTGACTTTGAGTGGTTTTGGTTTAAGGATTGCCATTAGATAATGTTGTGATAGAAATCAGCACTCATATAATCCTTTAGGATGTTCATACATCATTACTCCTCACTAAGGCTAGCTTTCTGTTTTATTTTATTTTGTTTTTTAGTTTTTAGTACCACTACGATATCAAAGTTTGGTACCATTCCCAAAATTTCACTTTTCTACTGTAAGGAATACAGTGGGTCATCACCTTGGTTTTTCAACAACTGTAGTATGGATTGAAAGAACATTTTGTAAACAGTCATGGTCCCAAGAAGATACTGTATATCCTAATGACTTTTGTAATCCCTGGACCTTTCCTCTAGCGCCACAATAACGTTGATATTTGTGCTTTTTAGTGAAATGTCCTGACATCTGCTAGTCGGATTACCATGGTACAGACATTCATGTACCCCACAGGGTGAATATTAATTGCTTTGTTGATCCCTTAACATTTATTTAGCGACTCATCCAAATGTTAATTAGTCCTGCTACGAACTCTCATTTCAGTTGGTACCACAAAAGTAACAAGATCTGAGTTCCAGCCTGAGCCCTGGGTATGCTCAGAGTTTTAAGCTGAATGAATTTTACCTTACTGTGACCCATGGCCAGGCACTGCATTTTCAGTTTCACTCCTATCATTCAGTTACACACTATGTGATGATCACAGATTTTGAAGCAACCTGTCCTCTGAGGTATTTTTACTGCTGCTGGAGGTGATGTAATATTTCCGTGATAGACTGCTTCCTAATTCCAGAGGAGGAAAAGCTCGTCATAAAGGACTAGTTGTGGTATGCTGGATATTTTAGCCAGGGGGAACAGAGTTTAAAGTATACTTTAACAGATTTGTGTCATCCACTCATTCTGATCTCAGCTTCAGTGGCTTTCCCTGAGTTTTGTGGCATGTGTGTGCATGTGTAATTGTTTGCTTGTACTTGCGTATATATTCGTATGTGGGTCATTGCAGTCAGCTGTGAGTATCTGTTGCCAACTTCCACCATTACAATTAGAAATATATACAACAGCAAATAGTAATGATGGACATATGGACATTTGTGCTGTGAAACAACTTTAAGCCCATAATGAGCTCTGTTCCTGTTGGTGTCATGAACTTCTATTTGCATGCAAACTCTTGAGAAGGCCTCTAAGAGATAATAAATGGCATAAGTAAACACATCACAATGCCCCATTTCCCGTCTCAGCTTTTGTTTTCCCTCCACCCTTCCAGGGTCCATGTATAGCACTGGGTGTAACCTTTATCTGCGGAGACTTTAACCACTATAAATCTCTCTGTGTTTGCTGCAGGTGACACGGGCCTCCAAGGTATGGGGAGAGGTCCCTCTACCAGAAGACTTGGAGGCGGAGAAAGATGTCCAGGTTTCTCAGAGCTTACTGGATGACGATGAGGACTTTGTTGCTGATGAAGCTTCAGGAGGTGGGCTTCACACATAAACCACAGCAAGAGCTGCCCTTAATTCATGGGAGATGTTTTGCATTATGAATTCCTTAGATTGTTAACCCATCCCAAAACTGAAAATGAGGGAATATTCCTGAGAGATATGTAATACGATTCTTGTGTTGGTGATTTTATCTTACATATGAACACAAACTTGCAGGATTTATGCTTGTCAAGAGGAATTTGGTACTCCTGCAGATTGTATGTTCTAAAGTGAACTGAGCAAGTGATTTGTTCTGGCCTTGAACCTGGACATTGACCATATCCCTGTACTTCTGTTTCTGTGTCCAAAGACCTACCCAGTGGAGAGGATGATGGAAGCACACCATGGCCTCCAGTCTCTGAGAGCACAAGTAAGTACTTTCATCGAAGAGCTTTTCATAATTTTACTTAAGTTTTAATTTTCTTTGAACTGGCTTTCATTTCCTACAAAAGGTTCCCATTCTTGCCTTTTCCTACACCGTAGGGGTTTTTATGCAACAAACTGTTTGGTCTGTTTTCTTTTAAAAACCCTGATGATTTTATAACTTGACTGTCTATTTAGCTGCCTTTGTGAAGCACTTTGTAACATGGTCTGTAAATGAAGATTATTATCATTATTATTATTATTATTATTATTATTATTATTATACAGATTTTGTTTATGTGTTTTAGATCACTCAGCCCTCTAAAGCTCACCCATCTGTGACTCTGACTTCAGTGACCGCATGCTGCATGTGTGTATGTGTGTGTGTGTGTGTTTGTGTGTGTGTATGATGTTTGTCTGTGCCTGAATGATGATGCCTTCACATCCTGCTACACCCTCTCCTCCCTCCCTGCCAGCTTGCCGGAGTCTGGTCATAACACACGGTTTCAGCTTTGTCTTTGAGACATAAACATCTCCTTGCCTCTTTCATCCTTTTAACCGGCGGCAGAGGTGACAACACAGTGAGATACATGAAAGCATGATGAACAATAAAAGCTTCAGCAGAGCATCTCTGTTCCATTCACCACTGCACATTTTCCAGCCCCCCTTATTTTTTGTAGACTTGAAGAGAATTTATCTTCCCAGAAATCACAGCACAGTAGCAGGGGAAAAATATTTAAATAATGTATTAAACTTTATATGATGGGTCTAACTCTGTCATGCCTGTTTGTTCCACTTCTATTCTTGGGCCATTTTTCTTGTTTTTTTGCCGTCTCTAGAGGTCTTGACATGTCCTGACAGTATAACAACTAGCAGTTAATGTCAATTGACTTTTTCACTGGATATGTTTCCATGCTACTTGGCCTTTTCTACCAAAGATGCTTTAAGAGTATCAACTGATAATAGTTGGATAGACCAATGCTGATACTCAACTATAGCTGTATTTATGTGTAAGTCCCACTGATGCCTATGGTACTTGTTTTAATTTATAATTCAGCGTCAGAGTTCACCCATTAATGGTGCCTCCACAACACATGAGTGTGTTGTACATGATAGGGTCTTGCTTGCTTGCTTTCTTCCTTTAATTATGTTTCCCAACTAACTTTCTTTACTACAATTTACTTTGTGGCCGTGGCTGGGTCGCTGCAGCTCCATTGTAACCCCTCAACTATAAATCCAGCGTATTACTTGACAACATGTTTAACAAAGTCCTTCCTCCATTTGGTGCAGCTCTCTTGACTATGTATTTTTAAGAAGTTTATTTTTCTTTACATTATCATACATATTCTTGCAGGAAATTCATTTACCAAAGCAGATAAATGTTAATATCCTGGCAGGTCAAATCATTTCCCTTCTTATTAAAGACGATGGCCTGGTAGTAGCTGCTGCTTCTTAGTTTGTCCTTGTTTCCAGATGCTGGCACTCAACAGGTTGGTGGAGCTGATTACATCATGCCAGAACAATTGTTTTGGTAGCGGCATTGAAAGCTGACATCAGAGCTGTGGCATATAGCTTCTTGTGCCTCACTTACAGAAATAGCATGCTGTGAGGCCTTGCTGAAGATGAGCTTTTAATTCAGTTCAGTTCAAAAATCCTTTATTAATCCCACAATAGGGAAATTTGTTATAGCAGCAACAGGGCAGCAGTGTAAAAAGTAACACAGTTAACATTATTGTGTAAGGTGTTGACAGCATGTGATTGTGACGATTAGGCTAGTAAGGTTTAACTGAAGGTTAAGTCAGTTTTTAGTGAAGTTAGTTAATATGGATTGATTGATTAAGGCATAGTTGTGAGAAAGTGTATATTTTTTTGCACATGCTGCTTTGAAGATATGTTAAGCAGTTGAAAGTTTGATATCAACCTCATGAAGTGTGTGTTTCTCCTGGTGGGTCAGAGACAGTTTGAAACATCTAAATGTACAAAAAGAATTTGAAAGAATACAAAGCCAGTTTGTGCTTTGCTGACAGCACGTTTGCAAAATAATTCCTGTTAATGTGCTTACAAAATTTGTGGTGCGACATGAGCTTACAACCCCCCCCATTACTTTGGTTTATTGCTTCTGTTTCCATAAATGTCCTGGCTTCTCTAACCACATAAAGGTCAGTGTTGCTTTAATGTGGCAATTAAACAGGTTGAATTGAGCTTATGCAGTACTTTCTTTTATATATTATCTTATCTCAAAGGTGGCGAAACATTTGCATTCTGCTCAGTGTGATCATGCTGTGATTGGAGTAAGCAGGCTATTTCCATTTATATATCTGAGCACGACAGCAATGGGAAGGAAATTCATTTTCCCGTGCTGAATGCTGAATACTTTTCTGAGTGTCTCTGTCCTGTTGGCTGCCCAGACTGTTCACCCAAGCCTCTGCCTTCCTTCCCCCTCCACTTCAAAGTAGACGTAGGTGCCACAATTGCCCCCATTATGCCTTGTATCCTGTTATGTGTGTACAATTTGCCGATGGTTTCGGAATTCCCATTTCCTGATGTCTCAGCCTCATACATTGAAGCTGTGCAAAAACATCTGGAGCCGAAACTGTTGTTGAGATGAGGCTATTTTGGACCTCTTTTGTCCACTGTTGTTCTTTGTCTCCCCTAATCATAGTCTGCAATCTTCTCCGGAGATATGAAAGTTGCAACCCATGTCCTGCTAACGTCTTGTCCTGACCTACATCCTCAGATCTCTGAAGAGATTTCTGCTCCATTACAGAAATTCCCATTCCACTGAGGATATTGGCCACTTTGTTTAGAAACAAAAGTTAACGTTTCCACTTAGTAATGGCGGCGGTGGTTGGTGAAGGTTTACTGGGGTTAAATTCTTCCCAGGGATAATTTTGGATGAAAAGCTTGAGAATACATAACTCTAGACTAGTGGTTCCCAAAGAGGGTGCCATAGCCCCCTGAAGAGCGGCGAGGTGTGCCGCAAGATTTGTTCATCTTATTGTTTATTCTATTCTCCGTTATTTAATGCTTCACTGAGAAAATGAGGCAGCCATATTTTGTGATAGTTTTCAAACATAGAAAACAGAAGTAATAAGCAACACGTCTCAAAATCACCTATTTAAAACTTCTGTTAACTATATAGTTACATTGGAGCTATCAGCATGATAGCTTGGTTCCTTGTTGTCATAGTAATGTAACACCCTTTGCAGCATTGATAAAAATATTCCTATAAAGCATTGCTGTGGTTTAGAAAGGTTTGGGAGTCACTGCTCTAGACTACTCTAGCTCATTTTACAGAAATTTACACTTGAAATGTTTTAACGTTTGAATGTTCTAATTGTGGTCATATGCATTGTAGTGCCATAAACTACATTTGCTCTGCTGTGAGAGATTAAACACATAGCCTAGAGTTTCTCAGCTGATTCAAGGGAAGGATGAAGATATGTGTTGAGGGACGTTTTGCTTAAACTTGAGGGTCAGCTGTCCTTGATCCACTGGGACTCGAGTAAAGGCTAACTCAAAAACAGGATACTGCTTTCTTGTGTAGCCTCAGCTGGTTTTTACTTCTAATCACATCAGTTGCTGGTGGGTGCCTGCTGAAAAAACACAATCCAGGTTCATATTCATCTGTTATCTCTAGAGGAGAGCAGATGTTGCAGCATAAGTGAACAATACATCAGGGTAATGTAGCCTGTCTGTCAGTTTGGCCAGGGCAGTGGACAGGTTGCAACCAGCCCACCCAGTTTGTATTTCTGCCGCTTTCATGGGCAGTTTGTGAGATGTGCGTTTGCAGTGGCACTGCCTCTATGTGTGTGTCCCTGTGTGTCATATACCCTCGGGTAGATGGACGAGTGCTGGCAGCTGCAGTTATTTTGGTGAGGTCTTTGTTGTTTCACTGCCGGGGGCTCTCAAGGTGGTCACACACATACTGAGCCTAAAGTACAGGAGAAACACATTATAATCAGAGGGTCTTGGAGGCAGTGTTCGGTCCCAGTTCACCGAGAGGCTGTTGAGCCCGGTTCTGTTGCCTGCTTAGCAGCAGTTATGACCCGATATTTAATATGCTCCCTCCTATTTTTTATGTATAGTTATAGTATGAATTTGACAGTTGAAGAGTCGTCTCAGTTCTTGCACAATGCTCCATTAACCTTCGTATTAATTATCAGTCACTGATAAAGCCTCCATTTTCAAACCAAATTATCAGTGCGACTATACTCGAATGCTACTGATGATTGGTCTGACTTGAGCCTTATTGCTGCACCTAGCCCCATGAAGCTACACTCTGTTGTACCAATAACAAATGCGTTGCCTTGGAGAAGTGGCTTGTGCTATTCTTCTTTAGGAAAGCGATGTTGTGGGTTCCACTGAAACAGAGCGTGTGCGGCTGTTTGAACAATCCCTTTTTCCTCACAGTAGTGTCAAGGGCAGACTTGTAACTGATACATCTGTTTTTTTTGGTGACCTTCATGATGATATACGCTGCAACACAAGAGAAAACTTAAATTGGAGAAAGAAACAGTTTGTTGTGTTACAAAACAAATACTGAATTAGGGCTTGTGGTTATTGGCAAGGTATATTAGTTGTCCTGTGGTTTTCCCCAGATCTGAGAGTTTATTTGGATAAAGCTCCACAGTTGATCAGTGGCTTCCTGGTTGAACACTAGAGACTGTCCACATCAGATAATACCTCTCCTGAGATTAGTCAAACTGTTAACTATTTTTCTTCTGTTGGATAATACATTCAGTACAAGTGCTTTCTTTCAATGTCACTCTTAATTTCTAGGTAAGAGTTTCTGTCTGTTCATGCTCTTTTATACTGACTGTGACTTTGTTTCAGTCAGTAATCATGGTCCGATCAGCACATAAAAGAGTAGGGAGTAGTAATGCAGTTGTTACTCCCTTATCTCTGTCTCTCTCTCCCATTCTGACTCGGACAAGGATCCCATCTTATCTGCAGCCTTTGAAGTAGCGGACATTTCACTAGCTTAAATTAGTCTGGGTCACTGTTCTTTTGGGGAGACATCATATGGTTTGGGTAGGGCACGTTTTGTGTCAACCTGACTGGTCTTTGTAGACTTCAAATAGTTTAGCCTAGTTTGTAATATGAATTTATTATATTGCTTTATCTGCTGTTCACCTGATTGTAGCACCAGGCAGGAGCAGCCCCAGTCAATCTAAAGCAAGACTTTACACCAACCATTTTCTAAATCTTCTCTCCTCTGAAAGACATGCCACAAGTACAGTAATGTTGTATCCAAAGCCATATGTTTTTTGTATGTGCAGCTGTAAAACAGCTGGATCCAACACACTCACTTGATTATGAAGGAGCTGTTGTTTACTGCTGTCTGTCAAGGTTTCTGGAGTGGACCAATACCGAATCTGGACTGGAGTGCGAAAATCTGTCTTGTCAGCACAGTTCTAGTGTAAAGGATAAAAATTAAAAAACATTTCAAATCTGTTTTTATTCACAATACATACACATACATAATACACACAATACATAGTACCCCTTTTCAATGAAAGGCAGTGAACAGATACACAGGAAACTTGTGTTATAAAATCAGCCTCTCCCTCTCATAAAACCCCTCCGTGTTTCAGAGCAACCAAGCGGCCTCCTCAGTTGACATTTCAGAGCATGCCCCACAGCGTAACTGCATCCAAAGCAGTGGAAGAATGAAAGAGCCACCACAAAAAAGAACATGGTCATTGTTGCCCATGCCAGTGCAGAAGGCTTAACTTTTGGTAAAAAAAAGTTATAATGGTACTCAGTTCTTTCCATTTAGGAGGGAAAACAGGAAGCAGCTCCTCCCTTCATTGCTGCAAAGCCCAAGGGTGGATGAGTGCGTCGGACAGCAGAAATGTGAAGAGCAGTGTGTGGAAGTGTGTGTTTGGTTCATAGGATATCCTCTTTGTTCTGCTGGAGTGAAGATGAGTCATTTCTAAAGAGATGCCCTCTGACCTTTACTCCTTGATGCTGTCATGCAAACAGACTTCCTTGTGTGTTTCCAGACAGATACTGCTTGGACTCATTAGTCAACAAAAACCACAGGATCCATTGTCCCATTATGCATGACTTTCCACAGCATGTGGATGGTAATGATTAGTGGCACAGCTGATAACAGCAAATTGATGCTGACATTTTGAGCTTCTCATAAAATTGCGATGAAAAGTGTACTTTCATTTCATTACAGGTTTATTTCACTGATAGAGACTTTTTCTGATTTCTTGTTTTTTTTAAGACAACTCTTACAGTAATTTTCTGTCTGATTGTCACTTTCTATTTTCTCTCCTTGCTTCCAATCATTTCCTGTCTAACTTTCCTGAACCTTTAACCTCTCTGCACCTGCCTGGCTAACTTGATCCTTCTTCCTGTACGTTGTGTCGCTTTTCTTGTTTGATCCTTGACCTTTGTGCCCCGTCGACGTCCGCACCGCGTCTCTTCCCCCTGTCTCTTGCTCTTTGCTCCTCTTCCCCCATTGCTTGCCATAGCACACTGGTTGGACTCTTCATATCTGGGGAACATACAGAGCCCAGTTGAACCAAACTACAGTAAGTCCTCAAGCACCTCTTTCATTTTCATGTTACGGTTTCTCTCCTCTCTTGTCTTTGGCACACTCTCCTGTCACCTGCTCCACTCAGTTATGCACTCTCATTTCCAAACACACTCAGATAACATTCCAAGGAAGACTCAACATGGGCATGCACTGTTCAAGTCTAGCGAGTCTCTTTTTCCAAGTGTCTTGCAGGCGTCTCCCAGTGTTTTCTTATGCCAGCTGATGGGATTGTTCCATCCAGTAATACTGTTCATCAGTTTGTCACACTCGAGTGACAGCACTTTATGGGATTTCCAGCTGAAAACATTGTTGTAAAGATATGTTTGAATTACACACAGTGTTCATCTCTTTAGACAGTCAGCACTTTAATTTAATTTGAAAAATAGCTTTTTGTAATTTCAACCTCATGCAGATGGCTCATCCCAATGATATGAACCAGCTGTTTCACATAACGAGTACACCATGAGCATAAAAAAGGGATTTTTTAAATACACAATAGTGGTTTTTGATGCGGACATTGCAAGCCGTGGGAGAGCACAACAGGGCAAGCTTAATAGTGAAGTCAGAAGTTATTCTCAAGACTTCCCCAAAGGTCAATGATTGGACTTGGAGACAGAGTTGTTTGGCTGGTCACCAGCAAAAGGTTTAAGTATCACAGGTCTTGTCTATACTAATTAAGCTAAGAAAGAAGCAGCTGGGATATAAATATATTACCCTAAGGGAGAGAGAAACATTTAGAAAGAGATGGAGATGTGAAAGAGGAAAAGCCAGCGCAAAGGAAAACATTTTTATTAGTTATTAAAGATTTTTGATAGGGTTGCAGAGGCAGTGTGGTTTGGGCCTTGTTCTTAAAGATTCCGGCTCTTCCTCATGCCCTCTCTAAATGGCTCGGGTGGTGCTGGGCCGATGCCGTGGGCTTGGGGGTTGTAGGTCAAGCCCAATGCGGCGAGGCTTTAAAGGCCAGACTGGGCTCACTGCTCAATCAAGTCTTTGTCTTCTGTATAGGCCTCTATGTGTTCAGAGGGGGCCCGTTGCACAAAGCAGCCACAGTTCTACTGAACAGTTTTAATAGCGAAATAAGTTTGTGACTTAAGAGTGTTGAATGCTCCCCCATTTTTTCATCCCACACGTCATGTCTGCACTCTGACAGTTTCATCACTCTTGATGGTAGCGATGCTTGACAAGGGGATTTCCCCCCGCGGGAAACCGTGAGTGATGCACAGGAGAATGGGCCTTGGAGTAAAAGAGCTGCTCGTTAGCAGTGGGGCACAACCCAGCACTCTAATCAAAGGATCTCAGGCGGCGGCAGTCCCACACTCGCCAGGCAGTTGCGTCAAAGCGGCAAGCTCAGAGAGAGTTGGGGCTACAAGCTGCTGTTGACCTGGCGGCGAGTACCCACTCAAGTGATTAGATTATATGCAGGTCAAATGAGGCGCTTTGATGACTAACTTTGATGTTGGCAGTCTTCTGGTTACACTTTCAGGCCTAACAATTATTCCTGTAAGTCTGACAGTAACAGCCTGCAAAGCAAGCACTCAGGCACCCTGCCAGGATGTGCTAAAGCCTGAAGTTCTGTTGTTACATGTTGTCCTCACTGCGTATTTTCATAGGCAGTGCTAAGTTTACTTTGTCAAAAATGATGCTTTTCCTCACCAGGAATGGGATGTCTTGTAGTGCTGTGTGTAAGGAAAGACAATTTAGCAGTGTTTAGAGAAGACAGCTGTTCA